>NC_067473.1:70220218-70534218 GCF_947179515.1 Apodemus sylvaticus | reverse complement strand
TCTATGCAAGAATATAAAGGAAATATATTAGTCAATGCCTTTCAAATGATAGCAATACATGAACTCAAAGATGAGGCTACTTTTCACAGAAAGAGCATGACAATTCAGACAAATTCTACTATTGACATGGAAGTAGAAAATTGCCTTTTATATCCAATTTTTATTTTTGCACATTTAGCATGTGATAAAGTCATTTAAAATGCTTGAAGAGATAAGTTCTAAAGACTATAATTCCATTTCTCTATTTTAGAAAGAAAACAGAAATAGGATTAGTCTCCAGATCAATATAGTGAAGTATAGCAAACACATCTCAGCTGTCCATTGTGAGCTCTGTAATATCCCTGAAACTCGCACACACAGATTGAGCCACTCCCTCCTCTGCTCAACAAGTTCTCCACACGCGATTTAGTCCAATTCTAAATATTTGGTCCTCCTGAGAAGCCATCAGGTGCTTCCCAAGTTATTTGTTAGTGTCACTGTATTATACACAACACACTCTTTCCCTGAATATCCATGGTAACTACAGGATCTGTTTCAGAAGAAGGGAGATTTTTGCCAGGATCCAGATACTGGCAACATGAAACTATTTTGCCACAATTGTTGTGGGTGTGTTTTGCTACAAACAGAAAATATTTATAGTACTTCCACCTCCGTAGGCTCTAAATAGGAGGAAATAACACTAGGGGATGGTGGTGAGACAGATGGGCTTGTAAACATATTAGTCCCTCGGAAGGCACCGGGGATTGCTCTCAGTATACCCTCTTAGAAACCAAAAATCTTCAGATGCTCAAATACTTTCTGTAATGAAACTTCTGATTCAAAGTAACCTGTTTGCTTTCATCCTTCATGCACTTTAAATAGTCTGAAGACTATTTTCAAGGCTTAATACAATGTTAATTCTATGCAAATGCTTGTTATACTGTATTGTTTAGCAAATAGGAAAAGAAAGAAAAACTGTTTGTATTTAGCAAAGTTTATTGTTTCCAAACTAGTTTCAGTTTATGATTGGTTGAATCCACCTTTGCTGAACCCACAGTTTTTTGTAGCATAATCCTCTATAAATGTTACTTTTGTGTATGAGTGTATATTTGTGTGTGTGTGTGTGTGTGTGTGTGTGTATGTATTAGATCTAACAGTTGTTCTTCTATAATCTTTAATACATTCCTTTACAGTTCAAGGTTAAACTAGATCATCTCACAGAAAGTAACTATGAGAGGAAGTCTTGGAAATATATTAAAAAAAAAAAGACTCAGGAAGCAACAGAGGCTCAACACTTGTTCATAAGCACTGCTTTAAGCATATGATATGTTCTATTCAAATCACAATGTTAACTTTGTCTTATTTTCTGGATAAAATATCATGATACTGGCTGCATGGAGGAGAAAATTTATGGAAGCCCTCAGACTATTAAAATGCTGAACAGAAGGTGTAGGTGAGTTGGCTCAAGTCATTTGAATGTGGATGAACAATGACATGGGTAAGCTGCAGGAATGCTATTGGCTGACCTCACACTGAGTAAGAGCTCATGGTGACAACAGGAATGAAGAAACAGGAATTAGGGTATCAAGAGTAACTTCATCATGGTCTCATTTGTCAGACTTGAACCATGTTAGATTCAGTGCCAGATACTTGACTCACTCTTAACATGATTAAGCACAACATCAAGGAAGATGTTTCACTCCTAATTTGAGTTATCTATGAGACAATCAAGATTCTGTTTGTGTGTAGCTTTGAGTCTAGTTATTGGAAAATCAATCTGGATAAAGATATATATTTCAACGGCATTCATTTATGAATAATATTTAAAGATAAAATCAAGTTAATAAATTTTAATAATATATATTTAATAAATAATGGATTTTATAACTTTTATATATATTTAATAGAGGTGCTAAGCCCTTTATCTACCAATTTTAAAACTGTTAATAAAATTCTTTTTTATAACTTTTGGGTACTTACTGATGTTTTTCATTTTTCCAGTCTTAACTTTGTGAGCTCTTCAATATGGAAGATGCAAATTTTTAGTCATAGTGCCATAAATAAAGTAGTAAATATACAAGTTTATATTAAACATTTGTTAGAGCAATAGAATTACAGTATCATTGCTGAAAAGACTCTTAATAAAAACTTCTAAATGGAGATGAGATTCAGGTGACTGAACAAAAACATGAAATTATTTTGAACCCTGACAAGTTTGATTCCAAAGCCTTTATCATCTAGTCCCGTGATTAATTTCTATTTTTATAAAACTATGTTTAAAACAAAAGATTCCTAAAAGTTGTAAATTTTTAAACTTCTACTTAAGTTGTTTTAAATTTTTCTTTTTTTGTAAATTATGGAGTCATGAAAAATACATTGATGGCCAAATAGCCTGTCTCCAGAGACTTAACAGTAAGAACATTTGATGAACAACTTAATAGGCAAATCAAATCCTTTTAAAAAGTAATGAAGTGGCACTAGTGTAATACTCAAATAAAGGCTAAAAGCATCATGCACCATTAGCAACATTGTCTACTGATGCCATTTGAATCTGGGGATAAAGATGAGCCTTGATCTGTTTCTTCTGAGACAACCGGCCAATTCACAAATCTGTCTAGAACAAGAACAAGTAGTTGTTTGCTAAATAATAAGGAACTGGAGACGGAATGAAAAAAGAAAGTTTATAAAACAAGAGACCACACAAAAATATGGAAATATTTAACTACCTCGTGATTATTTACTTAGCTCTACATTTGTATATCAATTTCCAAACTCCTTTTAAATGTGTCGGGATGTTTTGCTTGCATGTATAAAAAGAAATATGAAAAAACATATGTGTGTGCTTGGTGTTGTCAACTCAGCTGGGAATTTCTGGTTTGTTTAAAAACTTAGTGTGCCATGTGATGTTTTTCTGAAAACTGACTTGTGGGAGGGCATGTGATCTTTTGCTGAAAAACAGACACTAGAGAGGACATCTGGTGTTGAGGAAGAATATTAAACGGAAGCCCACAAACTGAGAAAATACTCTTGCATGCTATGCCAGCAACCCTTTGCTTCTTCACTGGTCTTCACTGGTCTTTGCTGGTCTTCACTGGTCTTCACTGGTCTTCACTGGTCTTTGCTGGTCTTCACCGCATAGAGAAAACTGTGCAAGTTCTCTTCTCTAGTATTCCTTCTGATTCTGGCTGCACTGATGAGTGCTGATTCAGTGGAGCCTTGCTGTTTCTCCTGGATCTACTGTTTCTACTGTTTCTGCTGCCACTACTGATTTGTGTTTGGTGTTTGCTATTGAATAGGACTGCTTGTATCAATGAAGAGTGAAACTGACCCAAAGAACTACTTCTAAACATGTGCACAACACCTTTTCCTATTAACCTTCAGTGGGTTAGAAGGGAGGTTAAAACATTTAAGAACCCTAAATAAAGTAATGTCTTTAAAAAATCTAAGCCTACAGTCAACTGAGGCCAGAAGATGGCACTGGGACTTTTGTGACTGAAGTTAAAGAGCTTGTAGTCCCAGATATGGGAGCTTGGACTTGAATTCATGTCCTTTGGAAGAGCAGCCGAATATATTAATTGCTGTGTTCTCTTTCCAACCTTTAATTTTAAAATGTTTTGAATACCAAATTGAAATGAATTTTGAACAATAGAGCATTGTTTTTCTACGTTTTTATTTGGCTTCTTCTGTTTTCATGTTTTAGTGTTTTAATTTCTGTATATTTGATTCCTTTTGATTTGTTTACCTTTGGGCTTTTGAGGGTTTCTCAATGGGATCTGAGGTTCAAGGATTAAGTTAGATTGGCTAATTTTCTATCTCCTAGAATCTGGTTACCCCAGCTTCTTCCCAGCACTTGAATTACAACAATTCACCATACTTAGCACTTAGCAAATGCTCTGGGTTTGAAACTTAAATTCATATGCTTACCTGACAACCATTGTCTGGATTATTCTCTCGCCCTATCTAGTATCTGTTATTGTAAAGCAAACAGTTTCCTTGATTTAATTTTACCCAATTTTGGTGTTAGATAACATGGTTTGCTTTCTATCTTTTTTCAAAAGTAATATTTTTATTGATTATTTTAGAATTTCACATAACACATGACAAATATATTCACTTTCTAGTCCTCCCAGACCTTTCTCCCAGCCTTGTGACCTTCCTCCACAGCACACAAAAAAGAAAAAAAAACAAAACCCACAAGTCCAATTTGTGTTGTTATTATACCCACTGGAATATGGCTTATTATTCTATTTGTGAATGCAGAAGTGTAACCACCTTACCAATATTCTGACAAATTTAAAATATATAATGCTTATGTATACATGTTTCATATATGTTTATGTCTTAACATTTAGTTTTGCTTTTTCAAATTGAGATTTAAGAAACACTTAAAAAAGTTCATTGACTTAATGTCATTTAGCAACAAATAAAATATAGCAATTAAAATTTTGCTATAATGTGCTATAAAATTTTTTAATGTTTCACAGTTATTTAGAGATGAAAGTAGTATTGAAAAATCACCTACAAATACATGTGTCATGGGGAGGAGATACAATATTATTTAAAAATTTTTCATAGTTAGCCTGACATTTGTACAATATGAGACACTCTTTTAAATTTGTTATGTAATGTAGAGTAAAATCTTAGAATTGTTACTCTCAAATAAGAAAGCAGTATAACACTTGCTACTTTTCTCATCTGATAATCAATATAATCAATTATTTTGATTATATTCAATAATTGATTCAATAATTCAATCAATTAATTCAATAATTGATTGTTTTCAATAATCAATCAATATAAAAACAATATATTCAGTAACTTAGAAAATTCAGTGGTTAAGAGCATGAATTGTTCTGGCAGAGGACCTAAGTTTGATTTCCAGAACTCATGTTAAACATCTACCACAGCCTGTATCTCTAGCTCCTGCTACTTCAATGCATTCTTAGACATGACTCACAGAGACACATACATATACATTTAAAAATTAAAAAAAGAAATATATTAAAAACATATCCATGTTTAATTGAATAATCATTTGTCCCTTGGAAGTATGCCTTCCGTGGTTATCAAAGTAAATCATTCTGAATTAACTTTAACCCTCAAGAGACTGGAGGTTCCAGGGAGTTTAGAGGTCTGGTCGGGTGGGAAGGGATGGGAACATCCTTGTGGAGACTGGGGAGCCCAGAAGAGGTATAGGATGTGGAACAGTTGGAGGGTGGACATGGAGGGAAATGAAATATGGACTGTAAAAAAAAAACCTAAAAATAATAATAAACAACTAAAAAAATAATAAAAGCTTCAAATAAATCATGGCTCAATAAGTGTTAAAAATGTGCTCAAATGAAAAAAAAAAGTTCATTTTTCAAGACATGAAACCAAAAGATAGATTTTTATTATTCAAATATTTTTATTCTTTTAAAAACATGTTATATTTCTTAGGAATATTACCTCTGTGTTACAGCAATATGTAGATAAATTGTTACTTTTTTATTCACCAAAGAATTGGAGTATCCAATCTTAGCAATGTATCTTGGAGCCAACTTTGTGTAGCTAACATGTGGTATCTGTACACATTTATATAATTTGGGGATAGCCTTAGGTACTAAAATAATATATAAAATTAAAATCCCTATAATCATAAGGATAACTCTTAATGGTTTACAAAATCATGTATATTGTTTGTATAATAATGTAGAAATCAGTGGAACGATTTCTAGTTCATTTTCAAATACTAAGAGAGCATGGGATCACAGGCTAGGATTATGGTCTGCTCCCTGTGGAGGATCTGTTATTGGGGCAAACAAAACTAGTCATTCTATATTAACCAGCTTGCTTTTAATCATTTCCATTGATTTACTACTTACTGTGAGAAAGTTGTTGTAAGCATCATAATTGCTTAATATAGATATATCATGTATTCAAAACTAGATGAATATGCCTACTTTAAAAATCAAACAATGAATAATGGTGGAGAGCTGTTTCTTTTTCCACAGTTTAAGACCTGTTTAAGGAAGAAATCTAGCTTATTCTCAAAATCTGAGAACTCCCAGGAGCACTGTGCCATTTGAGTAAAGTACAACCTACTTTAGAATTATTTAGTGATTTTATTCATGCATATCTAATTTTCATATAAACCTGGGAAATTAAAAAGAGTGAGTCATGATGTTAAAAATAATAACAGGAAGACAATTTTAAAATATCAATAGCACTGAGTAATAATTTCATAAAGATAAAACTGACAAACATTTAGCCACTTGGAAAGAAAAAAATAGACTCACATAGAAGAAATTAAAAATGATATCTTGGCATTAAAATTGTACCAAAGAAATACATGGTACCATAGGATAATACTGAGTATATACCAAATTAGTTAAGAAACTTAGGAGAAATAGATGAGTTCCTGGAAAAATATATGTTAACATGGTAGAATCATAAGGAACATTAAACTGATCAGAATAATACTATGAAAGCTAGATGTGAAAACCAAAACAAAACAAAACAAAACAAAAAAACAAAAGTCTGAGCAGTGGTAGTGCACACCTTTAAGCCTAGCACTTGGGAAGCAGAAACAAGCAGATTTCTGAGTTCAAGACCAGCCTGGTCTACAGAGTGAGTTCCAGGACAGCCAGGGCTACACAGAAAAACCCTGTCTTTAAAAAAAAAAAAAAAAAAAAACCAAACACACACATACACAAAAAAAGGAAAATAAAGAAAAAAGAAAAAGAAAGAAAGTTAGATGAATAATTTGATTACACAAATAAAACAGAATGTAAAGCAATAAAGTATAGCCAGGTGGTATCATAGGAAGCACTAGTAAACATATCAGGAGAGATCAAGGTCAATGCTCATCAAGTTCTCTCTGCAATGTAAAGAACATGAAGGATTGTCAAACTCAGCATATATTGACAGTATTAATGTTCATATCAATGCTTGAAAGTGCTGCACTAACTTCAGGGAGATAGCTCAGGAGGGTGAAGTGTTTTGTAGACCAGACTGGCATTCAGGGTTCTATCCCTAGATGCCACTATAGAACAACTACAACAACACAAACTAATCTCCAAAGTTGTTCATCTATAGCAGGAGTTTGTCTGTGCTCATTCATATAATACAAACACACACATACACACACCACAGACACCATCATGAAGATTATGGTAATGCTACACAAAAATATAATTAAACAGCTTTTTTAAATTATTCAGTAATATACTAAAAAATAAAATAGAAGAGCACATTAATAGGATTTGTATACATCATAATCAAGCTAGATTTAAACTTAAGATACAAGCATGTGTCAGGCCATGTAAATAAATATGAAGTGTCAGATGGTAAAAGGTAAAGGTTATATAACCTGTCAACTACTGCAGAAAACTTTTTGCCAACATTCTATAAAGATTTGTTATTTAAATTTGTTTTTTAGTAATTTAGCTATAGAAGAATTGTTTCTCAACAAAGTAAATGTCATTTATAAGAAATGCACAGCAAATATATTCTAAGGGAAATACTGCAATAATTTCCAATAAGACCAGAAACAAAGCTAGGAATCCCTCATATATTTATGTAAACAATTTTTTTTACTGGCCTGAAGCTTACTAAATAGGCTAAGGTTGCTAGGAAGGAGTGTCCTTATTAGCAATACTTACTTCTGCCTCAGCTGAGATTGTGAGAATGCATAAGCACTCCTAGTATTTCATTGTTGTCTTTTAACATGAGTTGGGGGGTTTGGGGGGGGAGGAATTCTAAGTGGCAAAATGTTTACCAGCTGTTATATCCTCAGTATAAGGGCTCAATTTTTACAACCTTGCTTTTAAAAAGTCATCATTATAATAATTTGGAATTAATAAATTTAAGGCAATAAATAGAAAACAAGGAGAAAGGATAGAGGAAGAGAGGAGAGATAGAGAGAGGGGGGAACAAAAAACAAAAGCAAATTCAAGAGGAAAGAGTCTGCAGTTTCTATGGACATTATCGTTTTCATGCAGATAAATATGTGATGAGAAGATAATTAGAACTGATAACTCATTCATAAAGCTATGTAATCATGCCATAGGTTCACAAAAGCCAAAACCTGGTCAGAACTTTATGTCCCATACAGATGAATGCACAAAGACACCATGTGTGTCTAGGTATATGTTTATCTTCATGTATGTGTATACACAACCACCAGCAATGTCAGCCATAAAAATGAAGTGAATCCTGACATTCATCAAGGCAAACAGATGAACACATAATAAACTCAACTTGTGGAACATTTCAAGTGCTTTAGCTGCAAGTATCCTGTGCTTATAATGAAACATATAAAAATTTCATTATAATTAAATATGTCATTATAATTGAATATTTTCATTATAATTTATGATTTCTATTTTGTGCATTCTAACAGGGTCCTGTGCATTGGTTGTGAGCATCACAAAGAATGTAAACCAATTTTAAAATGTTGGTGGAATGCATTTCTACTGAGACAATTTTATCAATCTAAGTTGAAAATGTAACTCAAAAAGTCTGGGATAGCAGGTTTCTGCTTATGTTGAGCTCTGTTTTATTTGTTGCTGTTTTGTTTTGTTTTCATTGTTGTAGTTACTGACAGTACTATTTTGAAAGATAAAATAATGTGTATTTTTAGATGTTTAATTGACAAGGATAGTTTATATTAAGACTGTATCATGTGAGTGCTAGGTGCTAAATATACTTGGTAACATTCAAAAAGGTAAACATTCTATGAGCATGAAACTACATGAAACCACTCCAAGACAAGCAGTAGGTGGAATGGTAGAGGTCAGGGACTGACAAGTTTGCAAAAAGGAAGGTACATTTTTTTAAAAAAATAAATATTCTTTACATATGCTAATTCACAATGCAGTTTTTGTCTACCTCTCGACTCCTTCCAGAACCCACTCCTATCTCACTTCTACCTAAGACCCACTGTTCTTCCATTTTCCTAAACCAGAACTCCCTTCTAGGGATATCAACTGAACATGAGCACAAACAAATTACAATTAGGCTAGGCACAAATCCTCACATTAAAAAAGTTGTGATTTTAAAATGAACAAGAGCTAGACCTCCAGGCTAGATCCAGAGGCTGATGTGCATGTTAATTTAATTGAGATAATTACTACACGGTTTACATATGCACCTAACACTCACATGATATGGTTTGAATATAAACTATCCTTGTCAATTAAACATCTAAAAATACACATTATTTTATCTTTCAAAATAGTACTGTCAGTAACTACAACAATGAAAACAAAACAAAACAAAAACAAGTAAAACAGAGCTCAACATAAGCAGAAACCTGCTATCCCAGACTTTGTGAATTACATTTTCAACTTAGATTGATAAAATTGTCTCAGTAGAAATGCATTCCACCAACATTTTAAAATTGGTTTACATTCTTTGTGATGCTCACAACCAATGCACAGGACCCTGTTAGAATGCACAAAATAGAAATCATAAATATCCATTGAAAAGTATTTGAAACATATACAATACTATTGTCTTTGGGGCTTAATTTTGTATATTATAAAGAGATGAAAATAAAGCCCCAAGGCAGGAAACAAACTATATCCTTCAATGAATAAATTATATTAGAGAATGTGCTTGAGAGATTGGAGGAGACACAGGCAGCCTGCTTCTGTAATAAACAAGGTCTCTGATGGAAACTTGTGAACTTTGCAAGCTACAGCAGTAACAATACCATATAAATAATTTTGCTACTTGGAGACACTCAACTTTAAATTACCATAAAAATCCAAATCTTGTGCTTCTTATATCTGTTACCGCAAAGATTAATAGGATATATAGTAAATCAGAGGGAGTATGTAGGCCTTAACATCTGAGAGATTTTTAAGACAAAGGAAAAGAGTCATTACTTTGAAGTTAAGAAACTATTACTGACTTTCAGAAGAATGTGTGTAATGAAGAATAGCTTTTAGCAGCAACTACTTTCTAATCAGTCAAAAAGGAGACAGAAACAATGATGTAAAGGAAGAGGAAGAAGGAAAACAAGACTGAGAAAATAAAACAAATATTTGTCGGTTCCCAAGCTTTGGATTGAATGAGGAAGCTCATATTGTTATAATTTTGTGGGTATATCATAGTAAAAAATAGTACAGTATCAGAAATGTAAATCGTCATATCATTTATGGACATTTTGGCATTCAATATTCATCAAATGTTTTATGCGCTCTTCTTTGTCTCAGTAATTTTGTCTTCAAGTACCCTCATCTCCCCAAGTGGGAAAAGACTTTCATAAAGAATGTTTATTATAGCAACATAAAAATGACAAGCCTGGAACTCACCTAAATATCTAACAATAGATCATAACTAATAATAGCGAATCAGTGTAAAATATTACCATGTTATTAAAATTGTTCTAGTGTACTTTCTACAGCTGTGATCAACACCATGACCAAAAGCAGCTCAAGACAGAAGAGAGAAAATGGCTTGTTTGTCTTACAGGACAAACTCTATCATGAAGGGAAGCCATTGCAGGAACCGAAATAAAAACCATGGAAAAGAGGGGCTGACTAGATTACTCCCCATGGATTGTTTAGTTTCTTTATATAGATGAGGTATATCTACCTAGGCGTGGCACTTCCCTCTCTCTCATCATCTCCCTCACAACAATAAACAACAACAATAATTAAAAAAAAACAGATAGAAAAATGCTTCTACAAACCTGCTCACCAGCTAATCTGATAAGAGGCAATTCTTCAAGGGAGATTTCTTCTTCCCAAGTATGTTTAAGTTGTGTCAGGATGACAAAGAGTAACCATGACAGATCAAATTTATCTAAATATAGAAGTTGAAGTCAAAACCAACAATAGGAAATCATTATAAAATATCATATTAATAAAATACATGGGACAATGGGAAATGGTTTAAAATTACAAGGAAGGAGGTGAATTAAATGAGGAGATATATTTATACTGTAAGGTTCTAATCTAATTTTGCGTGTAGGAAGAGGATGAAACATTAAAATATTATCAATAGATTTTAACATACGATTATTTGAAGTTTTCTAAAATTTGACTTTACATTTTTCTGCCTTGCTTTCTCATTCAAGAGCACTTGCTTTGTTTGTCACGAACCCAGGTCAGGCGACCAGTACAGAACAGAGGCGGGAGCCATGAGTTTTGTTGTTACTTTTGTCTCCAACATGGTATTCTGATTCTCTCTTTTGAATAGGTTGGCTAACCTGTCATATTGAAAAAATATTAACCCCCATTACTGTCAGAATCACATCTCTCTCTTAATTCATGAAACAAAATTAAAGCTGACTAAGGAATGTTTTGCTATAGACATAAGGTTTTAGGAGAACCAAAGATATACCCAGGAAAAGGCAAGTGGGACTTCTCAGGGGACATAATCAGTCCTAATACTTCTTCTGCAGACAACCACCACCACAACAACAACAATAACAGAGAAAATCTGGGGTTTAGACTTTGTCCCAGGGGAATAGTTTTATAGCCATGGTGTATTATTTGATAAATTGAGAAAGGAAGGTGAAAATAGAGAATAAATCCTGAGCCAATGCATATCCATGCCTATGTGAATTGTATGGTACCTACATTTTACTGCAAATATATTAGTAAAATATTTTCCCAACTTGAACAATCGCATCATAAATATTTATACTACTTTGTTGACCAGTATGGGCTATAAATTTAAAATTTAACCCATGATCACTGGGACTTGGAATCAACTATGAGCAGCCAAGGCAAATAGGAAAGAGATTAGTGCCTTAACTACACCACTGTGCTGCAGGAAAACCTGAAGTCATTCAAAATTCCCAAAGACAGAAAAACAAACAAACAAGCAACCTTTGTCTTGTACATGAGCTGGATGAATAAACCTGAAACAAAAGAATTGTCTTCTTAATAAAAACATTTTTTACTGGCTGAAAATTGTGCTTTCTATGATTAAATCATACATCATCACCTGATACTTTTTTTCTTTCCTGCAAAGACGGGAGCCATTGTAGTTGGCATCTGTCCTTTCCTGACTCTTTCTGTGTTGTTGTCCTGTTTAATCCATGGCTAAACATATGGACTCAGCAAGTGTGAGTAAGAGACTGCTTCTCTGAATTGATCTCAGGTAAACCTGAACAATGCTAAAGTCCTTAGGTCAATTTTTAATCTGGAAATTAAAAACCCAGTTTCCAACCCCAGCTTCAAAACATGAAACTTTCCTGCCACCCGCTTCCCATTCCATAAGCGATACACTTTCGAAATCACAGGGGTCTCTAAGAGTAGCCAAAGAAAACAGTATGAAAGAACCCAAGGGTCTTCAATTATATTCTAACATCATTTTAAAATGTGCAGCTTACATAAAGCTACAGCAAAGCTTTCGTTGGAGCATACACTTTAACACCTTTCTGAATATGGTATTGGGCATCCAGGGGCACAGAGTAACTCACAGCCACTGTTAAAATTCATTTAATATTTCATGATTATATCTTTAAAATTATAGCCTCAGACAATGTAATTTGTTGTGTTATTTCTAGACCAATGTTTGCTACTTATACAGTTCTTCTCGTAGGTGCAAACTATCTCCTGTTATCTGCTTTTTATTTGCTAGGATTCTAACTTTTTGAAGGTGGATGATAGACCATGGGTTCAAAGATGCCAAGCACCACTGCTGTAGTTTCTTTGTTCCCGATCAAGACTGACAAGTGCAAAACAGAGAGGATGCAGATTCAGGGTTGTTTCTTGCTTCTGCAGTCCATTTCCTTTCTCCTACCTGATCTTCTAACAATGTTTCTATTCATAGAGTAGATATTTGTATCTTATATTCATCTCTAAATTAGACTGATTATTTCTCTTAGATGATTCATTTCTTTCTAGGGTGTAGTGGTTACCATTTTCCTGAATGCCTTGAATTCTTTGCGCGCGTGTGTGTGTGTGTGTGTGTGTGTGTGTGTGTGTGTGTGTGCATGTACATTTAGCATAATACCAAGTCTCTAAGTAGATCATGGAACCTCAATAATCTCTCATCTTTTGAGGTGAACAATATTGGGTATTTAGCAAGTCAGCTTTTTTTTTTCAACATAAGGGCATAATCCTTTTGCCTCAAATTTAATGATTTTTCACAGAAAATTAGAATGAAAAACTTCCAGTTATATTCTTAGATAAAGGCTCATCTGAGCCTTATAGGTTTCTCTATTTCTCTCATTATTGCTGTTGATTGTTTCCAAGTTTTACAAATATACCCCTCTTTGAATTCAAAATCACTTCAATCATCATAATCTCTTATTTTATTTCCTCCACATCAACATCTGCATGGACTTCTATGAATAGAATACAGATAATTTTATTAAGACTTTATCTTGCTAGGGTCTCTGTTGTTTGACTTTTTTTTTTATATATTCTTCCGTGAAGAGATACATCTCTTCATATCAAATCTAGAAGTGTAACACTTAGGAACGTGTCCATAATTTCTACCCCCTTCAAAATTATTGAATAGGCACTTACCTCCCATGGTGGTCAAAGATCAGTCCTTACTTGTACTTATGATAGAGAAAATACTTTGAAGGGCCTCATCAAGAAAGGTACAAGTGAGGGCAAAAGTAGGAAAAGCTCAGTGTGTGACAAAGCTGATGTAAAGAACTTTCTCTAATGCTGAGGCAAACAGAGCCAGGGACTGAGCTGCCATTTGTTTTGTCAGCTTAGAGCTCCAACCAAATACATTAAATTCACCACATTTTATCTAAGCTAAATATCTTTTCAAAAATGTTTATTTCTTGTTACCTATCTATGGCTGTGAATGCTACCATCGTCCTGTCAAAGGTTTCACCAGGATGTGCTTCCACTTCCAGGCCTATGTGTACCTTGTAATCAAAAAGCATGGAATCACTCTGTGTATGACCACTTTCTACCCTGTTTACTATTCTTATGGTTCAGTAAGAGACTTCCTATTAGATATACAGGATGGTCAATCTCTTGTCTAATGTCTCATAGAATATCATCACCTTCATTCTATATAATGTAAAAGTGGAATTTCCCTAGCATCGTGTTCTAATCATGGTACCCTGTAATTTTGGTAAACAACATTGATTAAGAAAATGACTATTTTTTGGTTGGAAGACTTTCTATGACTCCTTCTATTTCTTTAGGCATTATGGGACTGTTTAGATGGTCTAGTTGGTCCTGATTTAATTTTGGTATTTGGTATCTGTCAAGGAAATTGTCCATTTCCTCCAGATTCTCCAGTTGTGTTGAGTACAGGCTCTTGTAGTAGGATCTGATGATTTTTTGGATTTCCTCAGTTTCCGTTGTTATATCTCCCTTTTCATTTCTAAGTTTGTTAATTTGGATACTTTCTCTGTGCCCTTTGGTCAGTCTGGCTAAGGGTTTATCTATTTTGTTGATTTTCTCAAAGAACCAGCTCCCGGTTTTGTTGATTTTTTGTATGGTTCTCTTTGTTTCTACTTGATTGATTTTGGCCCTGAGTTTGATGATTTCCTGCCTTCTACTCCTCCTGGGTGAAATAGCTTCTTTTTGTTCCAGGGCTTTCAGGTGTGTCATTAAGCTGGTAATGTATGCTCTCTCCATTTTCTTTTTGGAGGCACTCAGGGCTATGAGTTTTCCTCTTAGCACTGCTTTCATTGTGTCCCATAGATTTGGGTATGTTGTGTTTTCATTTTCATTGTGTTCTAAAAAGTCTTTAATTTCTTTCTTTATTTCTTCCTTGACCAAGGTATCATTGAGTAGAGTATTGTTCAATTTCCACGTGTATGTGGGTTTTCTATTGTTTCTGTTGCTATTGAAGACCACTTTTACTCCATAGTGATCAGATAGGAGGCATGGGATTAGTTCGATCTTCTTATATTTGTTGAGGTCTGTCTTGTGACCAATTATATGGTCGATTTTGGAGAAGGTACCATGGGGTGCTGAAAAAAAGGTATATTCTTTTGTTTTAGGATAGAATGTTCTATATATATCAGTTAAATCTAAGCACAGGACCAGATGGTTTCAGTGCAGAATTCTACCAGACCTTCAAAGAAGAGTTAACACCAATACTCTTCAAACTATTCCACAAAATAGAAACAGAAGGAACACTACCCAATTCCTTCTACGAAGCCACAATTACGCTGATACCAAAGCCACACAAAGATCCAACAAAGAAAGAGAACTTCAGACCAATTTCCCTTATGAACATCGATGCAAAAATACTCAATAAAATTCTTGCCAACCAAATCCAAGAACACATCAAAACGATCATCCACCATGATCAAGTAGGGATCAAAAGGATTCCCCTTTATCCCGGGAATGCAGGGTTTGTTCAATATACGGAAATCCATCAATACAATCCACTACATAAACAAACTCAAAGAAAAAAACCACATGGTCATTTCATTGGATGCTGAAAAAGCATTTGACAAAATTCAGCATCCTTTCATGCTTAAAGTCTTGGAGAGAACAGGAATTCAAGGCCCATACCTAAACATAGTAAAAGCAATATACAGCAAACCGGTAGCCAGCATCAAACTAAATGGAGAGAAACTTGAAGCAATCCCACTGAAATCAGGGACCAGACAAGGCTGCCCCCTTTCTCCTTATCTCTTCAATATTGTACTTGAGGTACTAGCTCGGGCAATTCGACAACATAGGGAGGTCAAAGGGATACAAATTGGAAAGGAGGAAGTCAAACTATCATTATTTGCAGACAACATGATAGTCTACCTAAGTGACCCAAAAAACTCCACTAGAGAGCTCCTACAGCTGATAAACAACTTCAGCAAAGTGGCAGGTTATAAAATCAACTCAAGCAAATCATTGGCCTTCCTATACTCAAAGGATAAGCAGGCTGAGAAAGAAATTAGAGAAATGACCCCCTTCACAATAGCCACAAACAGTATAAAGTATCTTGGGGTGACTCTTACCAAACATGTGAAAGATCTGTATGACAAGAACTTCAAAACTCTGAAGAAGGAAATGGAAGAAGACCTCAAAAAATGGGAAAACCTCCCATGCTCATGGATCGGTAGAATCAATATAGTTAAAATGGCCATTTTGCCAAAAGCAATATACAGATTCAATGCAATACCCATCAAAATCCCAACTCAATTCTTCACAGAGTTAGAAAGAGCAATTATCAAATTCATCTGGAACAACAAAAAACCCAGGATAGCTAAAACTATTCTCAGCAACAAAAGAAAATCTGGGGGAATCAGTATCCCTGACCTCAAGCAATACTACAGAGCAATAGTGTTAAAAAACTGCATGGTATTGGTACAGTGACAGGCAGGAGGATCAATGGAACAGGATTGAAGATCCAGAAATGAACCCACACACCTATGGCCACTTGATCCTCGACAAAGAGGCTGAAAACATCCAATGGAAAAAAGATAGCCTTTTCAACAAATGGTGCTGGTTCAACTGGAGGGCAGCATGCAGAAGAATGCAAATTGATCCATCCTTGTCTCCTTGTACTAAGCTCAAATCCAAATGGATCAAGGACCTCCACATAAAGCCAGACACTCTGAAGCTAATAGAAAAGAAACTGGGGAAGACCCTTGAGGACATCGGTACAGGGAGAAAGTTTCTGAACAGAACACCAATAGCGTATGCTCTAAGCAAGAATTGACAATTGGGACCTCATAAGGTTACAGAGTTTCTGTAAGGCAAAGGACACCATCAAGAGGACAGATCGGCAACCAACAAATTGGGAAAAGATCTTCACCAATCCTACATCAGATAGAGGGCTAATATCCAATATATATAAAGAACTCAAGAAGTTAGACTCCAGAAAACCGAACAACCCTATTAAAAAATGGGGTACAGAGTTAAACAAAGAATTCTCACCTGAAGAACTTCGGATGGTGGACAAGCATCTTAAAAAATGCTCAACTTCATTAGTCATTAGGGAAATTCAAATCAAAACAACCCTAAGATTTCATCTTACACCAGTCAGAATGGCTAAGATTAAAAATTCAGGAGACAGCAGGTGTTGGAGAGGGTGTGGTGAAAGAGGAACACTCCTCCACTGCTGGTGGGGTTGCAAATTGGTACAACCACTCTGGAAATCAGTCTGGCGGTTCCTCCGAAAACTGGGCACCTCACTTCCAGAAGATCCTGCTATACCACTCCTGGGCATATACCCAGAGGATTCCCCACCATGTAATAAGGATACATGCTCTACTATGTTCATAGCAGCCCTATTTATAATTGCCAGATGCTGGAAAGAACCCAGGTATCCCTCAACAGAAGAGTGGATGCAAAAAATGTGGTATATCTACACAATGGAGTACTATTCAGCCATTAGAAACAATGAATTCATGAAATTCTTAGGCAAATGGATGGAGCTAGAGAACATCATACTAAGTGAGGTAACCCAGACTCAAAAGGTGACTCATGGTATGCACTCACTAATAAGTGGTTATTAACCTAGAAAACTGGAATACCCAAAACATAATCCACACATCAAATGAGTTACAAGAAGAAAGGAGGAGTGGTCCCTGGTTCTGGAAAGACTCAGTGAAACAGTATTCGGCAAAACCAGAACGGGGAACTGGGAAGGGGTGGGAGGGAGGACAGGGGAAGAGAAGGGGGCTTATGGGACTTTCGGAGAGTGGGGGGGGGGGCTAGAAAAGGGGAAATCACTTGAAATGTAAATAAATTATATCGAATAAAAAAAATTAAAAAAAAAAAGAAAATGACTATTAAAACTCACTTTTAATCTATCACCACTACCCAACTTCACATCAAACATCAGCAAACGTCCTGTTAAATAGCTCTGCCCATTTTTCCATGGGTGTTCTTACCTACATATTTTAGATTTAAAGTATAATATCTTTTATTTCTAATTCAGTCATTCAATGTCTAAGAAAATTTGATATTTCAAAGATAAGTTCATTATTTAACTTAATATTTTCATCATTGGTGTGAATGGCTCACAGCAAACATTTGCTTAGTGAACAAGCAAACACGTCCTCATTCCTCCCTTAAAGAGTCTCTGCATATTCATTTCCCCCAAAATTTATTAATATTCTTCACATGTTATTATTAATAATATTATCTTTGTTCCTGACACAGTTATTACCTCTGTGTAACAAGTCGGGTCAGGTTCAGTATTGTTCTTTATTTCCTCCAGTCAATCCTAAAATGGTTACTACATTTTGAAATACAGTTCATTTCAGGGAACATTTCTAATATGATAACTGATAATATCAATTAATCGTCTCTTTCTCCTATAGAAGCTTACATGAACTTCATTTGGACTAAGTAATGAAGCCTTATTATCCTCTCTCTATTGGTCTGGGGACATCATAATAAACACATGGCACTTCTCATATTCAACGTGTTTAAAGCACATCAAAAATTCATTTTCTCAGCTCCCTTTGCTTCTAAAGTAGAAAGACAGAGTAGAGACAAAATTTTTATGGCATATAAACTTAGGATTTTAGTGCAATAAAGGATAAGAAGAAGATAATTTTGTGTAGAACCAATTTTCTAGCATGGGTTTTATGAGATTCAATTGGACCCTTTGGTCTGGCAAGGGTACTGGCATGCACTGACAAGTTAGCTGTCATCCTAAAAAGAAAGCACAGTAAGGACATTACTGAGGAGTCTGAGTGTGGTGGGTGTGGTATGTTGGTAGTATTTCATACCTAAGTATAGTGCCTTTGAAGTTTGTGCAGCTACCTAACTCCCCTCTAAAAACAAATCCATGATTTTGAGGAGCAAGTGTAGCTGCTATTGTTTTTAAGTGTTGTTTACAACTCAGAGTAAAATTTGCCTAAAATGGAAAACAAATCACACATTAAAAGAAATAACCCATACTAGTATAATCTATACAAATTTCTCAAGCATTATTAGTTAGTCTTTGTTTCTGTTTTATAAATATACTTTGACTGTTGAGTTCAAAACCAGGAGCTGGTTCTTTGAAAAAAATCAACAAGATAGATAAACTCTTAACCAGACTAACCAAAGAGTACCGAGACAGTATCCAAATTAACAAAATTAGAAATGAAAAGGGAGATATAACAACAAAAACTGAGGAAATTCAAAGAATCATCAGATCCTCCTACAAAAGCCTATACTCAACACAACTTGAGAATCTGGAGGAAATGGACAATTTCCTAGACAGATACCAAATACCAAAATTAAATCAGGATCAAATAGACCATCTAAACAGTCCCATAACCCCTAAAGAAATAGAAGGGGTCATAGAAAGTCTTCCAACCAAAAAAAGCCCAGGACCAGATAGATGGTTTTAGTGCAGAATTCTATCAGACCTTCAATGAAGACTTAACACCAATACTCTTCAAACTATTCCATAAAAATGAAACAGAAGGAACACTACCCAACTCGTTCTATGGAGCCACAATTATGATTATACCAAAACAAATAAAGATCCAACAAAGAAAGAGAACTTCGGGCCAATTTCCCTTATGAATATCAATGCAGAAATACTCAATAAAATTCTTGGCCACCAAATCCCAGAACACATCAAAACGATCATCCACCATGATCAAGTAGGCTTTATCCCAGGGATGCAGGGTTGGTTCAATATATGAAAATCCATCAATGCTATCCACTACATAAACAATCTCAAAGAAAAAAACCACATGGTCATTAGATGCTGAAAAAGCATTTGACAAAATTCAGCATCCTTTCCTGCTAAAAGTCTTGGAAAGAACAGGAATTCAAGGCCCATACCTAAACATAGTAAAAGCAATGTACACCAAACCGGTAGCCAACATCAAACTAAATGGAGAGAAACTTGAAGCAATCCCACTAAAATCAGGGACTAGACAGGGCTGCCCCCTCTCTCCTTATCTTTTCAATAAAGTTCTTGAAGTCCTAGCTAGAGCAATTAGACAATATAAGGAGGTCAAAGGGACACAAGTTGGAAAGGAAGAAGTCAAACTATCACTATTTGCAGATGATATGATAGTATACTTAAATGACCCCCCAAAATAAAACTCTACCAGAGAACTTCTACAGCTGATAAGCAACTTATTTACACAATGGAATACTACTCAGCAATTTCAAACAATGAATTCATGAAATTCTTAGGGAAATGAATGGAACTGGAAATACCATCCTAAGTGAGGTAACCCAATCACAAAAGAATACACATGAAATGCAATCACTGATAAGTGAATATTAATTAGTGCAGAAGCTCTGAATTCTCAAGACACAATTAGCATATCAAATGATACTCAAGAAGAAGGAAGGAGAGGGCCCTGGTTCTGAAAAGACTTGATCCAGCATTGTAGGGGAGTATCAGTTCAGAGAAATGGGAGGGGGGTGATTGGGAAATGGGCAGAGGGAAGAGGGTCTATGAGACCTATGAGGAGGGGGTATCCGGGAAAGGGGAAAGCATTTGGAATGTAAACAAAGAATATAGAAAATAAAAAATAAATAAATATACTTTGATAACTTTATGTATTAGCATTTAGCATTGTTTTCCTAATATAACATATTTTCTTGAGTTTCATAGTCACTCTGTGTTAACAGTTATGTTCAAACTGTGTTAATGAGCATGCACAGATCAATTCATGCAAATGTGGACATTTTTCTGACACTGATCTTCTCATCAAAATGCTCTTCATTTAACCACTTTACAAGTTAAAATCCCAAACTTTAATTTTTGACAAAAGGCATATTTGACCAGGCAAAAGTTTGGATTTATGTGGCCCAATAAATCCTACTCTTAACTACAAGAGACCATTTTCAAAGCAACTAGATATATTAGCTCTTATTCCTTACTGTACAGTTAACAGTATTTACAATCTGATTGTTTTTATTCATTGCCTTGTAAATTTTTGAAAATGACTGATATCAGTGTCATTCAGTTTCACTGGAAATTTACCTTTGTATTTCTGACATATATCCATATGAATGTATACATATGTGCATGTGTGTGGAAACCTGTGGATCCCATCAGTTGTCCCTTTCATTTGCTCTCTACCATAATTTTTGCTGCATGGTCTGTGGGTGAACGTGGAGGTATCTAGTATAGTCCAGTTATCCAGTCTGCATTCTTGAGGGATTTGCCTGTCTCCTTGTGGAGCAATGCAGTTACATACACATAACACCAAGTGCAACTCATACATGGGTGCTCAGGATTTGACCTCCTCAGCACTTTACTACTGACTGAGCCAGCTCTCCTGTCCGTGGAATTGATTTGTTTTCAAATGCATAAACATATGCTTAATACCAACAATTCAAAAATTATCTGAAGGATGTGAGAATATAAGCATTGCAGCTTATTGTGTGTTTCTTTTTTTTCTTTTTTTTTTAATTTAGTAATATTTTTTATTCGATATAATTTATTTACATTTCAAATTATTTCCCCTTTTCTAGCCCCCCCACTCCCCGATAGTCCCGTAAGCCCCCTTCTCTTCCCCTGTCCTCCCTCCCACCCCTTCCCACTTCCCCGTTCTGGTTTTGCCGAATACTGTTTCACTCAGTTCTGAAATGTGCTGTGACCCCAGCACTTTCTATGGAATTTGGCTGGAGATGCTCACTGCTTTGCTCTATTTCTCTTCACACACACACACACACACACAAATGTCTTTGGCCCTTTCTCCCTGGAACACATTCCTTTCCACATGAGACTTAACCTTTCCAATAATACCAGAATTGTTTTCCTAATGGCTTGTACTTTGAATAATAATTTGTAGGTTAAGACCATACTGTGGGAAACACTATGTAAAGTAAGGCAGTATCGAGGAGTGTAGGAGAGCTACCATGCATTCTAACTGTATCAGTCAAACCTTAGCAAGTAGAACTGGACTGTTCAAAAAAACCAAAATCATAGCTTATTGTACTTTCATTCCAATATTTGCTTACATTCCAATTCTCCATTAAGGTATATGGAGTAAAAATCTGCTTATTCCAGTGAGGATTTATGTTTTTACACCAATGTTCTGATATGAGGACAAATGGTTATGTTTATATAACCACATTATGATGCAACTAGCATTTTTATTTGTTAAAAACTGTCAAAAACCTTGAAGTATAGTGGATTCTGCTTCTATTTTCATTGACAGAATATTCTATTTACAATATACAGGTCAGAATTCTAGAGTTTAGGACAGAACTGATGCAACACAAAAGAAATAATAATGCAATAAAACCCCCACACAGCAGGCATAATGCTAAAATCCTTAAAATAATACATTTTAAAAGATCAAATCCATTATCTGTTTTGTGTATGTGTAGATGTTTAGAATAGAGGGATTTATTTTTGTATTCTATTTCTGTCTAGATGGATAATTAATATAACATACCATGCCAATGGTGGTTTATTTCTGGCAGCCTGGGCATAGTACATATTGTAGGTAGCACATTTCTGTGGTTGGTAATTCTAACTACCATTCCAAAGAGTGACACCATGATTAAATTATTGACAGCATACCAGTTTTCCTCACAGCAAATCCTGTCTATCTTAGGGCTATTAATACTTAAATTTCTATTTGGGAACTTTAAATCACAACAGTGTCTTCTGAGGTCATATTATTTATGGCATTGATACTTTTCAACAGAATGATAATTGTATGATATTTATTTTTAATGAGGAACATTACCTTCACTAAAGAATGTTGTATTTTGTAATTATTAAATAATGTCTTTCTGTTACCTTCTCATCATCTATCCCTCTAAATTTAATAGAAACTAAGCATATGCAATGACTTGCACAAACTTTTCCATGGTATTACTCAACAGATGATTGCATATAATAGAGAGATACATGAATACATGATTATTTCTCTATCACTATTGCTGTGGGGCTTAGATTTTACCAGCATAATTAATACAGGCCTACATTGCTAGTAGTAATCCCATGATTCCATGGCACTTAATCCAGTCTTCAACCAGAAAATACCAGTCTCTTTAACACTGTTCGTCAGTTTATTTCCACTGAAAAGGATTTGGGTCATGTTGGTCAATACAAGGAATATTAGTCCCTTTTTTCCAACGGAAGGATAAGCAGCTTCTTTTCTCTAAGGACCAGTAATAAAATTTGGTTGCTCATACTTTAGTAAACATCTCAAGATACAGCTATAATGGGTTCTGCAAAAGAAATAGAGGTAGAGACCCTCTTTAATAGTAAATGAGTCTCCTTATCTTACAACTTACTAGAGTTGCAATAGGAGGGTGCTGGAGGGAAAAAGGGAAATGGGATAACATTTGAAATGTAAATACATAAAATATCCAATAAAAAAGGGAACCTCTAAGAAACTTCATGATATATTTACCACTGTGACCAAAAGCCCCTCTGAGGCACTCTCTTTGAAGTTTGATGACTGCTACATCTTAGATGAATATCCAAAATTTCTGAAAATTACCAAATTGGTAAATAACAAAGCTACAGTTTTTCATTCTGCAAGGACTGTTTCTTTTCCTGATACAAATAAAGCTATCCTTACAGGTGAATTTTAGAACTTAGCCTCATTCTGTGCCTTCTAATTATTACACATCTAAGATACCTGAGCTGTCATGAGGCCATCACTGAATTCTAACTCTTATCCCCAAAGATCAAGGACATTACATGTGCTCATGAATGGAAATAATCCAACACACCATTCACCTTCAAACAGGCTAACCAATATGTAGGATTATTGAGTTTTTAAGATGTGGCTAGAATGAATATTGCAGCCTGAAGAGACAGAGAAATCAATTTAAATGTCATTTAAAATGATATTTGAATATCTGGTAGACAATTTAGTTACTGAAGCAAATTTTAAACATCTGAGAACAATTTAACCATGTGAGTCTATCACTGTAGCCATAAATGTTATGAAACATTTATGTTTTAACATAGATACGCTATTTCTGATGGGGAACTCAGCTTCTCAATTGAATTATACTCTAAGTATAAAATATATCACAAATTCTTAACAATATAACATGAGAAACACAAAATAAAGTATCGATCCTGTTCACAGTGTTTACATATAAAATGACAATCTTTTGATAAATATGGCAATTACACTTGATTTCATTTTTTTTTTTGAGGAACAAAACCCAAATATAGGATCTTTATGCTTTATTGGGTGGTGTGATGCAGACTACAAGGGATCCTGAATATAAAGTACAGAACTTTATTTTTCTATAGTTACTGATAGTTTTCAAATACCCTCAAGTATACTATCTGTCCTTTTCTGGTTAAAGCTCAAAGGCTAGGGGAAACTTTGTCAAGTTTAAAGCCAGAGACAAAATGTTTTTCAGATGAAGAATATTTTTTGTAGTTATGATCCTAGCTGAGTACCTCTACATGTCTCCTTTGTTACTTCTTCACATACTTAAATTCATATACAGACAAACCCACAGTGCTGAGATATCTCAGATCAATGCCTGCCTATTGAATGATGAGGCTCCTTTATTGATCTAACTTAAGTGACATTTCAAGTCTTATTTCAATGCATAGCCTTGTCTATTAGGATACTCCAGATCTTGATAATTATCCCTATATATTATGCTCATTTGAGATGTCACCACTGGAAGAATGGATGTAGGTATCTTTGTCACTATTTTCAATTATAGTAGAATTGGTCTTAAGCAGTTTGTTCAGATTGCTTATTTGATAAGACACCAATAAAAGCGCTATTTCACCCATGGGCCTTGCTTTGTAGAAGTTATTTTACTTAAAATGAAAAACTTGGATTTACAGGCAGTTTCGTTTAAAACTACTTTTTGTTCTTCCATTTAGGTACAAGATATCGTAGTAATAAAGTGAAACTAAGAAAGATTGCTGATATTCTCTCCCAACCCGAATAACTCAAACTTACAAAGGTGTTTATGAAAAGACCACTGCGCTACCAAACTCATGATTAAGTTCATGACTCTGTCTGACACTGAGTGGCTCTACGCTCTTCTGACACCAGAGTTTTTCTATTGGCATTCATCCCTGCCTCCTGTGATTCCTTTGCCATACATGACAGAGCCCAGAGTCCACTTTGGAACTGCTTAAGGAATGTATCTCACTTTTTATTTTCTCTTCCAGCTAAGACTTGCAAACAAATAAGATGACAGAGATTCCATGTGTGAGGACAAAGCAATCTGGAATTTATATTTTTTAAAGGCTTAAATAAAATTACACCTTTTGATAATTTAGTCTCTGGGAAATTATATTTGAGGTTAACTCGATGACATTCCAGAACCCGATGTGCAAGTTTCTGGCTGTTAAGGAAATGCCATACTTTGGATGAATCCTCAGTGAATCCTTGCCATACTACTAAAAAGAACTGTTTTTTCCAAATCTCTGGAATATCAACAGAAAAAATGTCTGTAGAGCTCACAATATTTTACTGTG
Source organism: Apodemus sylvaticus (assembly GCF_947179515.1). NCBI lineage: Eukaryota > Metazoa > Chordata > Mammalia > Rodentia > Muridae > Apodemus > Apodemus sylvaticus. The sequence continues at coordinate 70,508,967 of NC_067473.1, read as the reverse complement.
ATACCACAACAAAGCAGATTTTTTTATGTTTAATCCCAGGCTGTACTTATTATCTGCTTTGTGCCTTCTGATTCAGAACTGCAAGGACACAAAGTACTCAAGGACCATGCCTGTTTCTTTTCAATGAACTACCATTATTTGAAGACTAACCAATGATATGAGCTAACGTCAGCCTACATGGAGAGAAACACAAAGCACTTTGACTAAATTCAGGAACATGACAATGTTGCCAACTCTCTCCATACCTATTCAAGATGGTACTTGCAGTCTTAGCTAAAACAATAAGACAACTGAAATAGAAAAAGACAATACAAATATGAAGGGAAAAGCTAAAATATATTTATTATCTGTATATAATATAATTAGGTATATAAATGCACCTAAAATTCCATTAAGAAACATCTACAGATGACATAAACTTCCAACAATGTAGCAAGATACAAAATTAATATTCAAAAATCTTAGCCTTCTGGTATACAAATGACAAACAACATATATTGAGGGCAACCCTATCCAATCTAGAGAAAGACTGGTATAGGAAATAATTTAATGCATTAAAGAAATAAATTAATGAAGATATCAGAAGATTTAAAGAAAATCTCTTATTCTTGTGGAACAGTAGGATTAATCGAATAAAAATAGCCATTCTACGAAAAGCAATTTATAGATTCAATGTGATTCCCATCAAACTTGCAACAAAATTATTCATGGAATTTTCATGTGGATTGCATTGAATCTATATATTGCTTTCTGCAAGATGGCCATTTTTACTATATTAATTCTGCCAATCCATGAGCATTGGAGATTTTCTCAAATCTTCTTTCATTTCCTTTTTCAGAGACTTGAAGTTCTTGTCATACAGATCTTCCACTTGCTTGGTTAGAGTCACACCAATGAAGGCACAATATACTCAATCTTATGAGACACAAAGAAAGCCGTGCTAAGAGGCAAACTCGTAGCTTTGAGTGCCTCCAAAAAGAAACAGGAGAGAGCATACACAAACAGATTGACAATACACCTGAAAGCTCTAGAACAAAAGAAAGCAAGTACATCCAAGAAAAGTAGACAGCAGGAAATAATCAAACTCAGGGATGAAATCAACAAAATAGAAATAGAAAGAACTATACAAAGAATCCACAAAACAGGGAGTTGGTTCTTTGAGAAAAATCAACAAATAGATAAACTATTTTATCTTAGCCAGACTAACCAGAGAGCACAGGGACAGTATCCAAATTAACAAAATCAAAAATGTAAAAGGAGTCAACATAACAGAAACTGAGCTAATGCAAGAAATCATCAAATCCTACAACAAAAGTCTATACTCAACAAAACTGGAAAAGCTGGACAAAAATGGCCAATTTTCTAGACAGATACTAGGTAGCAAAATTAAATCAGGATTAGATAAACTATCTAAACAGTCCCATATCCCCTAAAGAAATAGAGTCAGTCATTGAAAGTCTCTGAACCAAAAAAAATAAAAAAAATAAAAAAATAAAAAAAAAGCCCAGGACCAGATGATTTTAGTGCAGAAGTCTATCAGACCTTCAAGGAAGACCTAATACCAATACTCCTTAAACTATTCTACAAAATAGAAAAAGGAGAAACACTACCCAATTCTTTCTATGAAGCTACAATTATGCTTATACCTAAACTACACAATGAACCAACAAAGAAATTTTTCTTATGAATATCAGTACAAAAATACTCAATAAAATTTTCAAAATGATATGCTCTCAGAAAGCAAAAATTAGTTTCCTTCAACAGAGTCTCACTGGGTATACAAATCCATCTTCCTCAGAAGCATTTTTGGAGGTTCTTTGTCTTATAGTGCTTTGCCATGGCTCCCATTCATGCAAACACACTCAACCTGGTCTTTTGAGTATATACTATAATTTCTAGGTTTATGATTTTATGTTATTTTTCTGTGTGGGTGAATTTACATCTACATGTGTTTCCCGATCTTTTAATTTAGCTCTTTTCCTTCTCTCTGTTTGATCCTATTCTGGTATGTTTTCTCTTAATTTATCTAATTTTATTAATATTTTTTCAGATACATGATTGTATGCTGAAGTGAAAAAGATAGGAAGAATGTGTATTTGTGCAGGTAGAGAAATAGGGAGGAACTGGGAGATGTGGAGGGAGGATAAACCATAATAATAATATATTATATGTAAAGTATTTCCAATGTAAAAAAGGATTTTTAATTCATTGTAAAAATAATGTTAAGGAACAAGATACCCAAAGCTTACCTGTAGATGCCTCAAGAGAAATAAAAATGCTGGTAACGCAGTATTCTTCCTGGAAGTGTATCATGTGTACATTTCCAGCTGTTGTCCCTAAGGCCTAGTTACCTCTGCAGGGCCAACATCAAAAAATCTGAAACGCATGCCTGTGCAGGAAGGTAGGGCCATCAGGAGTTGTCAGCCTCTCTCTTTTCCATGCCTGATGCCTTGATGTTACTTGCAAACACACATCACATTTTGTTCAAAATATAAATATTTGGCTTTTGGTTTCATTTTATAAATTGTAGAGATTAATCTTAAAAGTTTTAATTGAAAAGTGAAGGCAATTTGTATGTCTCTGATCCTGACTATAGAAGGGTATATTCCAGAGCAGGAGATATAAGACAGTGGTATAGTACTGGTCCAATATACCCAGGGACCACTCCACCACAACGTAATGAAGTCACTTTCAGTTCCAGGTAATTATTATACTGCTGAAGAAATGGTATTGCCCTTACAAACACACTGTTTTTTCAAAAGAACCAAAGTTTGTTTCTGAGAACTCGTTAGGTGATTCGTGGTTTTTATAACATCAGCTCCAGAGATGCTAACATCATCTTCTGGCCTCTGTGAGAATCTTGATTCATGTGATTATCTTCCTAGAAATACATGATTACAAAAATACATCTTTCTAAGTCTATCTTTATCCTCTATATCTATATAGTAAGGGAAGAATTGAATGGATTGGTTGTATCCTTACCATATGTTTATGTACATATACACATATACATACACATGCACATGCACATATAGATATTACTTACATACATGATAAACAAATGTGTGTTTAAAGTATGGTTAAATGAATATTTAACACCTGATAGATAACAGTACTGGGGACTAACTCTATCATTAATGGTAATGACACATGAGTGCATTGTTCTTACTGATGTCAGGTTATTTTCTACCTTGATCTAAGCATAGAGTCAGGTTATAATCTGGAAGGCTTCAAATGCTTTCTGCTTTGTGCATGAGTCTTTCCTTCCAGCTATTTACTTCCTTTCCCTTTTTCCTGTCATACTCCTTTCCCTCTATGTGTTTTGAATATTAAGGCTATTAGTGACTTCAAAAATATTGCTTCTCACAGATGCTAGCACACTGAAGTTGCACATCAGTTGTTGCCCACAGTTCTTTTCTAGGACTCATACAGCTGTCCTCATTGCTTTGCTTCCATTTTGTTGTTGTTGTTCCAATAGATGTAATATTTTAGTTACAGTTATGCCTTTCTGTCTACCATCTCATGCCAATTTAACTGCAGACAAAAGGCTGGGGGACCCCAGCTTTTTCTGGATGTTCAATGAAAAGAAAATTAAGGTGATGACTTTAAAGAAGACAGAACTGCTCATTTAAATTTAAAACACTGTATTTTACTTTCTGATGTACAAAAAAGACACACAGAAGCCCTAAGTGATTCTGAATGAAAACTAAATCAGTATCTTTTTTTCAGGAATAAAGTGAAGATGAGTGTCTTTCTGGTCAAAAACAGAGAGCACCTGCGGTAATTTCTAGAGGCCATCCTGATAAAATTACTGCTAAAGCAAAAGTCTCACATAGGCAGAACCATATATCCTTGTGCAAAACAAAAAAAGTAAGTGACTTTGATGGCAAATGAAATCTGATATCTATCTATCTATCTATCTATCTATCTATCTATCTATCTATCTATCTATCTATCGACCTTAAACAGAGATTTTGAGATTTTCTGAACCCATGAATTAATTCTATTCTAATCTTAAATTCTTCTCTATGGTTTTCATAAAGCTCAGTTGAAATAGTCTCTATATGTAAGGCTTCATTTCATTTCTTTTTTTAATTTATTTTCTAAATCTTTTGTTTACATTCCAAATGCTTTCCCCTTTTCCGGTTCCCGCCTCCCCATATGTCCCATAGGTCCTCTTCTCTCCACCCATTCTCCAATCACCCCCCTCCCTTTTCTCTGTCCTGGTACTTCCCTACCTCAGTGGAGGAATAGATACAGAAAATGTGGTATATTTTCACAATGGAATACAACTCATTTCATTTCAATACTTGAATGTATATACATTCATAGAAATGTGTGAAAAACAGAGTGTACCTGTTTACCTGAGAGGGTCAAGTAAACACAGCATAGGGGCAAACAAAACAAACCATACCATGAATTATAAGCCTTGAAATGATATAGTTCCTTCTTTAGGCATTGGTGATAACTTGGAGAAAGTGATAAAAGTCTGAAAATGTAGGTGCTATCTGAGGCTGAAATACCTAAAAAGCTGACCAAGCCTTAAACTTAGGACTGCATAAAGAATGAAGGACTGAAGGAATGAAGGGAAAGTCATTAAGGTGCTTCTGTCTGGTTTTCTGGCCTATTTTGGACCATTCTCCAATCTTTATTGCCCTCCATCATGATACTGGAACTTTAACCATCTTCATGTAAATTCTGTATGATTTCATGGTGTGTAGAACCTTATCAAAACGAGAAAGGAAGAGTTCCTTGCAGCTGCTAATCCTCCCCAACCTCTAGAAAAAAAAGGAAAAGAGAGTCAACTATGATTTTTTATTATCTCAACAGCCAACATAAAAAAGTTTCCCAAGTATTCAAAGCCAAATATTGAAAGGAAAAAAAATAAGTGAGCAACTGAAAGACAATTGCTCATTCACATACAAATTTGTCAAAATTTGGCTGGAGAAAAACTGTCAAATATGCTTAAGTATACAACATTCATATGTTGCTCAGACACAAGCTTTCTAAAATAAACTGACTAAATTTCCCTGGAGTTGCTACAGTACTCTTGGCTGCAGAGGTTCAGATAACATCATAATTTAGAAAAGGACCTTTGATTCAAAGAGCTGTGTCCACTATTTTTAAAAGCAAAAGACAGAAGCATAGTGAAGTTCAGAATCTCCTGAAAATAGAAACAAGGAAAAAGGGGGAAGGATTGTGGGAAGGGGTGAGTAAGATATAAAGTGAATAAGTAAAAGAATAAAATTAACTTTTAAAAATGAATAAGGAAACATAAATACATGTAACATAGACACCAAAAAAACACAGAAATAAGCGTGACCTTTGAGTCTAAAGCTTGGTAATCATATTTCTGCATTCTGTGTTGGTTGATATATTAATTCAAAAGTGGAAAGGATGATAAACATGGATCGTCTTTTTTTTTTAATTCTATATATTCTTTATTTGCATTACAAGTGATTTTCCCTTTCCTGGATCTCCCCTCCCTGAAAGTCCCATAAGCCCTCTTTCCTCCCCCTGTTCCCCAATCCACCCCTTCCCACTTTCCTGTCCTGGCATTCCCCTACACTGCTGCACTGAGCTTTTCCTGAACTGGGGGCCACTCCTTCCTTCTTCTTGGGCACCATTTGATATGTGCATTGTGTCTTGGGTATTCCAAGCTTCTAGGCTAATAAGCATTTATCAGTGAGTGTGTACACATGAATCGTCTTAAATGCCATGGTTTGTCATCTGTAGTATTCTCATCAAACACACACACACACACACACACACACAGACACACACACAGGGTGAGAGGGTGGTGGTTTTAAAATAAGATATATAAATATACACCAGAAGAATTTATCCACAGGTAGAACACTTGGAATTGAAGACATTTTAAGAATTAGTTCTAAAAGGCATGGGAATGGAAGAGAGAATAGGCTGGGATTTTTTTCCACATTCTATTTTTAAAATTCTTTCATAAGAAATGTCTATAAAAAGCATTACTTTGTTAAAGACATTAAGCAAACTGTTAATTCTAGTCAACATGACTTAAGCAGTTTGCCAATAGAGGCATTAATTAATGAAATTAATTATCTTGATGAATAAATTACAGAAAAGGTAAAAAGTGAACACAGAGCATGAAACTTTTTAAATTGGGAAAAGTATTTGTGGAAGAATGGAGATGCATATTTAGTAGAAATTGCATTGTTCAGGACTGACAGTGCTTCAATCAAACAATCAATTTCAGTGTCAATCCCTAATTTGACTCTGAATCCCTAACCTGTATAGTTCCTTATTTTTTATTAACATATAATAAGATCATTTTCTTTATTTGACATTTGTCTGTGCCCTCTCCATCCAACTCTTCTTGTGTTATCCTGTTGATTCCTTCTCAAATTCATTGATTCCTTTAAAAAAATTATTGTTCCTTATATAAATGTATAAATATATAAATACAATCTGCTTTTGCCTTTTAATGTTTTTTGTATGTATGTGATTTCAGGGCTGTCTATTTGGTATTAAATAACAAAGAGGGCCTCATCCCTGGGGAAGACTATTTCTCCCTCTCCTGCTAATCATGCCCTGTCTATAACTCTTTGTCTATGAGTTGAAACCCTTGAGATTTTTCTATCTCATGGTAGCATATCGGTTAATATTTTCAGTGTTTGGCCCTTTTTTAAAAGCACCCCTACTATTTCAGTATCATGGTATATTTTGCCTGTCATTTCTAGAACACATAATCTAACAGCAGACACCCAGACACTCTGACTTTTAATTAGAATCATTCCATCACTTCTTCCATAATGTGACTTGAGCCTATGTTTAAGTGTTGAAGAATCCATTGTATATAAGCTTCCCACAATTAGTCATTCTCTTTATTTTTGACAGCTATGGTTTTCTGTGATGGCATATATCTGCTACAAAGAGAAGTTTCTTTGGTTAAGGGTGAGAACTATACAGATGTGGTTATAAGTATTTGGAATGCAGATCAAGGTTTCTGGTACAGTGCCTAATGTCTCTTTTGCTGATTGGGCCTTAAGTTCAATCAGATGACTATTAATTAACGCCAAGATATGAGTACCACTACTGCATCTTCTGGGTTTTCAAGAGTGGTTATTGCTGAGGTTCATAGGTGTGGCAGTTGGGTGGGACTGTTGCCTATTTCTTACTTTTACCAGCTTGTCACTTATCTTCTTACATTTTTATTTTACTATGAAAGGTAGTTATAAGGAAAGAGACTTTCAGGTCAGCTTTAGATGGATTATGTACAAAAAAGGAAACAATATTTTATAATTACCTACAATTATATAGTATATAAATAACTTAATGTGTGTACAAAAAAATATAATTTAAATGTCACTTGGCTTGACAACGACTACCAAGAACCTTAGACTATCTATCAAAACCCAAAGTTACTAAGCATGAGAAACTTCAAGGTGTAGTCCAAGTAACTATGAAAGAAATATAGACTGCTGATCTTTCCCTTAGTTGCATCAAAACTGCTTTCTATGGATAAATTTTGTAAATAAAAAATAGATAAAATGTTCTTCTAATTCATATAATTTTGATGTACTTTAGGGCATAGTGGGAGTTACAGGCCAAACCATCAAGGATATTTCCCAGAAAGGGCAAGTCATAGGAGTTTTAGTGAAATTTGGCTGTAGGAAATAAGTGTTCATACATGATAAAGTTTGGCAGGCCTTTTACTCAGTTTCTTATTTCAGAAGTAATTTGGCAATTGAACAATGGTGAAATATTTCCAAAGCTTTCTCCTGGGGTGAAATAAAGATCTAAGCTCATATTAATGAATATATAAGATATACATATTCAATTATTTCAATGTCAGCAAGTACTTAAATGTATTTCTTTGCTAATTCAATGTGAAGTTACCACACTGCATACTATATTCTAGAAACCTCATTTGTTCTCAGTGTTTAGCTGAAAGCTTTGAAAAGACCTCCAAAGCAAAAATGGATTCTCCTGATTTTGAGGAATCTTCTAACTCTCCAGAAAGAACTAAGTAATACAGTGTCAGTCCAGTTGACCTTACGGACAAAATGCATATAAAAACATACATACATGCATGTGGATTTTTATGTGTGCTCCTAGTTCACATGAGCTTCGCATGTCTTAGAAAAGAGCTCTATGGAATACAGTGAAAAACCCAGTCCACACTTCTATAGTTAAAAACAAAATTAAGATACTGAAGCAATAACCTAGTAGATAATAGTGGACATCCCTGTTCTAGACATCCTATGTTCAGTTCTCAGTATTGACACTGAATAACCCACTTCTGCCTGGAACTCCAGTTCTAGGGGCCACATTGGCCTCTGCAGGCACTGAAATAATATGTACGACTCCCCTCAAAACACACACACACACACACAGAGAGAGAGAGAGACAGAGAGAGAGAGAGAGAGAGAGAGAGAGAGAGAGAGAGAGAAAGAATATGCGGGAAAAATTATTAGCAAGTTAACATGGCAGATTCCATCCAGATATTATTCATAGATTGGTTACTTCCAAAATCTTTGACCTTAAGCAAGTATCGGTGATGCAAATATTTTATGCATGGTATTCTTAATTTTGAAATTTTCCAAGTAGTAACAAAATCCCAGTTTATATTCCTTAGAGAATAAATTAAAAATGGATAAATTTTGGACAAAATGAATAAAGTAAGTCTGGGGACAGAACTCAGTGGTAGAGCACTAGCCTCAAATGCATCAGTACTTGGGTAAAATGAGAAAACAAGAATTAAAATTTACAATAAGAATTAGTTGGCTGTTCTCAGTTAACTGGAAAACTGACTACAGGAGTCAAGTTTTTAAATACAATTTATATAGTAGATAAGAAAAAACAATAACATCTATTGCTTCCTCTAATATCTAAAACTGTTTTATCCTTGAGATTAATAGCATTAATAGATGCACATTTCTATAATACCTGCATTTTCTCAAACATCAAACTGGAATTGCATTAATATAATTAGAAGATAATTTGTGTATTTCTGACAAAATCTCTTTTGTTGAAATTGAAATACATGGAAAGGCTATTGAAATTTTTGAAGTTTAATTCATAGTCCAATTATGCAAAAATCATTAAAACTACTTAAATTGTAAATTATACTTAAGCTATAGCAATTACTTCTCACAGAGGCATTTGTGTTACAGTGATATGTATTGCATTCACTCATTGACTTACAATTAGCATTCATAGTACTCTTTTTAATAGTTGGGGTAATTGCTGGCAAAGAGACTAATCTTTCAGTGCAATACCAGTGTGTGCAGAGTATTCCCTATAATCATAAAAATTGCTCTGCCAATCAATATAAGTGACTTAATTTTAAAACATGTGGGATCAAACTTCCAGGATTATCCTATAGTAATCACAGATTGTATTCTGTTTCAGTATCAAAAGGTTTTGTTTTAGATCATAAATTATGTAATAATCACAGCAATCAGTGAACTGGACTGCAGGGAATGTAATCAATTTACTGACACCATATTACATCCATTGTTGGATCTAACACTGTCTTCCTCCTGCTCAACTGGATTCAGAGAAGAGACCAACCAGTATGGTCTTGAGGGCATTTTGATGATGAAGCAATAGCCCCTCCCCCCACATAGGAATGTCAAATAGTTGGAAATTCTGCATTAAAAAAAAGTCAGTTCTTTTGAGTTTTCTGCCTCAAAGTTTCAACTCTCAAGAGGCAAATGGTGAATAGTGACCTTGAACAATGAATTTTTACTAAAGTAAGATAGAGTTATCAATAAGCAGCAAATAAAGAAGCCAGCTTAAAAAATGTTCCTAAAGCTAAGAGAGTAAGGAAGAAAAAGGAGCTATAAAGGAGTACAAGATTCAAACACAGGATAGAAACTCACAAAGATAGTTGAACAATTTCAGGATTTTGGTCTTGATGTAAAGAGTTTAAGGAAATTATTTAATAAAAAAAAAACCTTAAGAATATGGTTGATCTGGCCATATCTGAACACCTTGAGTGGATTTAGGACAGTAGAAAAATAACTGAACAATAGCAATCCTACTGACACAGAGTGACAACATCTTCAGGGGAAGCCATCATTACCATGTCCCCATATAGAATAACAGCTATAGTTCTCAGGCAGGTGAGATTAGAGAGTAGCTTACTAACTTGCAATTACACTTGGTTTGGGAGATAGATAGATAAATCAATAGATAGATAGATAGATAGATAGATAGATAGATAGATAGATAGATAGATAGATAGATTTTTCTTTTAAACATTTCCTGACATCCTTACCTACATGCACTGTGTTCACAATTCCTTTTTATAAAAATGCCCTTATCACACTTTTGGCAATCTAGGATCCCTTCTCACATAAGCTACTGTTGTACTTGTTTGAAACATTAAAATGAGTTAATTCCTCCAGTAAAACATTTATCACACCCTGTTTCTATAATGTCTAAGATACATCCAATATAGATGAACCTATCCAGCCTTAACTAGAATAAATGAGGAAATGTACTTCTTAAACAGCATACACTCAAGAATAGAGGCATGTGGGGCTTCAGATAAGTCTTGATTGAGACTGCAGAAATAGTTCAAACTCTCTAGCCATAGATATGTGAAAGGGAGAAGAGGCCAGTGAGAAATGCTCCCTTCAGGAATGGTCTGAGCAGGCTCCTGACATCAAGGCTAGGTATCAATCATTGTCCTTGCTGTCCTTTAACAAAAATCAAGATCTGCAGCTTACTTTAAGACAGGTAACATTATAAAGGGGCCCATTCTCTCCATCATCTAAGCTTTTTGGGGGGCACATAAAATGGATGGAACTAGAAAATATCATCCTGTGTGAGGTAACTCAGACTCAAAAGGACCTGCATGGTCTGTGCTCACTATTAAGTGGATGTTAGCCAAAAAGGTAGAGAATACCCAGGAAACAATTCACAGAACTGAAGAAGGTTAACAAGTCAAAGGGTGTGAGTGAGGATGCCTCAGTCCCATTTGGGAGGGAGAAGAGAGGGGAAAAAGGAAACATGATCAGGTACTGGGGGAAGGAACAGGAGAGAAGCCCTGAGGGGTCAAAATCTACTATAGCCACTGTTGGTTTCCTTGCATCCATCTCCAGTGGATCACACAAGTCTTTCCCTCTAAACTTTTTCCCTCCTTTTATTTCAGTTCCCAACTTCAGAAAACATTGAGTAGGAACAGCAGTCAGTCTAACTGCATATCTTCACCTCTCTTTCCTCCCTTCCAAATCTAATTCCTCTTTCTCATCCCATTTGGGCCTCTCTCCTTTCTGTCCCCATCTCTAGCTGATCACACATTCCTCCTCCAACCTCTCTTCCCACTCATCCTCTTATGCCAGCCTCCAGCCCCAGGGGGTGCTCACTAGGAACACAACAGGCAGGCTTGCCAGACAAGCAAGTGCCCCATAAAGCAAGTCTGGAAGCTTCAGATCTTCACTTTCGTATCTTCTTCCTTCTTCCGATCTAGACCAATCCTCCAATCTCATACCCAGCCCTGGGCAGACCACCTGGTCTGGTCTTTCTCATCGCTTTCTGCTCCTTTCCCATGTTACTAAACAGATTGAAGAGGAACAGCCTGATTTCCTTCCTACTGTGGATGCCCTCGGCATACACACCCATCATCAATCCTATAATCAGCTCCTAATACTTAGAAATACATTTTACCCTGAATCCCCAGTGACAAAGCCTTCAGCTTCCCAGAAATATTTCCTACCAAGCAATACACAGCCACCAAGCTCTCCTATGAACCAGAGAGAGCAACAGAATCCAAGGAACCAAACACCTACCCAATAAAGACAAGACCAGATATCATCACCTAGGATTGCAATCTTAAATCTATACGCTAGACATCAGCATAAATTTAAAAATATTCAGGACAATATGTCTCCACTAGAACCAAGTTATGCTATCACAGGTGGCCGTGAATATTCTAACATACTTAAGCACAAGAAAATATCTTAAAACACCCTTCTTGAATATGAGAGAGGTTCTTAGAGAGGAAATAAATAAATTCCTTAAATAACTCTCTGACAACACAAGCAGTGGACAAGAATGAATCAACACTTCTAGAACTCAACATGAGTTTTTTTCTATATTGATATATTTATTTTTCTTTTCATATTTTAGTTTGTTTTACTTTATTATTAACCCTAAAAGCCTGTACATTTTACAGTGAAAGACAAAGGGGAATGGATCCAGATGGGAGGGAAGGTGAGAAGGAACTTGGAGAGTAGAAGGAGAGGAAACTGTCATTATACATTATGTGAGAACAATCTATTTTCAGTAAAACAAAAAAAAAGTAGAAAAGTCTGAGAGCTGGGGAGATGGATAAGTGGATAACGTGCTGGACATGCAAGCAGGAGGATGTGAATTCAGATCCCCAGCTCTGGTCAGAGCTGCACATGGTGCTGTGTGGCTTGAAGTCTGGCATTGAGGTGGTAAAGACAGGGGAATTCCTAAAATTCATTGGCCCAGTTAGCCAAGTCTCCAAGCTTGAAATACAGTTTTATAAATGCAAAAAATATCTGGGAGAGAATAATTGAGCATGGCAATGCCAACCTTTTCAAGCACCCCACGGTTTTTAACCTTCACCTTTTCATTTGTTCTGCTTCCCACTGCTCACACTACCTTGCTACATCTGGCCACTCGAGCTTTCCTAAGACATTGCTCTACTTCAGAAAACCAGTTGTAACAGTCAAAATATGAAACAGCATGATGGTAGCTAATCTATTGAAAGTGGGACTATCAAGAAGTGCTGTGGCAATCTACACAGCTCAGACAGAGACCGTTGCCATCATGAGAGTTGAGTCCCAATAAAAGAACATTCTTAGCATCTCTAGTTTTTATTTCTACCCACTTGTTTGCTCTTAAAACCTTCTGTCATGTGATGACAGACCTTTATCCAGCCTAGCATGTGTTGACTCCATGCTATTAGGTCTCTCAGGCCATAGAAAAATGAGCCAAATAAAATTATTTTCTCAATAAATTACCTCATTTCAAGTATCTGTCATAGCTCCAGGAAATAAAATAAAACAAGACCTCTAGCCAATTTTTTTTTCTAATAAGACTGCTATAAAAATCAAGAGACATTTAGTACACATACATACAAAAATTACTCTGCTGTGAAACATTTAAAGAAATAGATTTTATATAAGGTTTGAAAGAGTTACACATGTCAGTGATATTGCCTTGGACTGACACAAGCTTCAAAGAATTAAGCATAAGTCATAACACAGGCCAATAGAGTAAGGTGTTGTTATAAACACACCTATGCTAAAAGTGGGTTTCCATGGGGTGTTATGAAATTAACAACAGATTACCACTAAAGATCACATTTTACAGGGTTTGTTGTATGTCTGTCCTAATACCAAAGCTGTTCTATATAGATTTGGACGAAAAAATTCAACAATTGTATCAGTTCTGAAAATGGTTCACTGTCATTTAGATGTATATGTATCCTTTTTATGATTTTCTATGTACACCTATGTAGTCAGTCTCTGAAGTACATTGGGGAGTATCATTTGGTCTCTGAAGTACCTTGGTGTATCATTTGAATAAATAAGAAAACTTGAAGTCAATATTGTCAACCTGATGCCAAACTGATTTTGTTTTTCTGTTGTTGTAGAACTAGTTTAGTGACAAACTGTTATTTTTCTCTGTTACTACACAATTCTGTTTAAGATACTTATCAGTTGCATATCAAATGATCCTCACTACTAGTAGGAAAGAAAACATATTCTCAACATTCACAGTTTTGTGTGTGTGTGTGTGTGTGTGTGTGTGTGTGTGTGTGTGTTATAGATGTAGGTCTATTTTAATTTATTTTTTATGTCTTATATTTTATATTTTGATAAATCAAGGAAGAGTTTTGACAATTCTTAATGTGTGTATTTGTGCACGCGCATGCATGCATGTGTGAGTGTATGTGTGTGTGTTGATGTGCTGACAAGTTTATATCAACTTTACTAAAACTACCATCATTTCAGATTAGGGATTCTCAACTTTGAAAATACAAGTAGGAGATTGGTGTATAGTCACACCTATGTGATATTTTTGTGATTGAAGATTGATGCAGAGGCATCCAGCTCACTATGGGTGGTGTATGTTTGGGTCTACTCTCCTGGGTGCTATAAGAAAACAGGTAGAATAATCCAGGAGGAGTAAAGAAGCTCTTAAGCAGTGCCTTCCATGGCTTCTGTTTCAGTTCCTGCCATGTTTGTATGCCTGCCCCCCAAAAATATATTCTACACATATACTTCTTTTTCACATAAAATTATGTACCTAGACCCATGTGGTCCCAAACAACTGAAACAGGGGATATCACAAATACTGTTGTTCTATTCCTCTAGCTAGGCTGCTTTGTCTGGCCATAGTGGGAAAGGATGCACTTAGCCCTGCAGGGACTTGATGAGTCAGGGTTGAGGGTTACCCAGGAGGAGCTTCCATCCTCTCAGAGGAAAAGGGAAATGGGGGATGGGGGAGAGGCTGTGTATGATACGGGGACTAGGAGGGTTGGACAGTGTTCAGGATGTTAAATACATGAATAAACAGATAAATAAATGGAAAAAGGTAGAGGGACACTTTGGTTGTTTTGTTTTGGTATCAATATGAAAAACTGGTACTGAGGAATGGTAGGGTTGTTATGGTTACATGACTGTGTGACTTGTAGGTTTTTGTAACTGGTTTGTAGAAGGAATATTGAAGGGTGTGGGTGAATGGTCAAGAGTTCTAAGCAGAGCTTAATGGATCAACTTGTTTGGAATGAGGAAACCAGGACAGTAGGACTGTTGACAGTGAAGTATCAGCTTACAAGTTTCCAGGGGAGATAGCACTCTATGGGAAATTGGATTAGAGAATGTTTATATACATTCTGGAAAAGAATCTAACTGCAATTGGCTTGAGTCCTGAAAACTTGAATGATATTTCATTGAAAAGAAATGGAGTAATTTGTCTGGGAAAGGAAATTCAGGACAACATAGTATTCCAGCTGTGCCATGGTTGCTGCCCATAGCTCTTGTTAAGGTGATAGTGAGAAAGAATAGCAAGTGGAGCAGAAGAACCTAAAACGTGCAGTTGTGCTAGGAAAGGAGCAGGAGTGAGGTTAAATTTGTACACGAGCAGCATGAAGACAAAAAAAAAAATCCATTATTGCTAAAGAGATTGTGTAATTGCAGAGATAGTTCACACAATGCACTCTGCCAGGCTGTAAAATGGTTGCATTTTACAGTTCTGAGCTTTGGAGGAAAAGCAAGGAGGAATTTCGAAAACCACACACTTACAAAAACAAAGCAATATGGGTAAGTTTAGAGAAAATGCAAGTATGGAAAAGTAATTGTAGTAGTTAGAGAGATTAGTGCCATTAAGGAGAAACTTCACTTTCTCTATTGGAGTGATAGCAAAGGCATCCTGAAGGAAGACTCAGTCAGCTCAAGGATTTGACTTGTGAAAAGACAAATTTATTTGAAAAGAGAATGTGAGTTCTTTCCTACTAATTTCCTAGCTCAACTGTCTTGATGCATGAGTCACCAAAGTGGG
Organism: Apodemus sylvaticus; assembly: GCF_947179515.1. NCBI lineage: Eukaryota > Metazoa > Chordata > Mammalia > Rodentia > Muridae > Apodemus > Apodemus sylvaticus. Next base: position 70,493,442 of record NC_067473.1, on the reverse strand, counting down.
GTAGAAAGGTTCCAAGTATATTTCCAGCTTGCACAAAGCTTGTCTATATTACCATGGAATGCAAGTACTGCAGGTATACAAAGTAATAGGGTGAGAAAATAACAGAAGCTTGCAACAATGTTCCAGAAAGCTTCTTAGAACAAGAGATATGTGGCAGGTTTGGAGTTTCTGCAGTGGGACTGTGAGAAGACATTTCAGGCTGGCCAGTCTGCCAGGTGCCTTGCTAGTGGTAGCATGGGTGCTTTTTAAAGTATTTCATGCTACATATAACATCCAAGTGGCAGGCAGGAATTCACTAGAAATTTAAGATTCTTAGCCTGAGATTTAGTTCTTAGTGAAGAAAATGTTTTCTCAACAAGAGGAGGAATCATGTGGTGGCTCAAGCTCAGGGAAGCTTAAACAAAGAAACACTGGAGCAAACTCAACTCACAGGCTCTAAGGTCCCCTGCTGTGTAAAGAGACAAGATGGCTGCTCTGAGTCTGAGAGTCAGAGAATGGAAGCTGCCTACTTCTTGGGGCAGACACTGAATGAACTGTGAATTTATAAAATTGGGATTATTTGCTTTTAGGATAGATTTATATACAGATTTTTGACTGAATCACATGGGGAATTTCGCCCATATTTCAGAACTTGAATAGGGAAAATTTACTGACTCCTAAGGAGAGAACAGTGATAACTGTCTGCTATGAACAGATATCGAGGGATGTCTGTGACTCAAGGCAGAGAGCATAGCTAGATGGCATAACAGGTATTAATAAAATAGAAGTCCATGGATCCAGGCAGAGAACACAACAGATAGATATTATAAAAGATAGTAAAGTCTGTGGCTCCAGGTAGAGCATGTAACAGATAGGCAGTTTAGTAGCATCTACAGGAAACTCACATTCTTTGTTCATGGGCTCCATGGGACTTTTGGGTTAATTTCCTGGCATGATAAATTAGAACAGGCCTAAAAATAGTATGGTATTTATAAATACCATAGTAATAGTAATAGTAAAAATTATATGGTATTTGTTCAGTATTTCATTTGTTTTATATTGTTTTTATTATCAAAATGAGTGGGATTGTGAGGGTTTTATTTTTTTGGTTGTTTTATTATTCCTCTGGAAGAGCAGGCAGGATACAAGCTTTCCTGGTTGTCGGATGAATGATATGCTGATTGGGGAGAAAGGATTTGTCTTTGCATTTTCAGAAAATCTGATTAGTGTCTACACATCTTCCAGAATTATATGGATCAGATTTGATGCAGGCAGACCACCTGAATTGATTCAGGTGAATCAAACAAAAAAAATTCTTTGTGCCATCTCTCACATGACACAAATGGAGACTTTTGATTGGAGCAGAATTTTATCCTAACTAGTCTGAACACCATATCCATACAGATATCTTTTTTTCATTCGATATATTTTTTATTTACATTTCAAATGATTTCCCCTTTTCTAGACCCCCACTCCCCGAAAGTCCCATCAACCCCCTTCCCTTCCCCTGTTTTCCCACCTAACCCTTCCCACTTCCCTGTTCTGATTTTGCCCTATACTGCTTCACTGAGTCTTTCCAGAACAAGGGGCCACTCCTCCGTTCTTCTTGTACCTCATTTGATGTGTGGATTATGTTTGGGTATTCCAGTTTTCTAGGTTTGATGATACTAAAATTTTGTTTTCAGATTTGTACATTACAAACTGTACAGCCTTGGTGAGTCTCATCATCAGACATTCTGAATTGACCTGCTTGAACTCCTGATCTCAGAGACTTTTAGCCAGATCCAGTCAAGACACACACATCAACAGAGACTACCCGTTCCCGGCTTCAAAGATACCGCAATGCCCATATTTAGCAGGAAGTAGGTATGAAGAGTCATTGTCCCAGTTCCCTGGGCTTGGGGGTTGGAGGTGTTAATTCTAGGATTGTCTTTCTAGGAAATTTACAAATAGTCATAATTTGAAAAGGGAGAAAATAGCTAGAATTGATTGTGTAGTCACAATCTCATTTGGTAGAAATCTTTATAATAGTTACTAAGTTGAAGTCATAATTTCATACTTTGGTACAGAATCTCATTTGGTAGAAATCTTTATAGTAGTTACGAAGTTGAAGTCATAATTTCATACTTTGGTACAGAATATATTTTGATGTAGAATCAAAGTTTTCATTGATATAAATTTCCTCTATTGTTACAAAATATTTAAAAATACCAGGCTTGGGCCCAGTCCTTCTGTAAATATCATTACAAACTGATCTGAGATGTTTAAGCTTTTGAGTTAAAGGCCAGATAGCAAATTCTTGGCTCAAAATTAATTGCTAGAGTATTTAAAGATATTTTATTTAAAAATAGCCATATATATATATTTATATATATAAAACACACACACATATATATATATATATATATATATATATATATATATATATATATATATATATATATATATATGTTTTTAAACCAGAGAATTTACAATGCGTTTTTTCTTGTATACATAGATATTTATTGGGAATTACTGTTTTAAATACCTGGTTTGATCAAGTATTTTTTGGATAAAAAAGTATTTCTTTAACTAAAATGTTTATGTTGTTTGAATATCTTGCCAGAGATGACTCCAAATGTTATACACAGTAACTTAACTTTCTTAATATGTAGTGCACACACATGTACACACACACACATGTACACATGCATACATGCTCACACACACACAAACACATACAAGATAGCTCTGGTATTTGTTCAATCATGGATTTACAGGACTAGCGACATTTGTTGTGCTAATGTATGTGTCAATAACAAGTTATAAATATAGCATGTTTCTAGGCACAAAGTAATCCAATGTTTCTTACCTCCTCGTTTATTGATCTTGGCATAGCCAGGTGCATAGCTGCTGGACAGGGAGGAAGAGCTGCTGAAGTACACATGGGGAAGACCAGAGATGAGAGGCTCGTCACATTTTTCTGGAAAAAAAAAATAAAGAGCTACAGTTTCACTAAAGCTATTTTAAAAACAGTTAAGTTATGCTCATTAAAATAACTACCAAGGGGATGGAGAAACGGCTCAGTAGTTAAGTATTCCTACAGGGAACTCTTGTTCAATATCCAACATTCACAAAGGGTAAATCACAACCACCTCTAGCTACACGCTTATGATATCTGATTTCATTTGTGGTCTACATGGAAACTGGAAGGCACATGCAAATGTATACGTGAAAACCCACAAATATGCATATACGTAAATAAAAATAAGTAAAATAACTATTGATTATAAAACAGATTTGTAATCCACCCATCAATCAATCAATCAGTCCTTCAATAAAATACTTCACCAAAAGTCATATCTAACTATCTTATTTGTGCCAGTCCTGATACATCTCTGAAATAGTTTAATTCTGACTTTTGATCTAATAGACTGCAGCCACAACATTGTTCCAAGAGGGCCACAACTCAAACTCAGTCTTCAAGGATAACAGGTAGAATCCAGTTAATTCAACTAGCTTTTATGCCTGACATTACCTAGAAGGTTCAGATATTTACAAATCACGGAGACAGAAGATAAGAAACAATATAATGGGAAGAATAGAAATTAGAAAGAATTCTAGTAACAGTACAAAAAGCAAGAAAGTATAAGTACCTAATCAAAGTGTATAATATCAGTGTGCATGATAAATAAGCACTGAAGTTTAGATGTATCACATTGAGTCTATAGATAATAATATTATTTGGGGGACTTAAATATTGGGGATAGAAGGTCACGAGTTAGATGTAATTACCAAAGAAGCAAAGAAATAGTTGTTTATAGTGGAGAACCAGAATAATAGCCAACATAAAATGAATTTTTATCTAAAAATTCACCAGTCTTTGCTTTGAAATCTATTCATATTGCTTTTTTTTAATTTTCTATATTCTTTGTTTACATTTCAAATGATTTTCCCTTTTCTGTTTACCCCTCCCTATAAGTCCCATAAGCCCTCTTCCCTCCACCCATTCCCTGATCAACCCCCTCCCACTTCCCTGTCCTGGTAATCCCCTACAATGCTGCATCAAGCCATTCCAGGACCAGGGCCCTCTCCTTCCTTCTTCTTGGGAATGATTTGATATGTGAGTTGTGTCTTGGGTATTCATAGCTTCTGGGCTAATATCCACTTATCAGTGACTTCATTCCTTGTATGTTATTTTGTGAATGAGTTAACTCACTTAGGATGATATTTTCCAGTTCCAACCATTTGCCTAAGAATTTCATGAATTCATTGTTTTTAATTGCTGAGTGGTATTCCATTGTGTAAATATACCACATTTTCTGCATCCATTCCTCCATTGAGGGACATTTGGGTTCTTTCCAGCTTCTGACTATTATAAATAGGGCTGCTATGAACAGAGTGGAGTATGTGTCCTTATTGCATGCTGGGGAATCCTCTGGGTATATGCCTTGGAGTGGTATAGCAGGATCCTCCTGAAGTGTCATGCCCAGCTTTCTGAGGAAATGTCAGACTGATTTCCAGAGTGGTTGTACCAGGGTGCAATCCCACCAACAGTGGGGGAGTGTTCCTCTTTCTCCACATCCTTACCAACATCTGCTGTCTCCTGAGTTTTTAATCTTAGCCATTCTGTATTGCTTTCTACACACAGTGTTTACAATACCATTAACATTTTTAATCTTTATCTCTTCTTAGAAGTTTCTTCTTGATGCTTCCATGGATATGTCTTAATCTCCTAATTTATAAATTTTTCTAGTGTTTCGGTCTCATCTCTTTGTTTTCCTCTTAGGAGATCAAGGAGCGTGCAACCAGAACTGTGCTTTCCATATGGGTCTGTCCTGACTCCTGATCCCTCACCTCCATAACAACAGACCTAATTCAAGCTGTCAGTAGCAGTTGCTATAGTACAAACTGCTCAGCCATCCTAGCTCTGTTTACACTAGAGAAATAGATCAATATTCAGATCAGTGTGTATCTGAAGCTTCTAAGAAATGATTTTGTATTTTATAAATTTTATTATTAAATATTATTGCTAATACATAAAAACTATACACTAAAATCAATCAGACCCAAAGTCTCCAAATGAATAGACAGAAGCTTTGGAGTTTCATATTAAATTTTACACTTTCTGTATTGAATATGTTTTATTTTCTTAGCCACTCTCAAAACAAAGAAAAATTCATGACACAAAATGAACTAGAAGACATTAGTTTTATATCCTCTTTCATAACTCCATGCCTCTTCAGTTCTTCTTTAGAACCTCATTCAATTGCAGAAAACAAAAAAGCAAAGGAAAGAAAACAAAACAAAACCCTCCATGTTCTCTCTAGTATGTAGAATATCGCTAAAATAGATGTGTACATGTAAACAGATGATCATGTGACTTTAGAACAAGAAGAGCTATATATACATTTTGACAATTAATATAGTATCTTTCATGTTATAATATTTTGGGAAGTGAGGCTTATTTTTATTTTTTATTAGATATTTGCTTTATTTACATTGTACAAGCTGCTCTCCTATGGAAACTAAGTCTTTGTTGGTTTATCTGGTAGTTACTCTTTTGATTGAGAGTTAAACTATGAAACAGTAGAAAACTTATTTTATAAAGTTGTTCTTTAATTCCTAACATATGCTTACATTGTGTTGGGTTTGTTTAATAAGATGGGGACATGAGCACCACATTCCCAACAGGTTTTCATGTCTCATGTTTATAAACAGAAAGAAAAAAAATACTTTAACAATGAAGGAAAGAAACTAGTTTTATTGAGATTTCATTGAAGTGGTGTTAAATCCCAAAAGGCAATGAGGAATGAATCATCATGTAGTACTTCGACATCAAGTGTTTATAAATGAGAAGTCAGAGTGAACCACCCATTCTCACAACACATTGTCTTATTTTTCTAAGTTATTTTCTAGGTTCCTCTGGGAACTTGGACAGGTGTGCATAATTGGATTCCCACATAAAATGCAATGTAAAAGATTGAAAAGAACATAAGATATATGTTGAAAGAGACAAGTTCATAAATCTATACAAAGTGAATGGATTTTATGTTTATTGGTAAAATACATTATTATACTAAGCTGTGAGAGGACAGAGATGCACTCTCCCTATTTTTTAACTCTTTCTATCTAATTTGAAGTCATCTTTGGCCTAACTCTTCCATGGGAACAAGAAGTGTTGTTTCTGACATTCTCATCCTGTTTAAAATAAATGAATACCCATGTCTTGTCAGCACATGCCTTTAAACTGGCATCAGGTAGGGTGCTGTGACAAACATGACAGAGTAACAAAGAGGAAGGGACAATGTTTTCCCTTTATAGACCTAAGGCACCATGACAAGAATCAGACAAATAACCACATAGTGAGTTTATAATTTGAGTTAGTGTTTAACAGTGAGGAGGTCAGAAGTCAAAGGTTTGGTGATCAGAGGTAGCTGCTATTCTAAGATGCTCTGTCAAGGAAATTCTCTTTTATTAAGAAACAGCAAAGACTCTATTGATAAGAGGAAGATGATAAAAACAAACAGCACCATTTTGGAAGGTCCCTTCTAATCTAAGCCTTCATATATACCTGACAACAATAAGTGACCAGTGTCCTAGAAATATTAAAGAGCTCAATATAGTTCCAGTGACAAAAATAAAATGACACTGATAATAATTACTTAATGATTTCTTATCTAATGGAGTTAAACCTTAGATATAGCATACTTATAAAGTTTTGCAATAATTGATTTTAATACTAAATAAGTGAAGTAGAAATTCCTGGTTTCTGTGGAGACTCAGCTGTTTCATGCGATATTTTTCTGGAAACTGTCTTATGAGAGGATGTTAGCTGAGAACAGTTAGGAGATTTTATTTTTCTGGAAGCTGTCTGGTGAAAGGGCGTGTGATGTTTTGCTGGAACAGTTTCCTGAGAGGGCACAGAATGTTTGGAAACCCACCACACAGTGGATGATGCTCTGCCATTAGTTCACCTTGTTTTCTTCTCTGATCTTTGCTTGTTGTGATTTTATAGAGAGAAACACATCAAAAAACTTCTGGTTATAATCTGATTGCTCCTTGCTACTTCAGTAGACTTATACCTATCACTGTAGTGTTACAGATTCTTGTGAATCAAGCCACTGCTGCTGATTTGAGTTTATGATTTGATAGTGGAATGGACTGCTAACAACGAAGATTACAATTGCCCCACAGAACTACTTCTAAAAAGTTCCACATTCCCCTCGTCCTATTAGCCATCTTCCCCCTCTGCCTTTGGTCAGTGGGGTATAAAGGAGGTTGAAGCATTTAAGATCCCTTATTACAATAGGTTTTGAAAAATATAAGCCTACAAATAAGTTTTTTAATTTGGATATTAATGAAAACACATTTAAATTAAAAATAAAATTTAAAACATGCACATTTTATTCATTATAAAAATAGCAGCACCAAAAATAAGTTTACATATAAACTACATTTGCAAGTGTAAATTCTAGAATGTTTACATTTTAAGCATTGGAATAAAATAGCAATATTATCATTAAGTGTTGGGTAGAACATGCCCAACTATTAGAAATGCTGATGTGAATGGTCTTTTAAACTTGGCTCTCTCAAGAATGTGTGACCATGAATGTGTCCATGCACCCGTTTCCTAATATACAACACAATATGAGGGAATTTAGCTACATTTCTGTGCAGCTCAGAGAATTTCCAGTATAGAACTCCAACTTGAAGACCAAGTCAAACCTGTGTACATATCCATGAAGTGTTACTAGTGATCATACAGTTTTACATAGTGACATGGTGTCCATGACTGCTTTCACACTGCCTTAGAGCTTCTATACTGACCATAAAGACTGGGAATCTGAAATCCTTACTGTCAGGCCAGACTCACACGTATTCCACATTCATAAGAGGAATACTTAGTGACCACTTACATCGTCTAGAACGAGCAAGATCCACAGAACTGAGAAACCGTAGAGAGGTAAAAAGAAGAGTAGAAAGATTCCAGAAAGAGGAAACAACTTCAGCATCATGAGAGGCCACAGTGGGTGTGGAATTCTCTGTTGATTACTACAATTGCAGTCCAGGCCTGTATATATATTGTCATACTGCCTGTTATGATTAGTTGTGTTTTCATTATGACTACGATAATGATTAAGACATATGGCAACTTCTAAATGTTTGCCTTGCCTATTCGGTAACAGCAAGCATGTACTTTGATATAGTAGTTATGAAACACTAGAAATTCAAGCAAATTCCTGAGGAAGGTGAGCATCTTATTATAGTAATAAATAAAGGCATCAGGAGAGCTAAGGTATCTAGTATTACAGTTTCCTGTGTAGGAAGCACTGTCATTCTTCAGACAATCAACCACAGCAAACATTTCAACTCCAGGCTGCTTTCCTTCCTGGAAATCTTGGATGAAAACTAGATGAGCAGATGGGCCTTGAATTTTATTTTCCTACAATTTCAGTCAATCAGGAAGACAGGCTAGCTGTGAGAATGCAGTACTAACTCATCCTGCAATAGAGGAAAGACTTACTGGATAGATAGAAATTAGCTGCGGCCCTTTACCTAAGAGCATGGCTGAGAACGGTTCATCTCTGCTGTCAAGAATTACAGGACAAATTTAGCAAAGTTCAGCCACATCAGAATACTTTCAGGAATAAGGGACGGGGCACTAGAACCAAGTAGGGCTTTGTGGTGAGTGAGCACTTTATTTTCATATAAGGAAGAAATACACGAAAAAGTTGTGTTATCATTGGAAAGCACCTCCTGGCAGCTTTCGGCTCCATGTGTCCTGCATGCATTCAGTCTCTGAGTTCTGTGAAGCTACTGCAGCCTGAGCCTCGGCTCCGGTCTTTACATGGGGCGTTGTAACTACTCATTCCCCCAAAAGTCAGCAGGCGTTGAAAAACTTCTTGGTTTTACCTGATGGTAGTTCCTACTCTACCTGACATCACCAGGCTCCTCTTCTACACTAAAAGATCAAGACTATCTTGAATTTTCCAGCGATCCATATGACAACTCTGCTTCCTGGGGTTTTTTGTATCATTTTAGTTCTGCTGGAAGTTGTATGTCTTGGATGACCATTTCAGGACCTGTACTCTGTCACAAAGCTTCAGCATTACAGTTTGTTTATTGTTTCTGATTCTTTCTGTGCTGTGCTTTTGGCTGATACAGTTCTATAGACTCATTACTACAAATACAGTGGTAAATGCCAGGGACAAATGAAGTATTGTTGACTCTGAAAGACAATTTCAGGATTTAGATGAAATGAAAACTGATGCCATGGCCCAGGTGTTTCTTTAGTTTTCACTGAGATTAATAAGCCTTTCAAAATTATTTTCTTATAAATTATTAGTAGCATTAAACTGGCTAAGAGAAGACTTGGGCAGGAACGGCTGTGTATTTTAGAGGTTCTATCCACATGAATGCACATCTTCATTTTGCTCTGTTTCTTTTTTAGAAAGAAGGAAGGGAAGATGGAAGAAAGTGAGAGAGAGGAGAAAAGAAGAGAGAAGGAGTAAAGGGGCAAAAGGGATTTCTTTAGAGCTGTGACATACCTACTATTTTTATTCCGTGTGCTTGAACAGCTGGTTGCACACAGCTTTCACTGTGGCACGTACAGCAGCTTGATTTTTTGTCTTATTTTCTTGACATGCACTATTTGACAAGTCATTGTTTATTCACCTCAAAGGCTTGCTAACTTTAGCACTCTATTATAATACAGGACACACTTAGCTCATCCATCCCCTGTGTCCTTGTGAAACCCTTATCTTCAAAGCACTTTCCTTGTAGCGTATAATACAGAGGCCACATCTTGTTAAAGTTTAACTTACAATTTGTATTTTCTTCTATTTATGTTATAACTTTTCCCTCAAAAATGTAAATTTTTACAACAAATACTGTTTTATTTCAATATGTCTTTTAAGGAAGATTGAGTTATTTTTACTTATGTGTGACTATGAGTGGCACACACGTGCATGCGACTGTAGGTGTCTGTGGAGACCAGAAGAGAGCACCCTATCCTGTGGATCTGGAATAAGGAGCAGCTCTGAGATGCCCCACAGAGGTCTGAGAACTGAACTCATATCCTATACAAAAGCAGTCCTTTCTTTTAACTACAAAACTTCAGTATTTCTATGATAAACTTTAAATATTGTGGTGATTTATACACTGGTGCTTTCTCTAATGTAGGGTAGTGAATATTTTCTTAGACCCATATGGTAGTTTGAATAGGAAATGGTCCCTATAAGCTTATATATTTGAATGTGAATTTTTGTTCTTTAGAGAGCTATTTGAGAGGCATTAGAAATATGTGGTCTTGTTGTAGGAAGTGTGTCACTGGGACTGGGCTGTAGACTTTAAAAATCCAAGCTATTCCCAGTATCCCTCTTTTCCAGCTCCCCATGGATCTAGATGTAGACCTCTTAGCAACTTCTTCAGCACTGTATCTGCCTATGTGCTTCTCTGCTTCCTGCCATGGTGAGAATGGACAAAACTCTGAACCGATAGGGAAACCCCAATTAGTGATTCCTTTTGTAAGAGTTGCCATGGTCATGGTGTCTCTTCACAGTAGTAGAACAGTATGAAAACTAGTCTCGGCTTGGAAGATAATATTAGTTTGCATCATATTTGTGTTACTACAGCAGTGGAAACAACATGGTTCTTAGAATTTTATTTATGGCTACATGAATTGAGGAACTTATTTAAGTCTATGATATTCACAGTCTCCTTCATTTTTCCATATTTTAAAGGGCACTTTCCAGTTTTTAGTCAGTGCTCTGATTTTTCTTTAGTCACAGGAATTGAAAAATCAAATGGTTAAAGAGCAGAATAGGGACATTAAAAAATGTTTGTCCTCTAGGGAAAGACAATCTACTCTTGTCCATATGTTATTACTGCCCTCTTACCCCTCCCCATTTTAGACATTTTTATATCATCTTCAAGCATACTTGCTCCAGCATTCCTAGTCTGGCCTACTTTTTGATCAATGGAAATAAGACCATTTTTTCCTCTTCTATAAAATTTCATACAATGCTGATAAATACTATCATTACCGCATCAGTAATTTTCATGGCTTGTCTTCATGCATAGGTACCCATGTTCTCATGCCACTTCTAATAAAACAAGACACTTGTATTTATATATGTGTATTAATAACTTCTAAAATTTTCATTATTAGACAGAATATATATGTGTCTGCTCATTACCACAAAGATAATTTACATTCTTACATAGGCTTTTATTGAGAAATCTATCACATAAATTTCTATCAAGATATTCTTGCATTTCAATGCATTGTATAGTACACTGAGAACCTTTATTATTTGTATTAATTTCTGCATATGGAATTCTTTGTACAGAAAATACAAGTGTCAAATAATTATTAAAATGCAAAACTTGAGTGAAAATTAATTTTCTATAAAATCTATTTATGAGTGAAATTTGGGGCATTAAGACATGACTCAGCAGTTATAAGCTGTTTTGGTCATGCAGAAGACATGGGCTTACTGTTTTATTTCAGTAAATAAGACATGGGCTTAATTCCCACATCAAATGTGGAAAATCACAATCCCTTATAAGTCCTGTTCATGAAGATTTGATACCCTCTAATATCTGCTATGGGCTAATTCATAAATGCATACATAAACTCTCACAGGCACATACACTATGATAGCTAGTTTTATGTCACCTTAACACAATCATCAGAGAGAAGGAAGCATCAGTTAAAGAAATGTTCCCATAAGACAAGGCTATAGGCAATACTGTGGGGCATTTTTTTTTTAATTAGTGATTCATGTGGGACGAGCCCAGTCCATTGGGAATGGGGCATCTACGGGTTTGCAGTCTTGAATATTGTAGAAGAGCAGGCTGAATACTCCATTTAACGCAAGCCAGTAGGCAACACTCTAAGACATCTGCATCAGCTCCTGCCTCCAGGTTCCTGATGTGCATAAGTACTTGACCTCAAGTTTTCGATGAACTGTGAGCAAATTAATCACTTTCCTCCCGTAGTTGCTTTTGGTCATGGTGTTTCATCACAGCAATAGTGACCTTAATTAACATGTATATACACATAAAATAATAATTATAAACAATAATTTTTATACTACAACAGAAAACTTCTTCAGAGAGGCTATTGTCATAAAGAGAGTTCAATTATATTTTTGTAATGTACTTAGAACTGTAATTAGGAGTTTAGGAAATATACTTTGCATGCAATGAAAATTCCTAACTTAAATAACAATCTAGTTCCTTTTTTATTTTTCTCTTCACTGTATCATTCTATTTCCTACCAGAAAGGGTTGACTCCACATAGTTATTAACTTGGTTTTAATGTATTTTAATTTTTCATGGATAATTTTATGTATGCATAGAATAAATTTTTGAAACATTCACTTCTTCTACCTTAACTCACTTCTTGCAGACACCCCACACTCGCTTCCTAACTTCAAAACCTATTTTTAAACACACTGAGTCCAATACATGTTGTGTGTATGCTCATAAATATGGCCTATGCATTAGATCAAGGGCAACATATCTAAGGTAACATACCCAAAGAAAGCATTCCCTCTTCCCCAGAGAGTATCTCTCTCTCTGCTAGTGTTGGGGCTACTTGATCTCTCCATATCCTCAATGTAATTATAACAGCTTGATCTTATGCTGGTCTCATACAAGCAACTACTGCTGCTTTGAGTTCTTGTGTTCAATGGCCCTGTAAGGTCCAGAAAACCCGCCTATATAGCATACTCCCACAATTTCTACTTCATACAATCTTACTTCCCCATCTTCTGCAATGATCAATGGATAGGATGTGATAAGGATGTTACACTTAGAGCCAAGCACTCCACAGTTACTTATTTTTGCTGAGTTTCTATTTAGCACAGTTAAGATTAATGGGATGCCATATGTAATCAAGAAGCTGAATGAGTCAGTATTCTCTACTTTAAACTCATTATTGCCAATTTTGACAAAATATGATTGGTATGAATGATTCAATCTAAATCAGTAGATAAACTGGCAATATCAATTATTTATGGAGCACTATCATGAAAAAATAAGTAATATTTTGAATGCATTTTAAAAGTAAAGTATGATTGGAAATGGTTGTGATAAATACTAATACTATATCCAAGACAAAGCTTATTGTTACTGATTATTAAAACCACAATGCCTTAGTTAAATCTGGTTATAAATCCTATGCTTTTAAGGACACTTCAAGGACTAATTTCAGTTAAAACTCATACCTGTTGTACTGGGTTTGAGAACTATCCTGACATCTTGATAATGATGAAACCAACAGATAATTTCTCCCCCACATCAACCCAATTTTGATGTGACTTAATATAATGTCTTTTTATAATAACATCATATCAATTTCAGTATCTTGTATGCCATATAAGACCCACTTCCTTGAACTCAAAAAGGTTCTAATGGTTTTAAATAGGTATTCTCATAGAGACCCATGCATAATCAGCCATTCTATAGCTAAGCTGCCCCATACAGTACATGGGTCTCATCCTATTCAACCATTCAATACACATTTATTGGGTACTTATTTCTTGCTTCAATCTTTATCTCTTTATAATGTATTCTCTCTACAGTTGCCAGATGGACCTTTTATAAATAGAGATTAGATTAAGGCATTACTAGACAACCTCCTGCTTGCTTCCCTTCTCAATGAATATAAAATGCACTCTCCAGTCTTGCTGGAGTGGTCCAGCCCTGCAATAACTCTAGGAATGTTTTATTTCCCTTCTCTTATGGGAGACTATACTGTGGCTCTTTATCTTTTCATAATACCCTTAGTCTTATGATTTATTCTTCCCAGCTAGAACCTGCCTCATTGTGTCTATAATGCATGACTCCTTTACTGATTCCAGGTCAAACTCCACTTCTGTGACTCATTTATTCTAAAGTTATCAACTAAACTTGAACATTCAAGCTTTCGAGACAGCCCTTGCTATAATATCACACTGTCTCTTGCTGGGCATAGTATTATTGAAATCTGAAATGTTCTCACTTGTTTCCAAACATATTTTGGCTTTCTTGATGTGAGCATAGGGATTGTAACTCATTTTGTATCCACTGTTTCCAGAGCCTCAGAGCTGGACAGGAAACATGAGCTCTGCAGCTACTGAGTCAAGTCATCAATGAAAATAAATCCATCTGAAATTGAGCAATGTATGCACTATCTAGTTTGGGATATGGAAACACTGTTTTCAATTTACTTCTAAAAGTCAGGTCATTTTGTTCTTTCATTTTAAAAATCTGCTTTACAAGGCAAAGTTGGGTCAATTCTTTAATCTATGCAGAGACATCCCCCTCAGCTTTTCCATAATGAAGGCCATTGTTCTGAACTTTCCCAATTTAAAATGTTGAACACATTCTGTACAACAGATAATGACAACGGAGTGATTCAATAATTTAACTTTAAATCTGGATTGGTTCATATGAGTCTTATCTTACTCTCTGTTGGCCATATAGTCATGTTCAGAAAAAAAATGCAAATGTAGTACAGCTAAAAACCCAGGCACTCTTGCAAAACTAGCTGCTGTAAATCAAATAGGAAATTGTCCGGTCGGCATGTACCAAGGGCAAATTACTTGGAGACATAGTTCAAATTCTGCTGGACATTTAGCAGCTGTACTGTGCTTGTGACAGATGGTACAACAGATGAATCCATTTCAAATTATCCACTAAACTGTGATATATACTTGAGAAGAAGTACATTTGTGAGACTTTTTTTCAAAGTAAGCTAAGCTTTTATCTCTGTTAAATCGATTTTCTAATTTTATGTAACTAAATTCTATGCCATGAAGTCATAAAGATCTTGTTTCTTTCATTTCTTAATCTGGAATTATCTTTGAGATGTTAATTCTGATTATATCATCTTAAAAGAAATAGGATTAAAAATGAAACCAACACTCAAGCGAGACGGATATTATAATCTCTAATTGATGGTGGCAATATTTATTTTAAACTTCGAAGGAGGAATAACTACTTCACTATCTGTCTGACTGACTGTCTCTCTCTCTCCCTCTCTCTGTGCAGGTGTGTGTGTGTAGCTGTGTACATTTAGATGTTAGAAGAAAATCTTGGATTTTGGTCTTTATCTTTCATGTCGTTTGAGGTATTTTGATGTAGTCTTTCCTTGTTCTCTGCTGTGTATAACAGAATAGGCAGCCTTCAGACTGCAAGAGATAACCCTCTCCTCTTCTCCTACCTCAGTGTAGGAGTGGTGGTATTGTACACTTGTATCCAGGTTTGTGTAGAGTCTGAAGATTGGAACTCAAGTCACCATACAATTTCAATAAGGACTTTACCTTCTTAAGCCACGTCCCTAATATCTGCCTAGCAATTTTAATAAATCAATAATTAGAAATTGTCACGATCAATTGCAATGTAGGAAAATCTTTTTGAGTACAAAGTTTCAATGAGCAATTTTTATTAACTGTTCAAAGAAGAGTATTTTGCAATAAGACACTATGTTCTAGTGTATTCTGAACATTTCTGAACATTTTGAAACTTTTTTTTTTGTCTTTAACTGACAGAAGTAATCTAGATAAATATTCTCTAGTGTTCCTGGCTTAGGTCATTACTGTTAGGTCTCATACTCAATAGGTACAAAATGAAAAGTGCACAATTATACAGCCAGTAATCAGGAAGCTGTACAAGAATGTTTAATTAACTATCAGTTATAGGTGGTATAAGTTAAAAAATTAGTCTAAAATCAGTCCTACAAAATTTGGTTTTCATCAAGAAAGGAAGTCAGGACTGGAACTCACACAGCACAGAAACTTGGGGACAAGATCTGATCAGAGGCCATGGAGGGGTGCTGCTTACTGGATTGTGTCTCCTGGCTTGCTCAGCTTGCTTTCTTTTAGAACCCAGGACTACCATGCTAGTGATGGCACCACACACAATGGGCTGCCTACCCCTCCTTGATTACTAATGGATAGACTCCCTTACAGCTGGATCTCATAGAGGCCTTTCCTCAAGGGAGGCTCCCTTCTCTGTGATAACTATAGCTTGTGTCAAATTGATACACAAAACCAGCCAGTACACTCCTCATCCCTCAGCTCTTAAAAAAAATAATTTCTCCCATCTTTTATATCTTTGGTTCTGATCACAGCTAGGTATTGTCCAGAAGAAAAGGTCTATGGTTTACGATGTTAACATAAAGAAAAAGAGGCCATGAAAAAGGGAAAACATAAGCAAGAATCTGCACAGAAATGAGGCTAATCAGAGGCTGTAACATGAAACTTTGATTAGCCAGGTAGATATGGAGAATTGGTAAGAAAAAGAGGTTGGAAGTAAATAGCCTACTGAGCCTACAGAGCTAAGTAGTGAATTCTCCATCTCATCTGGAAAGCAATTAGGAACAATTATCAATTTATTTACAAAGAAATTACAGAATACATGTAAGAGCAAAATTAAAACACATAGGCAGTCTGGTATGTTAAGGCCCCATGGAGAGATTTCCAGAGATTGAATTCTTGATGGGATGTGACCACACATCCCTTCTTGAGAAAACAACATAAACAGGTAAAGGAAGGAAGTAGACACAGCCAAGCCCCTGGATTCTCTATGACCAGAGTTCATGCAGCTCCTAAGTCATGACAGAATATCTCTCAATAAGCAATAGATGCACATCGGTGAACACAAATGAGCCTTATCTATTCATGACCACGACACTGGAGAGAGGAGTGCAGCCTTAGGAAACAACGTCATGGCTTTCCCAACACTGACATTTTTGCTTTAGTCTCAGAATCTGAATTTGGAAAAGGTAAATCCTAATTTGTACTCAGTCCTCAACTCTCTTGAGCAAGTCACATATTAACACCGAATGTCTGTTTACTAACTCCTCCGGGCACCTCACTTGCCTGACAAAACTGGATCCTGTAATAGCATATGGTGCTCATTAGAATGCCAGATTAAAATAAGCCTATCATTACTACTTCAAATAATGGATACCTGCTCTTCTCTTGTATAAACTGATTAAAATAATTCATTTATTTAGTGTTGTATATGTAGAGGAATAGATATTCAACCCATAGTCTTCTGCATACTAGGCAAGTGTTTTACCATGAGCTACAGACTAGCCATTAACCTTGCTTTTAAAAAACAAAATATTTTGTAATGCTGGCCCAGATTCATAACAAAGTGCTGACAGAAAACTTTTTATTGCTTTCTAGGATAGAATCTCTTATTGTGATTTGATGAACCATCAAAATAATAGTTAATGACATCCCATTCCTTTGTCAATAAAGCCTAGGACATGGTGCTATCTCTACTGACTTGAACATAGCTAGATTTTCAGGAAACTTTAAGTCAGTTCCCACTGTTTTTAAAGCACAAGTGGCTCATTGCCTGGCAGTATCATTACAATTGTTATTTTTCATGAGAAACAGATATTGAAAGGAACCTGGATTACTGACTGAAAATGTTCACACAAAAGGATGTTTCAATATTTTTCCTTGAAAGGAATTTTGCCTTATGCTTACTTTACAATCACATGCTAAAAATTGAGTAGGTGAATGATGTGATAGATTATAAATAGCTCCAAGAAGGTATTCTGTACCCTGTGATTTCTCTTTAGGATTCATTTCTAAAGAGTTATGTACATGTATTGGAATACATATTATATGCTTTGAATACATATGTCACACCAAATGTATTTTCAAACGCTGTATTATAAATGTTTAGCACTATATAAATAAATGGATTTAATATTTATTATTAAAATTTTATAATCTCAAATAGTTTAAGGTCAGGAGGACATAGAGAATGATCTGAAATTTACAGATAGGGGACCCCTGATGTGGCCTGCTGCACTTCCCATTATTATGCATGCAGCAACGCAGTAATTAATGCCATAACACCTCAGTTTGAGCTGTGATAAAACAGTGATGATGATGAAGACAATGATGAAAAACAAGGTCTTACAAAGTAGCATTTGGAGGCTTGTGTTGACAGATGAAATTTGGGACCTGGAAGACTGGTGTGATTAATAAAAATATCTCGCTGGATAGCATTTTATTTTGCCATTTATTTTTAATGCTGTAGCTGCATGTATTTATGGGTTACATCACATACATAGTAAATATTTGCAGTGCATAATATTCAAATAAAAATAATATGCATGGAGATTGCATAGATTTAAAGGTTTAGGAAGGGATAGAAGCTTGAAAAGACACTAAGCATATGGTATTAAGTACTGTAATGATTATTTAAACTTTCCAAGAAAATGCTATAAGTATCCACAGGTCTGACATCAATATCTGCATAGAAGATAATGTTACAAAGCATCCAATACACTGTTGAAAATGCTATGTAAATTATACATGAGGTCATATGTCAATAACAGTTACTTTCACTAATGCATGTAAACAAAATTAAATATTTGGTATCACAAGTTCTTCCCAAAGGTGACAAATCATTAACTCTAAAAATAGGCAAATTTTGTCTGTAATTTAAAAATTTAACCTTTTATGCTTTTTCTGGTAAGCCAATAGAATAAATAAAATATTCCTTTCAGGTGTATTTATTTTAATTTTAATACAAAATCCACCTTCATTTTCAACTTTGCTGATATTTATATTGACTAAATAGCTTATCAATCAGTAAAGCCTAGTGAGTCCATTGACTTGCTGCCTGCCTTCCAATCATTTGGATGATGAGTTTTATAAGTGCTAAGTACAGTCTTTTGTCCATTGTGCTGAATATATTTTCAGAAGAAAAATATGTATGTCACCGAGGCAAGAAGAGAGCAACACCAGAAACCCTAAAGGACAGGAGTTTCCTCTGTGAACCTTCAGGAGCAGCTCTGCCAATCTCTATAAATAGCACCATATTCTTTGAATGCTTCAATATATCAGTTTACAGATACATTCTGCACACAGCTACATTTTTTCTGATACTTTTTTCTGACTTTGTTGTAAGCTAACCTAAAAAAAATTGAATTATTTATTTACTACTAGTTCATCAGTTAATAATTCCTATTTGTTGCTGTTCATAGCCTGAGAATATTCACATGGATATATTTTCCTAAGTTCTACATATTGTGTAGTATTATATGAAACATAGAAAAAAATGCACTTGACAGGTTACCCTGGAGGTGACAAGGTAGTTTGCAAAAGGAAGCCTGAACATCATTTATTTATGGTGGAGAAATGTTCCCTCTCATTCGGTTTTTCTAATATCTTCAAATGCCACTGTACACCAATAACAATTTATTTTTAGTGGCACAATTGGTGATGTGGAAAATATTTTTTCTGGATTTAAAAGAGCACATATATTCATACATAAAGTCCATTCCTGCTCAGAATATAATTTCTTATTACATTGGTCGTAACCATTTTCCACTGTGTCCAATTCATCTCCTAGTTTTTATGGCAAGAAGAGCATCCCAAACCACCTGTGTTAACTGTATATGTTAGATAATTAAACATTTTTGTCTACTCCTGTTGCTTTGCACCAGAACTCATGAGTTGGCAAGCTATTGTCATATTCTCACCAAAATACCAACCCACAAATATCCTGGGGCCAGATTCATTTCAGAGAGGGACATCACCGTATTGTATTCCCAACACAAGGCTTGTTATTATTAGTCATTGGTTTCATAAACAGATATAATGGAGGATAAGATGGTCTTTGAAAAATCCGAGACTGACATTCACTGGAATCAAAGCAATTTTAATATGAGCATCATCAATTTTTTTATTAAGAATGATTCTTTACTCTGAAATGATTGCAGTGAATTTTAAAGGGTACAAAAGGAGAACAGTTTTGAGAATGTGGTGTGTGCTTTCTTGAAAATAGCACTTCTTAGAAGCACATAAACTGCTAAAGTATCTTTTTTTTTTCTCATCTAAACCTGCAGGGCAGGAAAAAAAAGCCTTTTTCCTAAGTTCTGCCTACACCTGCTACAGAGTTTTTTATCCAAGAATTTTGAAAGAACTGCAGAAGTACTATTTGACTCTACAGCACAGCGATAGAGCTCCCACACAGAGAGGTCATGGCCAAGGTCAGTGTTACTACTGTGGCCAGCTATAGTCTATGAAAAGGAAAGTAACAATCAGCATTATTTTATTTTCTAGCTCATTTGATCAAAGCCGTGACACAGTGTATGCAAGTTAACTGGCTGTCACCTGACACTATTCCATTTCTTTGGGTACCAAAAATCCTAATAAGGGATGAATACTGAATGTTAGCCTGACATCACTTTCATAGGAAAAGAATTCTACATTTTACATTGCTTCTCATTATTTTTTTGCAGGCCTATTGAGACACCTGTCTGTCACAGGGTTCATCTACTTTTCCTTACAAAACTGAGATTAATAATAAAATATATCCAGGAAGAATAATATTTGAAGGCACTCCTAGATTCAGAGGATGAAACATTTTCACATGACCTTTAGCAGTTGTTAGACTGAAGCAAAAAAAAAAAAAAAGGGATATCTTAGCTAAGGGGCATCAAACTTTGTAACAGAAAGTTTGTATCAGGGTTGTAAAACACATAGTCTTTCTAAACTACTAGGTTTCTTTAAATTTGACATAAATATAATAACATAATTGTGTCCATACAAAAACCAAGAATATATGTAGAAGAAGACTATATTTATTCACCTGTATATTTAGGAATACATTTCAAGCTAATTTTACATTATTTCAAGCTTATTTTAAATGCCTAAGGAAAAAAAACCTTTAAATGCTTTAGATAACTAAAACTGGACCAGACAGAAAACTAAGGAATGAACACATAACAGAACAAAACACAAAAGACAAAACTCAAAAAAAAAAAAAAAGAAAAGAAAAACCTAAACAAGAAAACTGGTTAATAATTAAGACTCAACAATGAAAAGTGTTGGTAGTAAATGTTGATGAAATGTTTCAGCATCAACCATTATTTTAATTATTTACAAATAAATTAATGTACATGTATAACTATATACCCTATAAGAAATTTATATCATTTTATCAGTGCAAAAGAGATTAAATTCAGCATATCACTGTCCTGCCCCAGTTGCATATACTTGATTTTATAGTATTAAAAGCCTCTTCTGAGTGTCCACAGGTGTGGAACTACTCACTGGAGGAGCATGGAGAGCTCACCAGTGCGTCCATTTCTGAAGATGAGTCTCTGCCAAGATGCTGTCAACAGTTTAGGAATTTAAAGGCAGTGACATATAAACAACTAAATAAATCTCTAACTCTGCCACCTGTCTACAGCCAACAGAATCAGAAATTAAGTATTAAGATTTGGGAGCATCTTAGGGTTTCTATTCCTGCACAAACATCATGACCAAGAATCAAGTTTGGGAGGAAACGGTTTATTCAGTTTATACTTCCATACAGCTGTTCATTACCAAAGGAAGTCAAGACTGGAACTCAAGCAGGTCAGGAAGCAGAAGCAGATTCAGAGCCCATGGAAGGATGTTACTTACTGGCTTACTTCCCCGGGCTTGCTCAGCTTGCTTTCTTATAGAATCCAAGAATACCAGCCCAGGGATGGCACCACCCACAAGGGGCCCTCCCCCCTTGATCACTAATTGAGAAAATGTCTTACAGCTGGATCTCATGGAGGCATTTCTTCAATTGAAGCTCCTTTCTCTGTGATAACTCCAGCCTGTGTCAAGTTGACCCACAAATCCAGCCAGTACAATTGACCCCTTGTCAACTGTGGTCAAATACAACACTATTGTATGCCAATAGTGGTCAAATACACCACTATTAAGCCTCAATCCTTACTTTCTTATTCATCCCCAAGATCTAACAACATTAAAAGTTCCAGTCTTTGCAAATTCCTACATATTAAAATTTCAACCACTTTAAAGTATCCAATCTCTTTTAAAAATCCAAAGTCTTTTTTACAACTAAAAATCTCTTAAGTGTGAGCTCCAATAAAATACTTTTCTTCTTTCAAGAGGGAAAAATATCAACAAACAGTCACAATCAAAGGCAAAATCAAACTCCAACCATCTAATGTCTGGGATCTACTCATAATATTCTGGGCTCCTCCAAGGGCTTGGATCATGTCTCCAGCTCTACCTTTTTAGCACACACCTTGTTTTTTAGGCTACAGATGCCCATACTCCACTGCTACTGCTGTTCGTGGTGGGCATCTCATGGAACTGGCACCTCCACAACATTGCTGTCTCCCGCTGTAACTAGGCTTCACCAATAGCCTCTCATAGGTTCTCTTCATGGTGCCAAGCCTCCACTCCTTTGTATGACCCCTTCAGTCGTGGGACATCAATTGCATCTAAGGCTGCACCTTCACCAATGGTTTTTCGTGCCCTCTCATAGTGCTGAACCTCAGCTGTTGTTCATGACTCATGCCTTCAAAACTAATACCACCTGGGTGACGCTTACACATTACCAAGTCCAGCCACAGCACAAGGTACAACCTTGGCTATCTCTGGAACACAGCCTCTGTGTTCTTAAAACACACTTCCGAGAAGATTTCACCTCAATGATGCTGGTCTCTTCTTAAACACCAATAATGTCTTAACTCTAGCACACCAGCATCAATAGTCCCAATAATGCAAAGCTTTTGCTTTAGTTCTGGTATCTTGTTAAGCACAGCTGATTCTTCAGTCCCAGCTAACCAAAACCACAGAATCGTCACAATCAAAATAACAATGGTTCTGATAAAAGTCTTTAATCTTCCCTCTGACATTTCACAAGCCAGGTCTCCATCTTCTGCACTGTTCTCAACATTGTCTTTTAAGCTCCTTTACAACATCCAACAGAGCTCTTAACACCAAATGGATCTTCTAGCCCAAAGTTCCAAAGTCCTTCCATAGTCCTCCCCAGAATGTGGTCAGGTTGTCACAGGAATACCCCACTATGCTGGTACCAATTTGTCTTAGTCAGGGTTTTTATTCCTGCACAAACGTCATGACAAAGAAGCAAGCTGGGTAGGAAAAGGTTTATTTGGCTTATACTTTCATGCTGCTATTCATCACCAAAGGAAGTCAGGACTGGAACTCAAGCAGGTCAGGAAGCAGGAGCTGATGCAGAAGCCATGGGGGGATGTTTCTTACTGGCTTGCTTGAGTTCCAGTCCTGACATCCCTTGGTGATGACCAGTAGTGTGGAAGAGTACTCGGAATAAACCCTTTCCTCCCAAACTTGCTTTTGGTCATGATGTTTGTACAGGAATAGAAACCCTAACTAAGACAGGGAAATGTTGATGATAGTTTGAAGACTGTGGCATATTATGACCTTGGTGAGACCAAATGTGTTCCTAGAAGGCAGCAGCAACATGCTCACAAGGCTTACCAGAAATAGACACACAGATTTTAGTTTATATTAAATTACAGATTGAATGCACTGCTGTCTGACAGAAAGGCTAAGAATCACTCACAAGGGAAAGTTATCAAAGTGAAGGTCTTTCTTTCACTTGGTTAGTAAAGGCAAATAGAGAAAGCAAAGGGCTGAAGACCCCTGAAAAAGTCACTGGACTAGGAACAGCTGGGTGTACTAAGGCAAGGGTTAGCTGACCCAGATCACAGGAAGCAAAAGTGATAGAGATGGAAACAAAGGCAAGTGGGTCCTCTAACCCTCAAGTATAAGAACAAAATGGAAAGGCATGCGATGTTGTCTAAAGAGCGGGGGATGGAGGAAGATAAGAGTGTTAACCACACTGATACAGCTGGGTCTGTGGGCCACAAGAGTGTGTATTTCCTAGGTTACTAAATGAATCCTGATGTCAAATGATGATGCTAATAATTCTTATTTGCTGGATTCTCTTAGTTTTGAAATTGTATTTGGAGAAATGTGAAAGATGCTTAAATGCAAGCACTAGACATTCATGCATGTTACTGCAAAACAAGATATTCCTGACAGAGAATTTATCAAAACATCCACCCAGGTGAGACATAGGTGAATGATTAGTCTCATGAAAAGGTATAACCCCAGTGCTTCTTTGTCACTGTTACAAAACGGCATGCAAACACATTAGGGGAATAAAAGGTGGTAACAGTAACAGTTTCCATTTGAAATATGTCTGGAGCTCAGTGATGGAGATGGTTACCAAGTATGTGCATATGCATGTTGGTATGCGGGTGGGTGCATGCATGCAAATGCAGCTGCTCACCTAGGCCAAAAGCATAGTATACATTGGGACTGGAGTTATGTTATGAGGTATCTGCTGTTATTGCTGGCAACCGAATTCAGGCCCTGTACAAGGACAGCAGAGGCTCCTAATCACTGAGCCTTCTCTCCATTTGTTGCCTTTATTTTTCATTGAGATTTCCCCTACAGTTAACTTGTTGTGAGCTTTTATCTTTTCATTTTCTTTGAGGTTTAACTAATACCTAATAGTAGAGAAATATCTGTCAGTTATTTTAATAATTGCATTTCACAGTTTTGTTGTTTTGTACAATTTAACTATTCTTTTGTACAATTGATCTATTTATTTACTTTCCTTACACCATAAAATATGCTGAGTATTGTCTAGTTCGGTGAGTAAAGTCTGAAGCTTGTGCATATGTGAATTTCCATAGGAAGATACTAGCTGTTAATAACAATGTTTTTTTCTAATAATCATATATGAAACTGAATTGCCTTTGCACAAGTTGACACCTGGGGTTTGTTTGCGATTTAACTTTCTCTGTGTTTACTATTAATGCATAAATAATAGAAGTATTTAGTATTTCTGTGATGGCTAATCTTGGTGATCAAATTGACTGTATCTGGAATCATCTAAAACGTAAGATGCTGGGCACTATTTAAAAGACGTTTTCTTGATCATGTTATTTTAAGTTGGGAAGACGCACAATAATTTGGGTGGCCTCTTCTCATGAAAGCCAGGATAAACAGGAGTGCCAAAAGTGAATCTGCATTTAGTTTCACTGGAAAGCCATCTATTCCAGTGCTGAGACATTCTTTCAGCAACATTCGAGCTGACTTGTTCAGGATTCTAAAGATGAAAATAAGACCAGAATGTCTATAGGAAACTTCCATGCCTGTACTACCAGATTGACACAGAGGAGACATACAACCTGAACTACTACCAGATTCCCAGTCTATTACTATTAGGCATCCATTGATAGATTACCTGCACAACAACTTGTGAGCCTATGCAATCAAATGAAAAAAATAAATATATTAATATATATGTATATAATGTACATAATATATATTCTAGTAGACATGTTCCCTTAGATACCCTAGTAAATAAATAGACTTTATAAGATTGTTTAATCTTAAGACATTAAAGCTTGTATATGTATGAGGCATGAATATGTCCATATGTAAATATGCATGTATAAAGAATACCCATTTTGTATATATAATGTACATATATGAACAAATTTTAAATTTATTTATTTATATATGTGAGTACTTAATTACATATAGCAAAATCAATAAAAATACATACATTTCTAATTTTTTGGATTACATTATATTCAGGGAGAGATCGAGAGGGAACTAAATCTTCAACAAAACCTGCTACACTGAATGCTTTCTGGCTAATAGCCTTGGACAGACAGGATCATAAAAATTCTAGGACTTCGTTGTCTTTGAAATAATCTATTGGTGATTTGGAATCAAGTAGTTCAATTGTAGGCTTGCTGAATATGTTGTATGTACAAGCCAGAGGCACCTCTATTTAAGAGGTAATTAAGTTACCCAGTAATTATACCTTAGAAGTCATTACACTCACTGATCATCTGAGCAGTATTCCTCTCCACTCTCAGTAAATAATCAGTATTTAGTAAAAAGTTCGCTTCTTTACTTTTTCAATGATTCTTTCTTGAACAATTTCAGTGAAAACACATCCATTATGTTATGTTTTTGTTACAAGCTAAGATTTTTATTTATTTACACTGTATGTGTTTGTGCTTGTGTGTGTGTGTGTGTGTGTGTTATATGATCACATACAAGTAAGTTCCCACAGAAGTCAGGAAAGGATGTAGAATACCCTGCAGCTCGTATTATAGGTGATTGTAAACCATCTGTGCTGGGTGTTAGAAACAAACCAAAGGTTTTCTGGAAGATCTCCCATTCCTTTATTATAGTGTATTAATTGTTTTTCAATATAAATAGTTTGCTGTCTAAACTAGTGACATAAAATGGTGAAATAGAAGTGGAAATTTAGCTTTCCTCTTCATGTGTCATCAGTCTTTAATTGCTTTGTGGTTTAATGGAAATAGCTAAGGTCTAGTGTGGACAAAAAAGATGTGAGGCCACAGCTGGGATACTAATAAGGCAAGTACACATGGACATGCTACATCCGATGTTTGGAAAATTCCAACTCTGCTTAAAGGATTACAGTATTTAGTTAAGAAAGTACAGGGAATTATTTTTAAAAGAAATGGGAGAAAAAGAAGTCACTACTGGAAATCAGTATAGGGTGTTCTGAAAAACCTAGGCACTATTCACTATTAGCTAAGTTATAAAACTAGCCCAAGTGTATACCAGCAGAGCAAAAAAGAAAATTTGATAGATGTAGTCAACAGACTGTTTTTAGACATTAAGAATGAAATCATCTTTGGGAAAACGTATTAGAAATAAATCTAAGTAGGTTAAATCAGTCTCAGAAAGATAAGTCTCATATTTTCTCTCATTTGTTGGTCCTAGACTTTTTAGAATGTTAAAATGATTTGTGCATGGAGGGCTTAAACATGAGAGTGAAACTCTGTGGGAACAAAAGGAACTATGGTGAGAAGGATAGTTGTGAAAGTAGAGGATAAGAAATCTGGTAGAGGATGTTCTCAGTGACATTATTCACTTGTAAGAAAATGGCCTTTGTTACCTCATATAATACAAAAATTAAAGTATAAAAATATCAAAGGAGGAAGAAAGGAATAATGGAGTGAATGTGATGAAACAGCAAGTATGAACATCAATTGCATGCTGGGTTAACAACTGGCATAGCTGCAAATGTAGTTCTCTGATGTTTATTCACCTAACACATTGTAAAGTATATTTGCTTTTGCTTTTTCTCATTTTTATTAATTCCTTGAAAATTGTGCCCAATGTATTCTGATCATATTCATGCCTTTACCCTACTCTTCTCCGTTCCAACCCTATCCTCCACTCACCCATTGAACCAACTAAATTTATTTATATTTTTTAAATCCATTATGTTTAATTTGTCCTGCCCATATTCTTACAAATATAAATTCTGATCACAAGCAAATTGCACATATGATTTCAGTGATTGTAACAGCATGCATAAGACATATACAAGCTTCAGACAAACAAAATACCAGCAACATGTTAAGAAGTTAGGTACAAAGTCACACCACTATGGTGAGGTATATAGGCATTTGATTGCAGCTGTGAGAGGGAAAGTCTGTTTTATTTTATGATGAAACTGTTGGGAGGCTAGCAACATACCAGGGTAGCCCCAGATCCAAAAGTTGTTGAGTAGCATAATGTGGTCTCAAATAAGGGAAAAATAAAAATAACAATAAATCTCCAAGTTTTCAAGGTGGAAGTAATTTAGGCAAATATGATCAAGATATACTGTATAAAATTTTCAAATAATTAATAAATTTATTTTTAATGCATGGCATTTAAAAAGGACTCATGATATAATAGTAAGTAGAGTAATAAGGATAAATGATTTTAAGCTAACTGCAACTACAAGAACAGATAATTTTATAAAGGTAAAATACTATGAAAAAATCTAGATGTTACTGCTCATAAATGTGTTTGGTGAGTAAGAGTACATTAAAAACTAACAAAAGAAGTTAATTATATACTTGTATTATTTAATAACTGTTTCAATAGCTGTTTTCTATTATTATAGCATGATAATGATATCAAGAAAGTATGGGTCATGAATTGTATTGTTTTTTATGATATGTTTAAATCAAATATTTATAATTTTTTTCTTATTCGTCATTAGGACTTTGGAAATTGATATACATAAAAATACCCTAAATTGAATTTAAAGCATATAAATCATGCTTTAATTAATATGTCACTGACATAACAAATATAAGCAAAATGGTTTTATTATTTTTAATATATGTTCAATATTAGCTTAAATTGTTATATTTTCATGAAAGTTACCTTTAGACAAATATATTTTTTTCTGATTAAAGTGTAATGTGTGATAGAAAGCCCTCCAACCAAAAAAAGCTAAGGACCAGATGGTTTTAGTGCAGAATTCTATCAGACCTTCAAAGAAGACTTAACACTAATACTCTTCAAACTATTCCACAAAATAGAAACAGAAGGAACACTACCCAACTCATTCCACGAAACCACAATTACACTAATACCAAAACCACACAAAGATCCAACAAAGAGAGAGAACTTCAGGCCAATTTCCCTTATGAATATCAATGCAAAAATACTCAATAAAATTCTTGCCTACCAAATCCAAGAACACATCAAAACGATCATCCACCATGATCATGTAGGCTTCATCCCAGGAATGCAGGAATATATGGAAATCCATCAATGCTATCCACTACATAAACAAACTCAAACAAAAAAAAACACATTATCATGTCATTAGATGCTGAAAAGGCATTTGACAAAATTCAGCATCCTTTCATGCTAAAAGTCTTGGAAAGAATAGGAATTCACGGCCCATACTTAAACATAGTAAAAGTAATGTACAGCAAACCAGTAGCCAATATCAAACTAAATGGAGATAAACTTGAGGCAATTCCACTAAAATCACTGACTAGACAAGGCTGCCCCCCTCTCCATATCTTTTCAATATAGTTCTTGAAGTCCTAGCTAGAGCAATTAGACACCATAAGGAAGTCAAAGGGATACAAATTGGAAAGGAGGAAGTCAAATTATCACTTCTGGAGGACCCTGCTATACTACTACTGGGCATATACCCAGAGGATTCCCCAGCACGCGATAAGGATACATGCTCCACTATGTTCATAGCAGACTTAGTTATAATAGCCTGAAGCTAGAAATAATCCAAATGTCCCTCAATGGAGGAATGGATACAGAAAATGTGGTATATCTGCACAATGGAATACTACTCCACAATTAAAAACAATGAATTCATGAACTTCTTAGGCAAATCGTTGGACCTGGAAAATATCATCCTAAGTGAGGTAACCCAATCACAAAAGAATACACATGGAATGCAATCATTGATAAGTGGATATTAATTCGCCCAGAAGCTCTGAATTCTCAAGACACAATTAACATATCAAATGATACCCAAGAGGAGGGAAAGAGAGGGCCCTGGTTCTGAAAAAAGTTGAACCAGCATTGTAGGGGAATACCAGGAGAGGGAAATGGGAGGGGGGGTGATTGGGAAATGGGTGGAGGGAAGAGGGCTTATGAGATGGATGGGGAGGGAGAACAAGGAAAGGGGAAAGCATTTGGAATATAAACAAAGAAGAAAGAAAATTTTAAAAAAAGAAAAAAATAATAGAGGAAAACATTTGATGCTATCGTCTGGACACATGTTTCTCCATGGATACATATTGTGTGCATATGTACAAACACATACATACTAAATAAATAAATAATGGCATAAAAAGATAAAGTATAATGTGTGAATGATTAGCCTGGGTAATAATATATTTGCAATATCTTGAAAGATAAAAGTAAACCATCCAATAATTATTGTTAACAAATATTCCTCTCAGTTCCATGATGAAGAAAGAAAAATCATCCTTTTACTGAACCCCATTATCCTAATATGATGACACAGTGCCCCAAAGGCAAAGGAAGGTCTTATGGTGACTTACTAGTAGTGATTAATAGAGATTATGTAATGATTGAAGTTTCATCAGCCTGAGTAATTATCTCCTCCAAGATCCAGGCATCCTTCAGTATTTATTGGGTAACACAGTGCCCAACCTACCCACAATCTTTGGTTGTTGTTAATTGCAAATTCAAGCATGAGGTGCCAAGAATACATACTGTTGTCCCCAGTGGGTATCATAAAAGTAGAGTTTCCTTCCAGCCAGAGAAGCAGGTAGGCAAACTTAAGGTTTTCTGCCCTGTCCCCACTCTTTCAAGTCCAATATCTCAGTCTCATTCCCAGCTCTAAAGAAGACCTGTTGATGCCTCCATTTCTCCTCTGTCTCTACCTCTAATAGATCACAAAGATTTTCCTCTCCTAATTTATTACCTCATTCTCATTGTTCTATCTCAGCCCCTAACTCCTCTAGGCACACCCAGGCAGGCTGCCAGGCCAGTCAGAGAAGCACGTAGCCTAATGGAATATGTTCACCTCCCCTCCATTCCTCCAAGTCCAGTGTCTCAGTTTCATCAGCAGCTCTAAAAGTTCACCAGTCATAACTTCTTCTACTCTCTGCCTCATTCCTAGATGACAAAGCATTCCTGGAGGAAGTCCCTGAATTACTGCCTCATGTGGATCCCTACCCTGCCCTTTCTAGCCCATCATGATTCCTAAGTATCAACTCCAATACCTAGAAACACATTGTACCTGGAACCCAGAATGGCCACACCTATCAGATGTCCAGAAGAATTACCTATCAGTTAACATATGACCACTACACTCTCCTGAGAACCAAAGAGGGAAACAGACAGAGAAAGGAAAAAAAAACTGTCCCAACAAAGACAAAACAACATATGAGCACCTGGAATTAAAATCTTTCCAATCTTGGATAAAAAATATGATCAATAATATACAGGAAATAAACATCTGCATCAGGGCCCAGAAACCATAAAGCAGTAGGCGCTGAGTATTGAAGCATAGCTGAAGCACAAGTAAAAGACTTTAAATAGCTTTTATGAATAAGATGGAGTTCCTTAAAGAGGAAATAAATAAACTCCTTAAAGAGACCCATGACAACACAAACAGTGGAAAGAAATGCATAATAAATTTCAATACATAAAGTAGAAATAGAAATAGAAAAGAAAAACCCAAACTGAGTTAAATCTGGAAATGAAAATTTTCAGATCATGAACAGGAACTTTTAAAACAAGCTTCACCAATATAATACATGAGAAATAATAGAAGGAATGACCTCAGGCATTGCAAATGTGAAAAAAGAAAGCATATACCTTGGTCAAAGAAAATGTTATATCCCCTGGCCCCCCAAAATGTGATGTAAACATTCTGGAAAAGTGTGACACTAAGAAAGGACCAAAACTAAGAAAAATAGGAATGGAGAAAGGACAAGAAACACAGGTCAAAGACATGAAAAAAAATTTCAACAATGTCATAGAAGAAAAATTCCCTAACTTAAAGAATGAGATTCATAAGAAACAGATAGGACACAAAATAAACTGGTCAAAAAATGAAAATGCTAAGTATGCAGAACAAAGCAAGAATATTAAAAGCTGCAAACTGAAAAAAGTAAATGAAGTCATGAGATTCATAGATAATGGAATAGAACTAGAAAAAATCATCTTTAAAGATAATTCAAAAATATAGATTAAAAAAGACATATCCTGAAAACTCAGGCCCAAAAAGACAAACATATTATGTATTTGCATATATGTGGATATTAGCTCTATGTCAATTAGAATCTAGCTATAATATGTAGAACCACAAATGTTAGGTTCAGAGTAATGGACTGGGAGAACAGAAAGATATCCTTAGGAAACAAAAAATTGAATAGTTTGTTATGGATGTTTGGTGTGCTAGAATGGGTGACTCTAGTGGGAAGGGTGAGAGGAGATGGGGATACAGGGCAGAATACAGGAAGAGACAGCTAAAATTAATGACACTGTAGTATACTCATTAATTAGTCACCTGCTCAGCCATCATCAGAGACTGGAACAAATACAGAAAACTACAGCCAGACATTATGCAAAGGAAGACACCTGGGAAAACTGAGTCGAAAATGAATGTTTTCATCAAATCCTCCCCCTTTGGGCACAGAGAGAGGAAACAGAAAGTGTGTAAGAGCCAGGAGGAGAGAGAGGACATCAAGAAAACAAGAACTTTAACTCAACTTTAAACACACACAAGAACTAACAGAGACTGTGACAGCATGCACAGAGCCTGCACAGTTCTGCACCATAACAGACCCTACAGCCGAAAGAAGATATATACTCACACTCCCATCACTAGCCCAGAAGCAATCACCTGTTGATAACTATTGGCAAATGAAAATTTCACCAAGGGAGTCTCACTGGAAAAAAATAAAACAAAAACCACTCTTAAAGTTTGGCTTCTTGTCCAATAGTAGATGGCCAAAAAAGGAATTCAAACAGCATCTTTGAAAGTTTCTTATCTCACAATGCTGTGTTAGGGATTTTTCTTTCTGCCTTCCTTCCTTTTTTTAAATTTTATTATTCTTTTTATTTTATTTATATACATATGTTTTTCTACTCTCTTTTTTAACCTATAGGTCATTTTGAATATATTATGGCTTCCAATTTAGTGTCTTTATTCGGTTTCCTAAATGTGCAAACGAGTGGGTCTCTCTTGTACTTTCTCTTGAGTTCTTTCCCTTCAGTTTGTGTGTTTTGTCTTATTTTGGTGACTTATTTTTTTTTGTTTTATTGTTATATTTTGTATTATTTTATTATCATCCCTTAGGAGCTTGTTTGCTTCTATTGGGAGAAAGAAAGTGGGATCGGGAGACCATAATCAAGATACATATTTATTGAGAAAAAATCTATTTTTAATTAAAGGAAATAAATTAAAACAAAATGAAGTCTATATTATGTAGCATTTTATTCAACTAGGTTGACTCACTCCTGGCTTTGTGAGCTTAGACAGGTCACTAAACTTTCCATTCTCTTGGATTCCTTTTCTACTAAATGCAATTATACCAGACATGCAGTGTTATTAGGGGATCAATTGAGATGCAAAACAAAGGTTCATGATACAATGCCAGGAATGGGTAAGGATAATCTTTGGGTGTCTAGGTCTGGATGTTTATAAATAAAGTTAACATTTTTGAGGTTTGTTTTTTAATTAATTAATGCTGTTCCTAGATATAAAATTTATTAATAGATTAGTCGATCATTTGTTTATGATGCGTCTATGATTCTTACTGTTTTTCAAATGCTAAATCTTCTACTCTGGATCTCAATGTTCTCTAAAAAATAACTTTAAAGTTCCAAATTTGTTTTATAATATTAAATGGGATGATAGGGCTGCATAACAGTATCCTATTCAAAAATAATATACTCCATAAGTCTAAGATATTAACATTCTGTGTACCAAGGTCATAATCTATCCTACTGCCCCGGTCTTTTTTTTTTTTTTTTTTTTTTTGGATTTGTTTTTTTCAAGACAGGGTTTCTCTGTATAGCCCTGGCTGTCCTGGCGCTCACTCTGTAGACCAGGCTGGCCTCGAACTCAGAAATCCGCCTGCTTCTGCCTCCCAGAGTGTGGGGATTACAGGCGTGCGCCACTACCGCCCAGCTTTGCCCCAGTCTTTTATTTTATATTATTCACCTAAATGTAAAATAATAAAATAAAAAATAAAAAATAAAGGATTGGAAAGGTCTTGAATTATGAGTTACTGGAAGACTTTTTTATAGACAAAATCCCACTAGTAGAAAAGTCTCTTGCCCCTACCTTACTCTATGAAGCCCAGTCACATAGCTTTGTAATGTTGAAGATATGTGTGTACTGCCATCCAACTGTAAAGACTTTTGCATCCTATCGAACATGTATTAGGTGAAATGTAAGTAGGTCCAACAATGGAAGTTTTGATTTTAAATAAGCAGAGAGATGTCCTTGCCTCTTCAAAGTCTCGACATGACACCTCCATTCTCCAGCGACAGTAAAAATTGAATTTTGTACTCATATATTCTCTTGAACAGTAGTAATTATATAATAGCTAGTTGGTAAATGTTTTCATGAGAGCCAGAATTGGGCCAAATACCTTTCAATAATAATACAAAAATTAACATAAGAATGGAAATTATTGTAAGCATTTGAGAAGCAAAGCTTGTTTCATTGAAAGCCTTTAGTACATATCCCAGTTAAATCACTTGATAGTTAAGCAAGTGGTTGTACTTTTTGTCAAGGTGAAATTCAAATTTAAATGGTTTGAATTGAAAAAATTACTGGCTTCATGACTAAAATGCTTTTACATGTTCTCATACATCTAATCAGACAAAAGCAAAAGAAACAAGAATAAAAAAAGACCTCCCATTA
This sequence comes from Apodemus sylvaticus, assembly GCF_947179515.1. Taxonomy (NCBI): domain Eukaryota; kingdom Metazoa; phylum Chordata; class Mammalia; order Rodentia; family Muridae; genus Apodemus; species Apodemus sylvaticus. Next base: position 70,459,452 of record NC_067473.1, on the reverse strand, counting down.
CTCTCAGAAAACAATGTTAAATTAAAGAATTTGGGATTGTATTTGTTTCAACCATGTTTAGATCTTAGCTTTCCTGACTACTGTTACTTTGTGGTTTGGTGATAAATTTGTTTGGCGTTTCTGCATTGGATTTATTCATTCATGGTACTAATTAGAGGCTACATGTTATCAGAGGTCAATTTTTAGCTCTGTGGTGCTAGAAGTTTTAGCCATAACTATTTATGAATATCACTGAGGAACTTGTAGAACATACTTAAATAAATGATCAATTCAAATCTGAAAGTAGAAAAAATAGTAAATTTAGAACTTGAAATGACAGTGACATTTTAAGCAAATAAAAAAATATGTACAAGCATAATTTGATGTAATCATCAGAGTATAATAAAATTCACTTAAGAAACTAGCCCAGGCATGACAAATACCCCTGGTGAAGAAGGTCCTGAGATTAGCTAGCTGTAGAAACACTAGCATCTGCCTATTTGCTATTAAACCTACTGATGGCTTAATTCTAATGGGGGTAAATGTGACACTTGTCAAGTCCCATGTCATATTATACCTATTTGTGTCTTCTCTGGACTCTGAAATGCATTCTCCATAATGATTAAGAAAGAGGGGGAATTTAATTCAGATTCACAAGCATTGTTCCTTGCTAATCAATTCTAGTCTGTCAGAGTGGATAGCATATTGACTGACAGAAAGAATTCATTCTGGATTTTAGATTACAAAAAAAGAAGTGACATAAAATAGCTGTTAGACATGCAAGGCTGATGTTTGAACGAGTAAAAATTTCACAGTTTTCATCCAATGTTTTGAAAAAGTTTCTACTAGTGGCCTTTACACTTTTAAAAATAAGAGTGTCCAATCTTTACAGGTTAATAGTCTTCATGAATTTTAGACCATCATACTGTGTACACATATTTGCACATGTCCTTATATTTAGCAACATATCTGGAAATCAGACATGGGACCCCTGGAACAGCATGAAGAGAACAGAATTAGCAGTTTAAATTCATGATTTTTAACCCAATGCCAATTCTATCCCTGAATGTGTTTATTATTGCATAAGCTACTTAAACTACATGTATCCATCATCACTGACAAGTTTTCCTCCATCCCTACATTTGGTAATCACTGGTTTTTAATCTCTCATTACCTACTTAACTGCTCATCTTCAATGCTGCTGAAATCAGTGCACACTTATGCCATGTGCAGCCTTCTGATTTCCTTGTCGACTGCTAATTCACTACTCTTCAGTCTATCCCAAGGGTGACCCCATACTAATCTTTCTAAAGAGTTGACTTAGCAGCTTCACCTCTACTTAAAATTTTTCAGGGGCTGTTATTACAATTTTGTCTAGCTTTGAACAACCCGAATTATCTTTGTAACTTTGACATTTTCCATAAGTTGTCTATGTGAACTTCATAATCTGATTAATGACCACAGTCATTTTCCCATAAGTCATGAAGATGCAGAGTGAACTCAATGGGAGTTAGAAGTTTGAGGCAAACTAAGGAATAATACTTCAAAATGACCAATGCTAGGTACTGATAAATTATGCTAGACAATTCTACCCAGTATTCCTGACTGTACAACTAAACTGTACTAGTATTAAATTATACTAAGTAACATTTATTTGGGCCATTGAAAAACAGATAAGAACCAAAGACTGCAAAAAAATGCTGACAGTACACCATGGAAGAAAAAGAAACCTCACAAAACTCCACAGACTGGTTCACTATTCACCATCGAAGTGAACTTAAGTTTATTTATTTAATACATTAAAACATAGCAGAGAAGCTGAAAATGAAAAGTCCTAATTGTTGGTGGCATTAATGCTCTATACTCCGTGATAGATGTTCAGTGGATTCAGGCTTTTGTGAGATTTGAAAAAAGATGTCAGCACAACTGCCTGAATTAATTACCGTGGGTTCAGATATGAGCTATGAGCAACCTGTAGGGTTTCTTACATACTTTTTTATCTTCTATTTATCTACCATGCTCTACTCTCACCTGTTTCATAGACTTGATGCTCTTGTAAGGACCTCATGTTTATATCTATTTTCTATGTAACTTTCAGACCTATGCCAATGCTCACAAACCTATGCAATATTAAATTGCTTCCCATGTCAGTTAGTTGAGCCTTGCATCCATGGTATCCCTAATCATCGTATTGCATAGAGAATTCTATTTATGCTCTTCTTATTCCTTTTCCTTATAGATGTTCATGAGTCATCCTTAGAGAACTAAGTAGCTAACATTGAGCTTTGTCCTTTCTAACACTTACAGGTTTTAATTTATGCATAGTGTTGATTGATGGTATTGTCATCTCTGAAATACACTCAGTGTGTTTTAATGACAAGTTAAAAATCCTTCTTATGCAAATGTTTTTGAGGCAAAACCAAAACATACACCTTTATAATTCTCCTGTAGCCCATAAATACCCAGCACAAGAGGAGGACCCAAAAATGTCTTGCAAGTTGGATTTCTAAGCCAACTTGAATATCAAGCATCTTAATTTATTTTCAGTTATTTTAATCCCATGAGCAATATGGTCATATTTACATTTGTTTTACTTTTCATCACATATTATTTTATTGATTTTTTGACTTAATTGAGTGTAGACTTATGAACAAATGCTTCAACCAGTGGCACTTTTTGACATTTAACATACCTATAAGAGATTATACATGTATTGTTTATGAATAACTGTGTATATTATATATTCAATATATAATTTTATATTCAATATGTATTTATTCTCTACCTATCAAGGAACTCTAAGACATAAACCTATTAAATCTAAAATACATAGAAATGATATATTATATTCATCTATAAAGTATGTAGGGAGAATATATTCTCTAATATATATACATATATACATATTCATATATATAATACATATATGTATATATAAAACAAGATTCATCATAAAAATCTAAATGAGCACTGTGTATGCTTTGTGCTTGGCCTGAAAAAGGAAATGAAACTCAAATTTATAATTTCTATATATTCTAGATTTAATAGGTTCATGTTTTAGGATTCCTCAACAGGAAGAAAATAAACATATTTGTCTCAACTTTTGTCCTGCTGTCTGTGACTGTTTTCACCTCTCAGAATTTAAAAGTTGAGTGTGCTGCCCATACTTTTATACTTTTTTCTCCCAGGTCTCCTTGTTTCAGTTGTCTTTCACACATTTTAAAAGACCGTTTCTGTTAACTGACAGATATTATGTGTTATGGTTTTTATATGCTTGACCAGGGAGTGGCACTATTTGAAAGTGTGGCCTTGTTGGTGTGCTGTGGTGCGGTCGGGTGAGGTGGGGTCACTGTGGGTATGGGCTTTAAGATTCTACTCCTAGAGGCCTAGAAGCCAGTATTCTGATAGCAGCCTTCAGATAAAGATGTAGAATTCTTAGTTCCTCCTGCACTGTGCCTGCCTGGCTGCTGCCATGTTCCTGCCTTGATAAACCTTGAATCTCTGAACCTGTAAGCCAGGCCCAATTAAATGTTGTTCTTATAAGAGTTGCCTTGGTCATAGTGTGTGTTCATAGTAGTAAAACCCTAAGACATTAACAAAAATGACTGATTATGAAAAGTGATTGGTACCTTCTCTGAAAGAAAGCTACAGTGAGTGGACACATACTTTTCATTGTATCTTATTTCTATTATCCTTTTTGTTGAAGTTTATGAACAGGTCTTCACCAGGTTCTAGTGACAAGGACACACTGCCTTTATGTGAACCATGTGGTTTCTACCTCAGTTAGGAGTGTGAATCTTGACTACTGAACTCTGGTTCTCCTGTTTACCATAAAAGAATTTGTAATATTATGAATCAGCTATGACATGAATGCTACCTTTGTGCCTAAATTTTTTCGTAATGCAAAACTATTGAAATAATATGTAGCACTATTCTAAATTCAATGATATACAACACATGAACACACACACATATTTATGCAATTTATGACACATGGAAAAGAATGTAGAAAATATTCACATAACCCTTGTTTAAATATATGAGTTCTATGTTTTAAGTGTTTTATTAACAATTTTATTGATTTATATTTCAAATTATATCCCCCTTCCTGATTTCCCCTCCACAACCCCCATCATATCCCTATATAAAACTCATTAAATTACTCTTCTGCTATAAATGATAGTATAGAAATTTATATTTATGTCACTCACTAGTAACAAGACTGAACAGGAAGACAGAAGTTTCCCTCATGAGTCTATATTTTTGATATTGCTCACAGTGAAGGTCATTTCAAGGACAATTTGTTTTTATTTTATGATACTTTAAACCCATTTTATATAATTCCAAAAGATGTTTCAGGCTTATATTTCATGGTTAAACATCTGGATTTGTTTCTCAGTCCTTTCAACCGCATTACATAGACACCCGATACTACTTCAAAACACAAACATAGATTATGTGTAAGAGAGGGTGAAAGATACTAGCTTTCTGAAAAATTAAGGGATTGAGGGAATGTTTACGGTCTAGGAATTTTTCAAATAAAGTTATTGTGGGTTATCTGTTCATTTACAGCAACCAAATCTGAGATTTTAACTTTATCAACTTTATCGATTTATCAATATTTTATAACTGCTGAATGGTACAGTTTCAGTGTGTCTGGAATTGTTATGCTAAGAGAGCAATCTATAATATAAATACTGATTTAAAGTCTATATTGGCAAACCCACAAGCCCTCAAAATTATTATTTTTTTCTATTACAAAGAACATATTTTTAGAATAGTAGGTGAAGTCTAATCCATATCAAGATTTCTATGAGTGGATGGGTAAGCTGTACAGTGCAATTTACACTTCCTCCTGATGTGCCTCATACCAAAATGATAATGAATACAAGATCTCAGAGTATCTCCTCTTTGGCAGTGCCATATATTAAATAAAATGTTGGATAACATGTGAAAGGAACATCTTTAGACTGTGTAATAGCTTGTGTTTCATGCTGAGCTTTACAATGCCTCTGATAAACATAACTTGTTTTCCTGAGGGATGAAAAATCATCAATTTATGCAGTTAGAGTTTGATCATAACAAATCAAGGTAAGTATAGCAAAGATGATCTGAACCCTTCATGATGTTCAAGTGCTGATATCAAATGTTTACATGGAAACAAAAACAAAAACAAAAGGATCTTGAACAAATGGTGTTGATCTAACTGGCTGTCTGCATAAAGAAGAATGCAAATAGATCAACATTTAGCACTCTGAACAAAGCTCAAATCCAAGTAGATCAAGAATCTCAACATAATACTGGATACACTGAATCTAATAGGAGAGAATTGGGAAATAATCGTGAATGCAATGGCAGAGGAGGATATTTTCTGAACAGAATACCAATGACTCAAGTTATAAGATCAACAGTTGATAAATAGGACACCATGAAACTAAAAAACCTCTGTATGGCAAAGGACACTGTCAGAACAAATCAGCAGCCTACACTGGGGAAAATCTTCATCAACCCCACATCTGACAGAAGGCTAAAATTGCATAAAGAACTTGAGAAATTAGACTCCATAAAAACCAAATAACACAATTAAACTATGGGGTACAGAGATTTATCAACAGACCAATCTTGAACAGCCTAGAAGCACTTAAAGAAATGTTCAACATCAATAGTCATCTGGGAAATGCAATTCAAAATGACCCTGAGATTTCACATTAAACTAATCAAAATGGCTAAGATCAAACTCAAGTAATAGCACATATTGGTGAGGATGTGGAGAAAGAGGAATGCTCTTCATTGCTGGTGGGAAATGCAAATTTGTACAACCAGTGAAGAAATCAATCTGCAGTTTCTCAGAAAATTGGAAACAGTTATACCTGAATGCCCAGCTCTACTACTGCTGTGAACACACCCAAAAGATGTTCTACCATACTATAGGGACACATGCTCCACTATGTTCATAGCAGCCTTGTTTGTAATAACCAGAAACTGGAAGCAACCCAGATGTCCATCAATTGACAAATGGATACAGAAAAAGTGGTTCATTTCCATATGGAATATTATTCAGCTATTAAAAACAAGGACATCTTGAATTTTGCAGGCCAATAGCCAGAAACTGGAAGCAACCCACATGTCCATCAATTCCAAATTGATACAGAAAAAAGTGGTTTATTTATATAGCAGAATACTATTCAGCTATTAAAAACAAGGACATCTTGAATTTTGCAGGCAAATGGATGGAAGTAGAAAATATCATCCTGAGTGAGGTAACCCAGACCCAAAAAGTCATAAGTGATATATAGTTACTGATAAATGGATATTAGTCATAAAATAGAGGATACACTCCACAAACTCAAAGAAGATTAAAAAAAGAAGGAAAGTCTAAGTAAGGATGTTTGAATCTCACTTAGAAGTGGGAATAAAATAGTCATAGGAGGCGAAAGAATGGAGGAAACTGGGTAGAAAAGGTGATGGAGAAGTAAACTGGGGCAGGGGTGTTCAGGATCAGGCGTGGGGAGAGACAGAAGAGAGTCTCAGAGGGCCAGGAGAATGAAGAGGCATTCCCTGGGGTGGGTAATGGATGCAGTGAATCTATTAGAAGTCCCAGAAACCTGGAAAGGATGAAGAATACAGGTGACCTTTGCCAAAATGCCCAACAGTGGGGATACTAAAACTGAAGAAAATACCTCCAGTTTTCAGACTTGACCCCAGTGGAGGGATGGGGACACCAACCTACCTACAAAATTTTCAACCCAAATTTAGTCCTGTCGAAAAAATATTCAGAGACAAAAATAGAGCAGAGACTGACAGAATGGCCGACCAGTGACTGACCCATCTTGAGACACATCCCATGGGTAGGTACCGATCCCTGAGTCTATTAGGGATGCTATGGTGTACCTGCAGACAGGAGCCTAGTTTAGCTGTCCGCCAAGAGGCTCTACCCAGCAGCTGACTGAGACAGTTGCAGATACACACAGCAACACAGCACAACATTGGATGAAAGTAGGGGATCCCTATGGAAGAGTTAGGTGAAGAACTGAAGGCCTTGAAGGGGATGACAATCCTATAGGAAACCTAACAATGTCAACTAACCTGAACCTCTGGGAGCTTGCAGAAACTGAACTACCATCTAAGGGACATACATGATTGGTTCCTAGGCCCATTGCTCATATGCAGCAGAGGGCTGCCTTGTCTGGTCTCAGTGGAGAAGATGTGCCTAATCCTACAGAGACTTGATGCACCAGGGTGGGGTGGGGATATTGGGGTTGTACCCTCTCAGAGGTTAAAGGGAGGGGAATGGAGGGAGGTACCCTGTGAGGGGGGATCAGAAGGGAGCAGCTTTTATGATGTAAACACATAAATAAAGTAAAAAGAAAACACACATCAAAAAACAAACAAACAAAACAAAACAAAAATAACCCCACCTTCCTTCCTGTCAGCATGTCTGCCCTGAATGCATCAAACAATTTCCTAGATTATGACAGGTACTCACTGGGAATAATTAGCAATTTGTGTTGGTTTAATGTTAACTGTCACGTAGTATCCATAATAAATAAATACTTAGAGTGAACCTAAGAATAACAATGATAAAGTGAGAATGGTATTCTTTTTTTTATTGAATGTAATCTTCATTTACATTTCAAATGGTAAAACCTTTCCTGGTTCCCCCCCTCCCCAAAAACCCCCAACCCCTCCTCCCACCCCCTGCCTCCATCTGACCCACTCCCACCTCCCTCCCAGTTTGATTTCTCTTTTGGGGGCATCTATTCCTCCCACTGATGTCCATCAAGGCAGAGAATGGTATTCTTATTTTTATTTATTCTAGAAACTGTTTATGTAACTGTAGATGACCTATTTCTTTCCATGTGGACCAGGCTGGCCTCAGAGTCATAGAGATGCTTCTGCCTCTGCCTCCCTAGTGCTAGGGTTAACTGTGTTCACTATTGTAATAGACAAGAATGTAGTTCTTAGGAAATAACAAGAGAAAACCTAAGACTAAGAAATGTATACTCGGGATTATTCAGCACATTCTGTGTGTTGTTATAGAAGCTACACTTTGTGATGGAGAGCAGAATTAAATGTCTTCCTTTAAAGACCTTTTGGCAAAGGTGTTACTGATGTACAATGCCATGTATCTGTGGGTGTTTTCTACTTCACCAATCCATTTCTATCTGTGTTATTCAGCTTAAATTTCTTAGCTGTTGTCACTTTAAGATTTTCCCTCATTCTTTAACTGAGAAACCTGATTTTCAAACTGCCCATCAGAGACTGTAAGTCATATTTCAGAAGCCCAGTGTGGTTGAATGCACAAATGGTCTCTTAATTTATTTTTACTAAAATTATGAGATCTTTAAATACAGATGTCTAGGGTGTGTTTCCTAATGATTTTTAAACATTGAAAGTATATGAGGACCTGGATGACTAATGCATGATACTGTCTTCTGAACAGGACGAATGTTATAAATATGATTCTCAACAATATGTCTATGTATAGGAATTGTACCAGCTGGCATGCCAACATGGATGGAAAAAAATCCATAGGGTCCAATCCTTAGAGGAAGAGCTACAGGCAGGCAATGGCTGCTGTGGGAGGGAGAACTCGCTGTCCTTTTATTGTTTGATTGATTTTTTTTTTCAGTGCAAACCTCAGCCATTAGTTGTAAGCTCTAACTGTGCAAACAAGAGTGGTTGTGAATGGACTCAGTAGATTTTTGTGTGATTGTATATGTACATGTGATTGTAACAAAAGTACGTGTAAATGAGGGGGTCGTGAGTGTGAGAGGAAGTAGGGGAGACACTGGAACAGCTGAAAGTGGCAGAGGAGGTTGAAGTGATTGTAGATAAAGTCCACTTATGTATAAATCTCTCAAGTAATAAAAATTGAAATTATCATCTTGATGGTAATTAAAAGTTATGGGAAAATAGCACTATCATGCTATGCTCCTGTGCATCTCTTTCAAGGGCAGGAACCACATGTCTACTCATCCTATGTGAGGATGTTCTCTGAGAAATTAAAGTCGTCTCTATGTCCCTTCTCAACATTCTGTGTTTCAGACACTATCAGTGTTCTTGTAGGGTCTGTACACAGAAGCACAATGGAACTTGAATTCTAGTCTCAGGTGCTATTCAACAGTGTTCTGACCTTCAGTAAATCATCTAAGATTCAGTGAATCCTTTTGGTACTCATTCAAGAAACCACCGATGGTCTTTATCACAGACATGCTTCTTGGCTCTGAGGATACAATTAAAAATAAACTGTCCACATGCCCATAGTTGTACACTGTTGCCAGGAGGAATAGCTAGACACATGTAGGGATATGAGTGATGTAACATAAAGTAGCTGTAGCTAGATAGTTATGAATAAGGGATAAACCAGAAAAATAAGACAATGAAAGAAGGAATGAGAAGCTCTTCTAGGCAGTTATGATGGGCAGGTAAGGAGATTTGGTGAAGTAGGATGAATGCTGAGCCTATTGCTCCAGCAAGAATATGCCATCTGATATTTTCAGAAAAGGACTTCCTAGGGGAAAACCATGTCAGTCCTAGAGACCATCAGAGCTCCTTAGGAAGGCTCCCATTAAGCAATTAGAACCTGTAGTGAAAACAAATGAAGTGAGACAAAGGGACAACATGGAGGGTTGGCTGGCGACACAAGGACTCCTGCAGACAGAGTAGAGACTTCCTACAGATGGTAAGGATTTGGAATTTTGTTCTATTTTAGTGTAGCAAGGGCATTTCAAGCCAACTTGAATGTTTTCAAGAAAGGTAGTATAATTTACCTTTAACAACATATGCCTGGAGGCGAAGCAGAGATAAGACATTGGAAACAATTATGCTCAATGGATATGTTAATATGTTAGCATCACAGGAGAAAATTTGTGAGTGAGTGTGGTTAAGGTAATCAATTCAGAAATTAAAAATCTTCTGGAATCAAGACTAAGTTTAAGCATAGAAGGATGTACATGCCAGAGGAAGTCAGGAAGCAGGAAATCCTTATTTGGTCATATGTTAATATTTACAAAGGGTGGTGATACTTGCTCTGTCTCAGCATTACTTTGTGAATAGTAGCTCAGCATCTCTCTCTCTCTCTCTCTCTCTCTCTCTCTCTCTCTCTCTCTGTGCGTGCGTGCGTGTGTGTGTGTGTTACCTAAATTACCAGTACTCCATTACATTTTCTACAACACCATCAGGTCAGGTAAGTTTGCTCTAGCAGCCCATATGGCCTACAGGAAGGTTGTTGGTCAGGGTCTTCAATCTGGTGCTGTTTGCAAAATCAGCCCTAATAACTGGAAAATCTAGATCCAACTTGTTGCTCCCTTCTTACAAGTTACACAAGGAAATTAGAAGCAATTAAGGAGTTGAATACGCCCCCAATATTCTGCTTGGCTAGGGTAAATTTTACAAAATGAAATCAAGTTTGGAAACTTATTCTTTCCCGATGCCTCTATAGATAAGTCTAAATTTTAGATGTATAATATAGTAGCTTGATTGCTTTAGCTCTGTTTCCCTTACTGCTACTGTCTGCTTTGGGTCTCTGCCATATGTTCCCTGTCAAAAGTGCAGACAACTGAAAGACATGGGGTGACTCAACATCATGATAGTTAAAATAGAATCTGAATTTAGTACACATTATACTGAAGATTTTGTATTTTGGTTATTTTGGCCAATTATATGAGCTATTAGGTATCTCCCAGTCTTTGATTGGATGGTTTGTACAGCTAAGGTAGCTGATCCCAGCACACCTGGGTTAAGCAAGACTAAATTGCTATGTTTAGTAAGTTAAGAGTACCAAATGCTTTGTTATTGTGTGACATTGTTAACTAAAAGGTCTTGTTTTAGGGTATAGCCCCATAAAAAAATTAAAAATAAAAATAAAAGTAAAAATAAAAACATTTTAAAAAGCCTGGTGGCGGTGGTGGTGCATGCCTTTAATCCTAGCACTTGGGAAGCAGAGGCAGAGGCAAAGGCAGGCGGCTTTCTGAGTTCAAGGCCAGCCTGATCTACAGAGTGGGTTAGTGGGTTCAAGGACATCCAGGGCTATACAGAGAAACCCTGTTTAGAAAACAAAAGAAAACAAAAGAAAACAAAAGAATATAGCCCCATTCTAGGTTCATAGTCATTCAGCACGTGTTTTTACCTCTTGGCTAGGAAAGACTTGTAAAGGAAAGAATCAAGTTAGATCAGGAGATAATAAAGGAAATCTAATCTCTCCTTAGAGGCATCAAGCAATGGTGAGATGTTGCTGACTGACAATTAATTGTGTCTAAGGAGGAGTGAAGTTGTTCTTCCCTAACGGGTGATGATTAACTCCCCAGCTATTAATCATCTAATTGGAAAAAATTGATTAACCACTAGTTTCTCCATATTTCAAATTAGCTTTACTACCTTTAACCTTTTCTAAGCCACGTAGCTGGTCAAAATATATTAGAACTTTGATTAGATTTACAATAGCAATCCAGTGTCCATTTTCAACATGAAGACTCTTTCAAAAATGGTCACCGATACAACTCCATTTATCCTTTGCAGAGAGAATGGGTGTAAATGTTAAACAGATTAAAATAATGGGAACAGTACAATGAGCGATCAGGTTGAAAGCAGTGGAAGGGCTATCGGTGAAATGGTAAAATTTTGTCCTTGGGCCTTGATTTTCCAATGTTAAAATGGAGATAGATGCATAGAAATAAGTCTTATACAAATATTTGATACACATGTGTTTAAAAGTATATAACCATAAATGAAGATATATGTTAAATATATATATATGCATATTTATTATTCCATCCATGCTAGTGATTGTTTAATGCAGCTAGTATTAATACTTTATAATCTGCTGTCAAATTACATACATAAATTTCTCCTCTCTGAGTTCCATTTCTATAATGGCACACTTGACATGGCACATGCTGTTGCAACAGCACAAAACTGAATTATGAACCAATTCCTACACTTTTGTGGAAGGCTAACATTCTGCTTTCATTGTTTCAAACTCATAGTTTAAATCTTTACACTTGAACACAAAATACTGTATCTCAGTGTATCTTTGATTCTACCTGATCAGCATCAGAGATTTAAACTGCATAGTGGCCAATAGAAAGGACTTTTCTTGGATATAAGAGTGTTGTAAGTACATATAGATAGACTTGTCGCATGGAGTAGGCATCACTATGGTTTCCTGATCATGTTTTTAAGAAAGCAAAGGTCAGTGCATCTATATCACTATTTCCATTCAGAATGGTGCACTGGTTCTAAGAGACCATCCTTTCTTTATGTCAGGCTGCCAAAAAGGATTACACAGATAGATTCTGCTGAAAGTGAGTCAATTCTTCTTCTAGAAACTGGTCACATCAGCCATTTTATTTAAGATCTATTAAGAGTTTCAAGAAGGAGACAAAAGCACATAATCCAGAAAACAGATTGAGTGAATGAAATGGTAGTGTTTATTAATGAAGTAATCTGATGAGCATTATGAACAATGCTTTATTTTTTTCTTCCAGGTCTTTTGTATTATATTTGACAAAATATTGTTGTATTAAAAATGATATAAAACAGTAGTTTCATGTATCTATGTTGTGTGAAATGTTTACTAAGTCAAGTTAATAAAGTATCTGTTGCCATTATTGGCATGTCTGTTTAAGAGACACAGTTCTCTAACAACCAAACATACTAAATACCTAATACATGTTAATGAAAAAAATGGTGTTAAATGTTTAGACTATACCCAGATCCCCGTCTTGCATATTTGTTAAAGGTGAGACTCACTTATAACTCATGAAACTTTCCATGACCTCTTCATTTCCTCACCCTGCAGTTTCTTATCTGTGCCAGCTTCACTGTACTGTAGCATTTTGATTTCGTACTTATTTACATATTATTGTGTCAAGCAATCCCTCAAAGCTATTTCCTGTATCTCAAGCATGTCACATAAAAAGTCTATTCTTTCTGTGAAATTCCTGTCTTTCAAGTTCTATAGCTTGAATATTTCTCTTAACTAGATTTCCAAGAGTATTCTCCTAATATAACTGACCACCATGCTATAATTTTCTCTCTACTTCATAAACAACATAAAAGCAGGAGATCTGATTTTTTTTGCCATACAATATGCGGCATCACCCTACAACTATTACTACAAATACTTCATTAGACATTTAAAGATAAAACATTTCTTTCTTCCTTCCTTCCTTCCTTGCTTCCTTTGTTTCTCTTAACAAATTAAAAAAAGATAAAGAAGTGTTGTTTACAATGGGTATTTCTTGTTTGTTTTTTGAGATGTTGGCTTATTCATTCATGGAGCTAATAAATTTGTCACTGTTTAAGTCTTCCAGTAATTACCAAATAGACCATCCTTGGGTTTTACAAATATGAAAATTCTTACAAAATGGAAAAGAGTCTTGAAAACTGTGGCAGTATTTGTCAGTCATTTGAATGTGTTAGCAAAGCAATAAAATAAGAGGCACCTGAGAGTCATCTGCATAAATCTAATAGGACCACTAAGTATTTGGCTTAGAAGTAGATAAGCCTTCATTTTCTTGGTTGAAGAAGGAATTGTCTAACCAGCTTATGAACACGGCTTATGAATGACCTCATCCCTATATCCTTCCTGTTGCATGTGTGATGGATCCCAGGTAGTGTTCCTTTGAGTTGTTAGTAGATTATTGACTGTGATTATGCACTAAGGGTGATAAAATCAGCTCCATTAGTGGGTGCATTTTTATTCCTGTTACACACAAGCTACAGTGTGTTAGGTTTTTTCCCCCTGGAAACAACTAAAATGAGTGTATATAATCTGACTTTTAATCCTTTACGATGTGAAGAACATTGTGCAGAAAGCAATAACTTATTGAACATAAGCAGTATCCTGGGTATTTCTCATATTTATTCTATTGATTAGGTGAAAACTGCTGATTGTGGTTTCTAGGGCTGAATGCTTCCTATAGTGATTGCTTCTTCATGTATCAACTAGAATTATAAAATAACTCCAAATACAATGGAGGAAAAAAATCTACAAAAAGCAATCACCCTTTCCGTGTTTTTTTATGATTTACCATATAACAGAAAGCAAAAATGAAAACAATATCATATATCTGGCTGTACTGAACTAGAGTTCTTCCGGAGTGGCTTATTGAAGCTGGAGTAGGGAAGAAAATATGATGCATGGTGTCTAAATCCTATACAAAGGCTTTAACAATATAAAGTTTTTCAAACCAATATGGCAGGATGACATTTTCATCTTCAGTTGTAGCTAATATGCTTACATATGAGGCCCTGTACAACCTAGGACTTCCCTGGTTGGTGAAGTTGCAGCATTTTGAGAATAACTTTGATCTATGTGTTGGTATTTATTCTGCTACTTGGTTGAGTTGATTTGCTTTTTGTTTGTTTATTGTTTTATTTTTATGGAATGAACTAGACTTCATGCAAGAATATCAGTTTCAAATAATATAACAAATATATTGTTCATCAAATCTCATACCTTAAATAGATTTTCATAATTACTTAACAAGTATTGGCTATACAGTTGAAAACTGAATGGTATTTTAAAAATAATGAAGTAGTTTAAAGCACAGAGATAAAGGCCTTGAAATAAGAGAAGCTAAAAGAGGCACTGGGGATTCTAGACTCTGAATGTATGTTTGTAATCAGGTAATAAAATATTTAATATACTATTTATGAATCAGGAGCTAGATATTGTTTACCAAAAGAGTTTTCAAGTTTCTGTCATTCTGTTATTTAGGAAAATTCTACAGTTCTCTGAGCAAGCTTTTTTATTGGTCTGTGTCAATGATATGTTTTTCAGCTTTTCATTATATAGTTTTGAGACTGTTGAAATTATCCTAAATGCGTGTAACTACTGATTGTTATATGCTATATATACGTAAATATGTTGAAACCCTAGCCCTTAAGAACTAATAAATTAACCTTATTGCAAATTGGGAAATAAGGTAGTTGCAGGATCTAAGAAAGTTATGATGATATCACACTGATCAGAGTTTACCCTAAGTCTGTATGAATTCTCTAAGAATATGCACAATGGGGAAGAGATCCTGTGAAGACAGGCAAATACACAGTCATAAGCAAAGGGTCGCCAATGGTTGGCAGCATTTACAGATGCTTGGAGCCGGGCAGGGTACAGATGATTCTCAAGAGCCTTTTAAAAGCAACAGCCACACCACACCTAGGATTCAGAGCTGTGTAAGAATACATGTGTACTGTTTTAAGCCACCTGGACTATAGAAGGTGGTTCTATGGCAACTGTTACAGTTGCTATAGAAAATTCATACACGGAACATAAATATACAGAATCAGCAATTGAGTTCTCTGATGCTCCTGAAGTGAAATGCTTAATTAGATTAAGTTATAATCATAAAATCCCAACCCAACATAATCTAAATCCCTGAATTTTGGTGAAAGAGATATATTAGATATGGTCAGTATTTTTATACATATGACTACCTAATATATTCTTTTTTAAAGAAGTTGAAAATGGCCTACTAGATATTTCTCCTGAATACAGGCAATTTAAAAAAATTCAGTTTTGTGTGCATGAATGTTCATCACAATGCATTTGCGGAGGTCAGAGGTCAATTTTTAGAACTTTCTTTCCTTCCTCCATATGGCTTCCAGGGACACAACTTATGTCACCAAGCTTGGTGACCAGCACCTGTTCCCACGGAGATATCATCAGCCCCACTAAATAGGATGTTTGCTTTTATACGAGTCACAAGACCTTAACCATTCAATAATATCCATTCTAATACACAAATCATGGGTTTCTCTTTAATTATGACCCTAATACTTAACTACTACAAATGATGTTGAATATTATTATAAATCTTTTACATGGCAAATTGGTAGGACATAACCAAGAGTACATGAATAGTATTGCATCCAGGTGATTATCCTTTGCTTTTTCTTCTTGCACATGACTACTGTTATTGCCTAATGTCAGATATTTATAACACTGTTACTATTATGCTTGCCTATTACTATTGGTAGCCAGAATTAGAAAAATGACACATGATGCTTAATTTGTGTGTCATAGACACAAATTTAACTGAACTTCTATAATTTATCAGACAGCCTCACAACTACAAGATTTAGGCTTTAGGGAAAAAAAAAACCTATACAGAATTCTGAACTTTCATATAGTAATTATAAGTAAAAATACCCTAAGGAGGACTTAAGTGAGGGTGCTTTGGTTCCCCTGAGAAAGGGAACAAAATACTCACAGTAACAATAAGGGAGACAATGTGTAGAGCAGAGACTGAAGTAAAGGCCACCCAGAGACTGTCCTATCTGGTGATTCATCCTAGCAGTCACCAAACCCTGACACTACTATGTATGACAAGAAGTGTATACCAAAAGGAGCATGCCATGGTTGTCTCCGGAGGGGCCTCCCCAGAGCCTTACAAATACAGAGGCAGATGCTAGCAACCAACTATTGGACTGGGCATGGGGTCCCCAATGGAGGAGTGGTCATTGGTAAGGTAAAGGTTCAATAGAGGCCTCAACAAAGGGAAACTGAGGGGGGGGAGGTGGGAGTGTGCCAGGTGGAGGAGCATATATGTGGAGTCAGGGGCTGGTAGGAAGGATTGGGGGTCTTTGGCAAGGGGGAAATCGGGGAAAGGTTTTACTATTGGCAATGTAAATGAAGATGATACTCAATTTAAAAAAAAAGCAAATGTAGGTTTTGTAAGTCAACTCTTATATATCTTTGTGTACTCAATGTCACCATAAAATCTAATGACAGTCAACTAAAGATACATTACTTAACGTGTTAAATTGATCATTTTCTGCAATTTCTCTAAAGTGAAGAGTTTTGTCACCACCATTTCCACTGGTAAAATTTCTCTTCTTATATCATAACTCCCGTTTCTAGCTTTGGTGCAATGTTTGGATATTTTTGATAGTTTCTATCAGTCCAAATGATACCAAAATGTTTGCTAACCACATTAATTTTCCAGTGTTGAAATAACAATGTACCACATTCCATGCCTGAAAATAACAGAATTTTGTCTTGTTACATTCTGGGAGTTAGAAATTTTAAATTCCCTCTATCAAGGAGTTGGTAGAACTATGTTCCTCCAGAGCTTTCCTTTGTCCAGCTCCTGGGTTTCTAGCTGTTTCCTAGATTGTGGCTGCATTCTGTACTTTCTGCCTTGCTCATCCCAAAGCTACTGCACCGCCATTGATATATGCCATTCCTTTGTTGTTTTAGTTTGTTTTATTTTTATTTTGTCAAATTTTTTGAGATGGGGTTCCATTATGGATCTCTGGCTGACCTGGAACTCACTTTGTAGATCAGGCTGATCTCTAACTCACAGAAATTTGTCTGCAACCACTATACCTGACCCAGAATTTCCTCTTTAAGTTCAGTTACTAACCATACTGATTAAAGTTCCCTCTCAATTCTATCTGCAAGGTCTCTTTCTCTAATGAGGTCATAGTAATAGGGTTGAAATATTGTAAGACTAAGCTATTATAACCAGTATAATTTTAGCATAATGTTTAGTTTATGATCAGTGCTAATGTCAGAATTCACATAGCAAATATTCCAGATCAGTAATCCCATCAACTGTTTCCATTTTTATCACTTCATTGCATCAAGGAGCATAACAAAAATCTGTGAATTCTACTTCATTGAGAAAAGAGACTGGAGATGTCTGTTGCTTGTTATTTGCTGTATATATTTCACGTCTAAGTTATCAGTCTGACCCAACGGAGAAATAATCGCTATATCATAAATACTGTTACTTATCTGGTTCTTCCATCAGTACCAAGATGGTACGTCCCTGCCCTACACTAAGGATGTAAATTTGTAATGGTCCCTCATATAAGATATAGGCCACTCTTGTCAGGAATTGTTTGTGTTGTATAGTTAATAAAAGAGTGAATGTTTCCTTGTTTGATATAATTGTATATATTATGTTAATTTCAACAATTATTCTTACTATTATTAATTTTCTTTATTGCATTTCCCCTTGTGCATAATCTATAACACTTCACTAAAACATTATATGACAGAAGATTGAAATAATTGAATAAAAGGAAGAGATATATTACACACATACACACAATGAATAAATATGTAACAAGATAGAATTCATTCTAAAATAGTTGTCCTTTTTATTTTGATTCTGTGTCCTATGGACACAAGTAATCATGATGAAAATGCCTTAATATTTGCAGTTACCATAGAAGGATAATTCTTTAATAAAATTGTTGCAGTTTTAACCTTATATCCAGAACCCAATTTGTATTTATAGGCACCTAAAATTGATTCAGGTCAGCCCCAGCATGAGAAGACTTTGGAGGCACTTCCCAGCAGGAGCTGATATTCCTGTCCCTTAAGCTTAACAGATAATTGCCTTTCTCTAGGGAGCCTACTGTGGCCTTTTGTAATGTGAAAAGCTGCAACATTAGCAAACTCAGGTATTTTAAAGTGAGCTAGGCAAGAGGGCCTACTCTATGGGATGATAAGGGGAACAGAAAAACTGCTGACAGCAGTTGCAGTAGACAATAGGAACAGGAATAACTGAAATCAGAAACGTGCACTAAATCAAAGACAAAGCTCTTTGGGGACAAACTAAGTATCTTATTTCATGGAAAATCGCTAGGAAAAAAATTTACCTGACTATGATAAACTGGAGACCACAAACTCCAACTTCTTTAAATATAAACAAATGAAGGGAATCTATTTATGAAATCTGAGAAAAGCTCTTCCATTCCTTCTATTTCACTTATTAAAAAAAGTATTCATGTGTTTGGGTGTGTGTCTGTGCATCACTTGTGTGCAGTTTCCACAGAAGCAATAAGAGGGGGCCATGTAATTTCATGGAACTGGAGTAACATGTGGGTGCTGGAAGCCAAACCTGTAACATCAAGAAGAGCAACAAATGTTCTTTAAATGCTAAGGCAGATGTCTATCCCAGATTGCTTTAGATTTATACAAATATTTATGCGTTGTGATGGCTGCTTATGTTGGAATTTTGACATCTGAATTGCAACTGATCTTTTTCAAAAAGAGGCATCTATCCTGGAGACTGGGTCCTGAGTTTATAGTATAGTAGCCATTTTGTACATTAATCTGTTTATTATTTGTCTGTAATTTTTGTGGTATGTGCAGGGGGCATGTGTATATGTGTGTATGTGTACGTGAGTGTGTGTGCTTGCAACTGTGTGCATGATAGATTGATACAGAGATAGATATATAGGTAAATGCACAAATATATATATATATATATATATATATATATATATATATATATATATATTAGAATTTAAGTTATCCTACACCATTGTAATTAGATTCAACTATAAAATAGTCCTCCTCAGTTCAAGAAATGCATAAAGATAGCAAAATATACAGAAAAAGCAGAGAATGGTGAAAAAATATTACAAGTAAAGTCCTGATATTCTCATATTGATGAAAGCAGGCATAAGTATTATCCAACATAATATTCTTTCAATTTGTTTTAAAAAATAAAAAACAAACCTACCCATGAATCAAAATATAGATTTTAAATGTATTTCACTAGTACTATGTGTAGAAAAGAAAATTGTCTCTTGACTTAAATTTTTCTTTCTCATTTTGCATTTGAGATCATCTTGGTCATAGAAGAATTCTTGCCAGGGTTGTGCTTCCTCTGCTTAGAGCCTTTCTGCAAGTACAGCTTAGCCTACTTTCCTCCTTTATGCTAGGGTAACCTCCTCTTCTCCCCAGCAGATCAGCAAGTGGGACTTTTGGGCTAATTTTTGCAAATAAGGAAGAAGGTGAAATCTGGGATGACAGAAACTAAGCGGAATGGGTTAAAAACAACAAGACATTCTGCACCATGTTTGTCATCTTATGGTCAGGTCATGGAAAAGATAAAATGTGGCTTAGAGCTTCATCAATGAGTCAAGAGCACACTAAATTCAACTTATTACAAACAACAACAAAAACGAGTATTATGCAGAAGTGTGAGATTTCATGTTCTTTTCATTTCAATGGTCTTAATTCAGCAATATTTTTGTTTTGTTTTGTGGTGAGCTGTGGATTAGATCCCTTCACCCCCTCACTGCTCCAGGAACCCTAAGAAAGCATTGTACCATGAAACTTCATTCATTGTGAAGAAAGTTGAGTCCTGTTTTGTTTCCTATTATGGGACGAAAAAACATGATTGGGCACATGGTAGAGAAGGCCATTACCACTGATATCTATCTCCAGGCCAAGAAAGGCAGGTGAGCTTGTCATCTAATGCTGGCATTCAAATATGGGCACATGTAGAAATTAAGTGAGGACTCTGCCAGTGAGCTACACGGTAACCCCAATAATTCTTTCTTTCTGGGTTTTTAATTTTTCAGAAACTAATAAGAGCCATTCATCCCGTGAATATGAAAACTGTAAAAGAAATAAATACTCAGCTTTCAATTTGTAAATTACACATAATTGTAAGGGGGAAAGCCTGCAATTTTCAAGTATTAAACGTGAAGACAGAAGTTCTGTGTATAACCTTAGGAAGATAAAGAGCCCTCTGGATAAATCACTGTCAAGGGAGCCAAATAACAAGACAAAAGTAAACTTCTTGGAGAAAGAAGCTGTTATTTTTCTGTATTTATGAGGTCATAGTGGAGTGAGAGAGAATCCTGTTACCTGGTAATTAACTATGAAACAGAAGAACTAATACTGAGGCACAGAGAACTCACATGTCCCAATGTGACAATTATAATGTTAAGTTGAGTGATAACCAGGAGTGTCAGCCAGGGACGCAGAATTATTTACTGCTTCTACATTGTCAAATTAAAAACTTGCTGTTTTCAATCATTTTACTGTTCTTTAAGTGAGCATAAAATCCAACATCCTTCATTCTAATTAAACAGAAACGATCGACAAAATAGATGTGCTGTGACTGGCAGAAAGCTATTTTCTTATGTACTTATCAGCTCCTAAACAGTGCTTAGCTACAGATTGCACAGTTCCCCACCAATAGAGGTGAGGTTGCCCATCAGCAAGGCCACAGACAAACCACAGAATATTTTATCTATTTTTTACTTTCAAGAATAGTTTTCCTGAAATGAAAATTAGTCTAGCCTTCTCAAGAAAGAAACAAAAAACATGAAGACTAAATGATTGGTGATTCTACAATTCATTATGCAGAACTAGAAGAAAGTATTGAGATTTTTATGATGTGTCAGTGCAGATATTCAGCCCATTCAGCTCTTGCAGTGATAGTGTACTGCTGTGGGAATGGTAACACAATGGGAAAGAACATGAAGTATTGAAAACACATGGAATTGGATGTCTCTGTATGAAATTAGGGCCATATTTGTTTCCATTTAGAGATCACTGGCTGCTGCTTAAAAGGTGTTTCTTTATCATAATCTACTTGTTAAACACAAACACACTATATGCACCAGAAATAATTTGAAAGGAGACACAAGATTATCAGAAGATACCTCATTCTGATTTTGATCAGATACATGATCACCTGTGTGACTTTGAATGATTGATTCTCTATCAATAATCCTCAGGTTAATCATCTCTGAAATGGGGATGATGCTTTTTGAATTTTCAGCGCCAGTGGGATAATTCACTAAATACTCAGTTGTTGTGCAGAGAACTGGGACATCATGTAGTCTGACAATACCAATCTGATCACGTCCCCATCCTTGGTGCTGCCATCATTACTCACTTACGACAAATCAAGATGAGGTAAATAAAGCTGTGGTATATATAAGGACACGTTCACGGCTAATCATTGAAAATAAATAAACTCTCATCTCCCTGATTTGCTTGGTGGTTCTCAACTTGCTCGATTTAAAATTGACTCACCTTCCCTCTCACCCATTCCCTAGGATGTGTTCCTGTGACACTAAACTTAAGTAAACCATTTTAGTCAGAACGCTGCTTGTTGGATAAAGGGAGACAGTTTCACAGCCAGTTTAATAAACTTGCTCAGTGAGTTTTTTGTGCTTCTTCAGAGTTTGCCTCCTCTCTAGATATAAATTGGGTCCTTATTTAAATATTTGTATTATTAAAGATATTTTAATATTACAGTCTACATCTACATGATAGAGGTATGAACTTATCTGTCAGTTATCTGCTCCAAATTGATACTCAGCCTCCATCATTCCTCCCTTATGCACTCTTTTCCCTGCTTAAGACTCCAAAGCACGTTCTCGTATTGATCTCCTTTGATCTTAATAACCACTGCTGTGGGAAGTCAGGAATTGCAATTGGTATTCTCATAGTAAAGATGAGAAAGCTCAGACCTGGAGACGTGCTTATCTGTGAATAGTGCAGGTAGTTCATAGATTGATAGGTGCCTACATTGTTAACATGATTATCGGCTCAAGGGTTGTCAAACAGGCATCAATAAAGGGCAAACGGAACATGGAGGCACATACGAGGTTAAATGAAGATATCCCATACATTCATCCTCTCTGATCAAGGGTTGGGGGATAAGGGGTGAGGGAACCTCTAGAATGTCCAAGAGACCTAGGATGTCAGAGGCACCCAGGACTTAGTGTGGGTGATCTTAGCTGAAATGTCCAACAGTGAGCAGATGGAACCCGAAGAGCCTACTTCCAGTAGTTAGACAAAGCTCCCATTGGAGAGGTGGAGACACTAAGCCACCTTCAAATTTTGACCCAGAATTGTTCTTGTCTAAAAGAAATACAGGGACAAAAAAATGGAGCAGGCACTGAAGGAATGTCTGACCTGTGGGAAGCCCAACTTGGGATCCATCCCACTGGCAGGCACTAAAGCCTGGGACTATTACTGAAGCTATGTTCTTGCACACAGCAGCCTAGCATAGTTGTCATCTAAGAGACTTTAGCAGAAGTTAATTGAGATAGATGCAAATACATACATCCAACCATTGGACTGAGATAGAAGCCTAGCAAAATTGTTATCACAGAGGCTACACCAACAACTGATGGAAACTGATGCAGAAACCCACAGCAAAACATTAAGTAGAGTTTGAAGAATCCTTTGGAATAAAGGGAGGAAGGATTTTAGAAGCCAGAGTGACCAAGAATACCGTAAGAAACCTGATAGAATCAAAGAACTTAGGTCCATAGGGGATCAAAGAGAACTGGAAACTAGAGAGCATGCATGGTACTGAGTTAGGCCCTCTACACCTATAACAGTTGTCCAGAGAGGACTGCATGTGGGACTGTAAAGCAGGAATAGTAACTGTGTTTAACCACATTGTCTGCCTTTGGATCCCTTTCCTCTAACTGGGTTGCCTTGTCTAGCCTCAATAGAAGATGTACCTACTCTTGCTACAACTTGACATGCCAAGGCTGATTGTTATCCACAGGAGACCTCCCATTTTCTGAGAAAACAAAGGAGGAAGGGTCTGTGGGGTGAGGGGAGGAGGGATGGAGGGACTGGGAGGAGAGGAGGGAGGAACAGCTGCAATCCTAAAAATGAAGTAAACTAATAATTTAACCAATAAAATACATAAAGAAATCTGATATAAAGGTATAAACATTGTACCAAAACAGAAGACCTTAACATATAAACTATTCAGAAATGGTTTTGCAGCAACCTAAAATTGGTGAAATAAACACAAATTATCGAGGCTAAATATTGCTATAAGATCTTCATGTAGCGTCTGTGATTGTTCCTTTACAGTTTTAGACTCAAGAAGGTAAAACATTTGGGCATAATCACATTCTTAGATACCTTAAGAATGTGTGAGTCCTCATATAAAATTAGAATTAAGATTACCTCATATTAAACTTTGATTCGTTAAACTTACATTTCTTGCCAAAATGCTGCACAGTACTTAAGGCAGGGAGTATTGCCAAGCTCCAGGTCATTGTTTAGCAGTTAAGTACTACATCCTAACTATACATTCCTCTGTGTCAAGAAGCATATCATTTCCACCTTACCTTTGCTGTGTGGGCAGGTAAATGCTGAAGAGTATATTAATGGCTTATGACATCTATTCTATATCTATGGGCTAGCACAGGTGAATTAGTCAACTGGACCCAATGCTGTGTGTAAAAAACAGTATTAGGAATAGTTTAACTACTTCTGAAGACTCCAATCCATTTTGGAAAACAGGATTCGAATAAGAAGATGAGTATGAAAGTATTAGCTGGCCCAACCTAGCAAAGATTAGACCTAGTGTATTTCCCACAATGTTGCTTAGATGTTAGCTTATTAATTTTAATTAGATTAAGATATTAGACTAAGTATATCTGTATCTGTATCTATATCTATATTTATCTCTCTCTACATATATATGTCTAAGTATATATAAATACTCTCTACATATATATGTCTAAGTATATATACTACTATATATATATATAGTAGTATAATTGCAACTGACAACTGCAAAGATCTTGGATGGAAAGAGAATTTTAAGAGATGAACAAAAATAATCTAGCAATACTCATCCTCAAGTCTAAGAAATAATCAGATGTGCACTATCCAGTGTAGTCAGTTAATATGTAATGAGAGACATGCTGTGATATTCCAGGCTGTGACAACAGAGGAGTGAATAATTATGACTGCAGATGAAAGAAGGCTTTCAGGCAGAGATTGTTAATAAAATGTATGTTAAAACAAGAGTCAGACAAAGACATGCAGTCCCAGAGACAAATGAAGTCATACAGGAGAGTAAGGTCGATCATGGTCAGGTCTAGTTGTTCAGCATTCACTCCGCACTATCTGAATATCCAGTCATCCCCAGTGGAAACCAGCTCGTTCTTAGTATACAGGGCTAGCTCAGTTTATTCTTAATATAACTTTTATCATAATGAATTCATTTTGTGAGCAAGAAAAGGAAGTTTACAGAAATGAAGTCTCTTACCAGTCCATACACAACTGGTATATGCTACCAGGAATCCACATGCATCAACAATAGAGTCTGAACTGTCACCAATTTCTCCTGAATAGGCTCAAGTTGTTATATACCATAAAATGGAATTGCAAATGATGAATTTGATGTGCAGTTTGGAATCACTTTGGTAAAGAAATCTTTCATATTTTAAGAAGAACAGAGAACCTTGTGTCCAGAAAACCAACAGGTGTGCCAATGGGTCAACAATACGCTGCGGTTGAAATGATAATGTGGGAGAAAAGTCCAACCAGGGAAGAAATATTCAACTTTTTCTGGTGCCCACACAGTCTGTGGACAGTCCACCAAGCTAGAGTTATGAACAGAATGACAAAGATGAGGACAAACTGAATCATTCCCCATTAAGAAGCAGGCTACAAAGCAACAGCCTGCCAGAGAGGCAAAAGTATTGATTGACCATTTAGTGCAAATGATGGAGAGTTAATTAATAACTGCAGCTGTCAGGAAGCAGTGATTGCTGGACCTAAATATAGATTTATTCCCCTCACCTTCATGTGCTTTCATGTTCAAAGCTTTGTTTGATGTGGGCTTAATGTTTCCTTTTCCCCTCCTATAAATTCTCTGGGTATGTTATCCTATATCCTTTTGTAAATATCTGTCTGCAGATGTTCTTTTATCATCATCATCATCATCATCATCATCATTATTATTATTATCATATCATTATCATCATAATTACTGTTTTATTATTGTAGTAAAATATAATAATAATAATAATAATAATAATAATATTAGTGTTTTAAGTGTCTAATATTTACAAGTTTTAGTATTGAAAACATGAAATGCTTCTGGAAGAAGGTCGTCAAGAACATTTCAGCTGTGCAAGTGACATTGAAATGAAGGAGTCAGGTCAGATTATAATAGGAGACACAAGGGTGTGAGTGTGTGCTGATATGTGTAAAGGGAAAAGAACAAAAAGAAAAAATAGTGCATAAAAGTACAAGTTCAACCACCCAAATCTATGGTTCTGAAGTCACTGTGAAATGTTTGAATTAAGTGACAAAGAAGAGCAAAGTCTTAAAAGAGAGTTGAAATATCAAGATGTTCTTTGAAAATGGACTGTATCATTTACAATCATATTCAGCTCCTATGTGTTGATGATGTTAAACCATTTGTTTTACAGGACACTATTGAAGTTAGGAAAGAAATGCTAAAGGGAATTTCTGTGTTTGGGAGGTGTGTGTGTGTGTGTGTGTGCACTTGCATGAGTCAGTGTTTAAGTAATATACAAGACACTTAATGTGAGAAAGTCTATATGACTTTTTTCAGTGTCTGTGCTTCACACTAATTTTTTCTACCTCCCTACCATTCTCATAGCATCAGAGAAAAAAACTATTTGTTAAAGTTCAATCAAAATACTTGTAAATTATTATCTTCTGGATCCTTTATATTTTTCTTCTCCTTTCCAATTTACTGCTAACATGTTTTAAGTTTTAAATTAATTCTTAAAAATAGTGCTATTTATATATTTATTTATGCATATATTTGTGGTATTGGAGGTAAAACACAGGCTTTTGAACATGCAATCCAAAAGTGCTACTAATGAACTATATCCTCCACCATATATAGTATTGAGCATTTTAATTTATATTTTTAAATTTATGTCTTGTATTTTAGTAAGTTTACTTTTTAAATTTTTCTTTTATTCATCCTTTGGAAATATTCATACATGTATAGAATGTATTTTTATCATATAAACCCCTCCTGATAATCTTCTCCTAGAACCATACATGTATATGTGCTTTTTTAATAGATCAATTTTTTAAATAGAATTAATTCACTTTATTTTCCATATATATAATCCTTACATGGCAGCTTCAGCTGCAGCTCAGGTCCTCTGAATCAAGGCTCAGGTGTTGTTTTTCATAGATTGTCAATGAATTCACAACAAGGAACCTTGATGAACACAGTCTCTTTCCAAAAGTCACATTGCTATAGTTTTTTTGAAATGACATTGAAGGTCCCTTTGACAAGGTTTGAACTTCCAGCCTGTAAATAATGCTGCTAATAGAAAGTAATGGTATCAAATATTCACCAATGACTAACTTGATGGCAGATACACAAAAATTGAGAGTCCTCACTGTTGTCTAACAGTCATGTCTGTAAGACAGCATGGGAAACTGATACTTAATAAGTGATTTCTATTACGAGGCAGAACACTTTCATGCACAGTGTCTCTATAAAGCATCACTTGTAAATGCACACTTAACAAATCAAAGACGAAAGTAGAAGAGAGAAAAGTTGTATCAGAAGTGCCTAGTAGAGGGGAAGCTGTGCCTTAGTGTGTGCATCGGATACCCTGTAAAGTGCTGGTGTCCTGTGAGTTTTTATCCCATCATTTTGCTTTAAATAGTTGTAATGAAACTGTGAAGAACAATGTCAAAAGTAGAAAGAGAGCACTGCATTGATTTTTCTTTTGTTTTGTTTTTGTTTCTTTGCTTCTGGGAAAGATTGTTCTCTTAGGGAATTTAAAAGTCTCAGTTAAAAATGTGACAACAGGAGGGAGAGGAGTAGACAAGAGTCAGGCCCTTTTCTTTTGGTCTGTTACATTTGTTTGCTACATCCTACAGTTAGGATCAGTGCCTACTTCTAGCCTGCAACCTTTCTCTACTTTTGAGTGCCACTGTTTTTTGGCACACCACAGTGGCCTGGTGACTAATAGCTTACATGTTGTGTCTGGACTTGTAACCGTTAGCCCCTGATTCTGACAGTTATCTATAATCCTTCTTTTCCTCCTCTGCAGCCTCATCCCTTCTGCCTCCTACACTGCACGCCAAGCATGAGCCACACACTCCACCTTGGTCTCTGGCCAGTTCCTGCTTTTGCTTTTGGACCATGGTCAGATCATCCCTTTCCAAGCTCATCTTCTTGCCAACCTAATCCTTCAAAGCCGCCAGTCCATTGTGAAAACATTGAGCTTCTCCAATAGAAATGTTGACCTTTATTTTTTCAAATGTTTGGTACTAAGAGCTAGTCTGCATTTTCGAAAGCTGGTGGGTGTAAATTCTTGGATCATGAACAGAGGTTGTATGTTTAAAATTCTCTTCTCTCTATAGTTCCTCTGTATACCTGGAGTAACCAAAACATTCCATGCAAACCAAGTTCCTAGTGCCACCAAACACAACATCAGGTCTGAACTTTGTATCCTGCTTCATTCTAATGTCATACAATTCTCTTCTAAATATGGAGAGGCTGTGAACAAAGGTTGGGGCCCACTGTAAATCAGGTGTGTTGCTGTCAAGCTGTTCTTTGATCTAGTACCATTGTCTTATTGTCCAGGTGATGTTCTACACAAGTCCATGAATCTGATTATGACAAAGCAACCATCTACTTGAATCAGATACAACCGAGTGTATGAAGTGGCCCACACTCATGAAGCAAGTGCTGAGAATTTATGGCCCATGCCTTTGAAGCTAAACATAGCATTTTACACTTCAAAATCTTCAAAATCTGATTTGTCTACTTTGGTCTCTATGTTTCCAACAGGGCCTATTATCGTGCAGCTGTATATCTTTGTGATTAAGGACTCATACTGTCAAGCGCCTTGAACATAGCCTGTTCTGTCGCAACTCAGTGTGGACTCCAGTTAAAACTTGATAGATTTGAATTATAGTTGTTCTGTTAAACAATGCAGAATTGTCCCAAAGGATACCTCAGTGGTTGAGAGTACTGGCTGTTCTTCTAGAGTAACTGGGTTTGATTCCTACCATCCATTTGGGAGCTGACAAACATCTGTAACTACAGTTTGAGGGGATCCTATAACCTCTTCTGGTCTCCCTGGGCACAAGGCACACAGGTGGTTCATGCAGGCAAAACAAATAAAACACAATAAAAATTAAATTAGCATTTAAAAAAAGAAAAATTAGATTATGACTGTCAAATGATGATCACAGACTATGGAAAATATGTTAGATGTACCTGACACTGGCTTATCTTTGTTTTTATAGATGAATTCACAGATGTGCATGTTAGATAAATGACAAATGACATTTACCACTGTGACTGGGCCTATGTACTAGTACATGGGAAATAATACTCTAAGTATCTCTTAAAAGATATTTAATTCTCATGGTGATTTCAAACTTTCATGCTTTTGAAATCTAATTTTTATCTCAAACATCTATATTTCAAGTAGGATCCCCAAATATTAAAAGCATTATTTTTTTTGAGCTTTAAATTCTTTTAATATACACAAGACAGTTACATTTCTACTTTCTTTTTTTTTTTTGCATTATTTTTCTTAACTACAGAGTATAACTTGGGGTTTTATAGACAGGAATATAATATCTGGAAATGACCCTTTAGTATTTTGTGTCTGAAGAGCTCAATTATAAACACTAATTAGAATAATTATTTTAAAATTATTTTAGAGCATTGAACCTTCAGCAAGAGAGTTTCTCGCATGAGAACCATCAAAAATAACAAGAAAAACAAAAACAAAAACAAAAGAATAAAAATTTAAAAAAAAACAAAAAATACTGATTCTTTGTAATTTATAGCCACTAAATACTTCGTATTCTGGAGACTTGCTTAGAAAGTAGGCACTCCATTAAAATGAAGACCCTGTAGAGTTGTACAGAGACATACTCTATGAGAGAGATGCACGTGAGTCAGGTTTAAATTTTACATGGTTGAAATGAATAAGGTATTAGATAAGAATAGTAGTTTTGCTTATATTATATGCATTTATTCGATATTTTTATAGAACTTTTGCAAGTTGTTTAAATAAACTGTCATATCTCAGCCTCAGGTGTGAGAAGAGTAGCTGTATATTAGAATTCACTCAGCTGATACAAACAGGTGCTATAAATCATAGTTGCTAATACATACAAAATCAGAAATGCTGCACCATTTTACTGAGTTCTTGTATCAGATAGGGAAAAAGGTCTATGCCTCTCCCTTATGAATCACCCTCAGTGATTAAAATTTAATCTATACTTTATGGCTGAGCACAAAACGTTACCTTTTGTGGAAAGTTTGAGGGAGAAAAGTCCCCAAAATTTCATTTGACCACTTGACCCCCCAGTAGATGGCACTGGTTGGGGCAGATTTAGAGATCTATGCATCTATGTTAAAGCCTCACCCTATCCAGGTTCTCTCTCTCTCTCTCTCTCTCTCTCTCTCTCTCTCTCTCTCTCTCTCTCTCTCTCTCTCTCTCTCGTGCTTTTGGTTCAAGATGTGAATTCTTGGCCTCCCATCCAGCTGAAACACAGCTTTCTGCTATGCCTCCTTACCATGAAATACCATCGTCATTCCTCTGGAATCAGAAGCCAAAATAAATTCTTTTTTGTAAGTTACCTTGGCAATAGTGTTTTAATCATAGTAATAGAAAAATAAATAATAAACTCTTAAAAGAAGAATCAAAATCCTTATTATATAAAGAAATCGTGGCATATATTATGCCATTTGGTATTAGAAATAACACATAGGGGTTGGGTAAAATAAACTCTGACTATTTCAAAATTATGGTGAACTAGAATTCAAGGATGGATGACTTTCTTCAGACATGGAGATGTTGTAATAGAGAGCAAAGATCCATGGCCCTGTGGCAATGGTGTGCAAAGACCAAGGAAAATTTTTGGCAAACATGAGACATACGAACAGGAACGAAAGCTGGTATTGAGATTCTGGTCATTCACCAATCATCACAAAGACTTTTGGTGTGCCTGCCTGGAACTCTACAAGGAAGTGGCTTCTAAGTTTATGGAGGACTTTCTCAAGCAGTATGCATATCAATGTAAGAATAATAAAACCAGCAGATATTTTTATTACAATTTATGTAAAGTCAGATTTTAGTTTATACCTGTTATTAAATTCCCTGACATCTCTCTTGTTAAATCAATCTGATAATCTAGGTTGCATTATTACATAAAGAGAATATTCAGCATCAATTGCCTTTATTCTAGGCCAGTGCTTATTAAGCTATTTTTAAATATGGCTTCATATCAGATTATATATGGCATAGTATTTGTGAGAGTTTGATGGGAATTTTGCTAGTAACCATTTTCCGAGCTGGTCTTTCACTATTATCTGCTTTTCCTGTCATAATGTCATACTCATGTTCTCTAAAATTCTATCACTTTAAAATTCTGGAGGTTATATCATGTTAGGTCTCTTATGTTAGTGTGGTGGTTTGCTTAATCTCTATTTTGAACTGATTCTGAGTAATAGAGTAACCCTCAGATGGGGAACCGGTTGGAGGAAAGTTTGTCACTTGGAGCATGCTTGGTACGGGAATGTTGGGATGCTCTTCTGTTTTCTGGGCAGTCCTCATTGCCTATACAGTTCCACCATAATAAACTATGCTACCATAGATCCACATTGCCAAGACGTTTTACTGGAACCTACCTCTAACAAAATAAAGCAACATAAAATTTTTCTTCATATTAAATGGTTTATCTCAGATACCATAGTTATAGCAAATTAATACAAGCTAGTGATACATTTTCTTAATTTGCTATGTAAATTTTGACTTTCAATTTACCTTTCCATAGCTCAGTACTAGAATTTAACATAACACAGTTTCTAACTGGCATTGAGGGCAAGCATATAATTCATGTAGCACACATGTAGCACACTGGAGACTTGTGGCATAATTAAGCAATTTTTACAATGAATGAAAATGACATACTAGAAAATTGGCCATATATATCAATGCAAAAACATTATCTACATGATTACATTGTTCAAAATGTATTTAATATTTGATGTTTCATTTTTCTCTCCAGAGTTCTACAATTTATATCTATTAGTTTATTCAAAGTCAATTTTAAAATATAAAACATCTAACAATTGTCAGTGAGTCAACAGATGGCTTATATTTGGAAGGGAAATGAGATAATCCATGGAAGAAGATTTATCATAATGAAAAGAAAGGTAAACAGAAACTTGGAAAAATAAGGAAGGAAGAAAATTAAAAGGTAAGGGCAATTCATTTCAAAAATAAAGTATTATTGTCTCTGTGTATCATTACACTGCATAGGTTGAAACCCAGGCTCTAAAATTGCCAGGTGAGGTGTGGCCTTGGAAGAGTCTTTAGTTCATCAGAGTGGGTACTTCATGGACAGCACAATATGCTTACGAAGACAAGCGGAAGGGCACTCCTTTGTTTTATTCACCATTTAAGACATAGCCAGAAACTGCCTTCGAAACAATGAACCCTTAATAGAAATTGAATATGCACTGAATTTTATCTTAATTTTATAAACTTCAGAATGATGAGAAATAAAAATTTGGCATTTATACGTTACCCAGTTTAAGGTATCCTGTTATAGGTCCGACACAATGTTTGGTATGATGAGCGGGAAGCCTAGTTCCACCAGGGATGCTTGTTGCCTGTTCACCACGAGGAGATTGCAGCTGTTAGCACTATATTACTTTGCACACTGAATACCTCCATTCCCTGAAGTTATCATCTCAAGATAGTGATACATCGAAGATACTACTGAAGTCACTACTGATGTTACTACTGAAGTAACATTCATGATGATGTTCCTAAGAAACAACTTCTGCTCTGAGCACAACAATTTAGGACCAGCTGGTTTATTCCAGCTGGGACCTTGTACTGTCAGTACATCTGACAGTAAAGTTGTTATTCATAGTACTGTTAAGATGTTAAGGTAGTAGGGCTCTATGGTAGCTTATAAGACAGAGACATATGTCTATTTGCCTTCTTCTATAACTATAATGAGTTCAGAATTTATAGAAAGGATAACTTGGTTTGTGAATAGAAAAATAATGGCCTGTGAACATTGCTAGAGACTTGTTTCACAAAAGAAGCTGTAACTGTCAATATACATGTGATATCAGTGATAAAGCTTTTCCTACTTATCTTTGGATTTTCAACACAAACGCTGTTTGAGTGAAAATAAGTTTGTGTTAGCACTGTGCTTTTCATTGTTGCATACATGATACTTAACGATTGCAGCAACTCTCTGAGAGTTATATAGAGGCGTATGAAATTAGATTTTATAAAATAGAAATGTGGAAATTCTGCTCCTATTACTAATTATTCAGCAATGTTACCTTTTACTTAAATGCAGACTTTTCAGACGACTAAAGAATGTTACAAAGCCTGTTGCATGTTTCCTACCTTGTGCCAAGTATTCAGGGCTACTTCTTTCTCCATGTAAAATACTTACAGTGTAGGTGAACATCAAAGCAGACCCTTACTCATACAAGTCACATGCTTCAGGAGAACCCGTTCATGTAACTTTGATTTCTTTCTTTCTCTTTCTTTCTTTCTTTCTTTCTTTCTTTCTTTCTTTCTTTCTTTCTTTCTTTCTTTCTTTCTTTCTTTCTTTCTTTCTTTCTTTCTTTCTTTTTATGAGACAGTGTTTCTCTGTTTCTGGCTGTCCTGGAACTCACTCTGTAAACCAGGCTGGCCTTGAACTCAGAAATCCACTGCCTCTGTTTTCCAAGTGCTGGCATTAAAGGCATGTGCCACCACTTCCTGACTTGTGACTTTGATTTTTAATTATGAATCTAGGGGAAATATTTTCCACAGTGGCTGAACAAGCTAATTGACATATCTTGCTTATTTTAATAAACTTTCTCAAAAGAACATTTAATAATTCATAATTTTTACCCATTCAATAAAATATAAATACTTAACCTCTTTCTGATTTATGTTCATTGTCACAGTCTTTTATATGTAGTTAACTAGCTAGCTAGATGAATGAATCTATATAATTTTCATGCTGTTTCAAATTTTCTTTTGATGATAAAATATTTTATGTAAATTAGAAGGATTTTGCTCTTAAAGAATAAAAAAGCAGAAGTGATCTGCATGCTTACATAGAAATCAAAACACAGGTAAGCATCTAAAAACTACTCATGCAGAAACTGGAGCGATGGATCAGAGTCCGAGAGCATGTGCAGAGGGCCCAGTTTAGTTCCTTGCATTCACATGGGCCTCAGAACTGCAAGTACATACAATTGCTGAGAATCTCATTCCCTTGCTTTCCCTCCTTGGGAACTGCATGCACATGGCATAAATAAACTTATTCAAGCAAATGAACACAAAGTCCATGAAAAGCCCTTAAGCAGTAAAATTCAGCATCTTAAAACTCAGGCCAATCACCCACATACATTCTAAATTTCTTTTGATTTGCAAAAAAATTCAAAGTACTCTCATGGTGGAGGAAAATGCTATCCTATATTCTTCAGGAAACCTCAGTATATTACTTACTGATTAAATATGAAAAACTTTTCAGCCTTTAAGACTTTGGGGAAAGAAAGATTATTTTTGAAAATATATTTTTCAAAACCTAAAATTTCCCTTATTCTACAATACGATGTATTTTCAAAATGATAATGAAGTATTTTTGATACTATTAATGCATCTGTATATAATCCCCTATAACTTTGTATTGAAGTACCTGCAAAATGTATGCCTTGATGTTATTTCCCATATAAATTCTTAAATCTTGAGTAAGACAATCCTTCACATTGACTAAAAAAAAATTATTCCAAAGTGTAGAAAGTTTCTTAAAATTACAACTATCCATCTTGAGGTTTTGTTTTTAAATTCCAATAATATTATTCCAGATGTTCACAACATTCTTAGCACTGATTCAGGCATGTTTGGTATGGTTAAAGAATAGTCACCTTAACTATTATGTAAGAAATAGACCCACCTATAAGGTCAGTTGCTTTCTGACAATGTGGCAAATGTCAGTCAATAGGAAAACTTAGTTTTCAACATTGGGACTTAAATGGGTGCTTAACAAGAGCACTCCTGGGAAGAACAGAAAACTAGATATGGACTCATGTTGTTAACAAATGATCATCATAACAGCTCCTTATGCTCCATTTACAGCAGCAGTTATGGCTCTAAGCATTCCTGGTGTTGAAATTTAATTGTATCTCCTGCTTCCTGGCTCTCCACTCACTATAAACAATTATACTTTAAAGATGTGTTATTCTTCCTTCACACAAACAATGCTTTCTCTTTCATCAGAATGTTATGTGGACGTTGATATCAGGTGTCTAATGATTTCTTTATTGAGATGCCCATCTACAATGGCACTGCCCTTCAATTAAGTTGTACTTCATGGTTCAAGGTCTCATTTGATACTAACAAAATCAGCACTTAGTGGATGTGAAAGCAGAAGCCAGAGAGAAGAGATAGCTTTTCCAGACACAATGTGGCATTCAGATAGGAACTGAAGTTAAGTGGTATAACTCTTCTGTAGCAAAAACATGCCAGAACCTAGTTTTAGTTTCTTTTGCTTTTGTTTTTAAACAGAGTTTGTCTTTGCATCCCTGGCTGCCCTGGAAGCAGACAAGAGCTATAAATCAAGTCCAAGGACAGCCAGGGATACAGAGAAACCATTTCAAACAAAACAAAACTAAGACAAGAGGCAGGCTAGCTGTCATGGCATAAGTGGCACACACCTTTAATCCTTCCACTCAAGAGGCAGAGGCAGATATATCTCTGTGAGTTCAATTCCAACCTTGGCAGTAATAGTTCAAGTATTAATGACTTCTAACGTTAAGAACACATATGCACTGAGGAAAGTAAAACATAAAATTCAATATAATTGCAGTGTCTAGAAGAAAATGTTGACTATGAGACAGATTTGAGGAATAGGGAGTTGCCCAGTGGGTAAAGCTTTTCATCTTGCAAGTGTGTTGGCATAAAACTCACACAAATTAAGAGATTTATATATTCAATCCCTGCACTTCTGTATTGAGATGGACAGAGACTAGAGAATTCAGGGAAGCTGGTGGCAAGCTTATGAGGTTTTGCAGAGGTAAAAACAAAAGACCTTTGCAAAAACCACATGGTCATTTCATTGGATGCTGAAAAAGCATTCGATAAAATTCAGCATCCTTTCATACTTAAAGTCTTGGAAAGAACAGGAATTCAAGGCCCATACCTAACATAGTAAAAGCAATATACAGCAAACCGGTAGCCAACATCAAACTAAATGGAGAGAAATTTGAAGCAATCACACTAAAATCAAGGACTAGACAGGGCTGCCCCCTTTCTCCTAATCTTTTCAATATTGTACTTGAGGTACTAGCTCGGGCAATTAAGACAACATAAGGAGGTCAAAGGGATACAAGTTAGAAAGGAAGAAGTCAAACTACCATTATTTGCAAATGATACAATAGTCTACCTAAGTGACCCAAAAAACCCCAGTAGAGAACTCCTACAGCTGACAAACAGTTTCAGCAAAGTTGCAGTTTATAAAATCAACTCAAGCTAATCAGTAGCCTTCCTGTACTCAAAGGATAAGCAGGCTGAGAAATAAATTAGGGAAATGACACCCTTCACAATAGCTATAAACAGTATAAAATACCTTGGGGTGACTAACCAAACATGTGAAATATCTTATGACAAGAACTTCAAGACTCTGAACCTTCTTCAGAAACGGAAGAAGACTTCAAAAAATGGAAAAATCTCCAATGCTCATGGATCAGCAGGATTAATATAGTCAAAATGGCCATTTTGCAAAAGCAATATACAGATTCAACACAATACCCATCAAAATCCCAACTCAGTTCTTCATAGAGTTAGAAAGAGCAATTCTCAAATTCATCTGGAATAATAAAAAACCCAGGATAGCTAAAACTATTCTCAACAACAAAAGAACTTCTGGGGGAATCAGTGTCCTGGACCTCAAGCAATATTACAGAGCAATAGTGTTAAAAACTGCATGGTATTGGCAAAGTGGCAGGCAGGCAGATCAATGGAACAAGATTAAAAATCCAGAAATGAACTCACACACCTATGGCCACTTAATCCTCAACAAAGGAGCTGAAAACATCCAAAGATAGCCTTTTCAACAAATGGTGCTGGTTCAACTGGAGGTCAGCATGCAGAAGAATGTGAATTGATCCATCCTTATCTCCTTGTACTAAGCTCAACTCCAAATGGATCAAGGACCTCCACATGAAGCCAGACACTCTGCAGCTAATAGAAAAGAAACTGGGGAAGACCTTTGAGGACATCGGTACATGGGGAAAGTTCCTGAGCAGAACACCAATAGCATATGCTCTAAGATCAAGAATTGACAAATGGAACCTCATTAAATTACAAAGTTTCTGTAAGGCAAAGAACACCATCAAAAGGACAATTCGGCAACCAACAAATTGGGAAAAGATTTTCACCAACCCTACACCAGATAGAGGGTTAATATCCAATATATACAAAGAACCCAAGAAGTTAGACCCCAGAAAACCAAATAACCCTATTAAAAATGGGGTACAGAGCTAAACAAAGAATTTTCACCTGAAGAACTTTGTATGGCTGAAGAACTTTTAACAGAAGCATCTTAAAAAATGCTCAACTTCATTAGTCATTACGGAAATGCAAATCAAAAGAACCCTGAGATTCTACCTTACTCCAGTCAGAATGGCTAAGATTAAAAATTCAGGAGACAGCAGGTGTAGGCATGGATGTGGAGAAAGAGGAACACTCCTCCACAGCTGGTGGGGTTGCAAACTGGTACAACCACTCTGGAAATCAGTCTGGCGGTTCCTCAGAAAACTGGGCACATCACTTCCGAAAGATCCTGCTATACCACTCCTGGGCATATACCCAGAGGATTCCGCAGCATGTAATAAGGATAAGTGCTCCACTATGTTCATAGCAGCCCTATTTATAATAGCCAGAAGCTGGAAAGAACCCAGGTATCCCTCAACAGAAGAATGGATGCAAAAGATATGATATATATATACAAAATGGAGTACTATTCAGCCATTAGAAACAATGAATTCATGAAATTCTTACACAAATAGATGGAGTTGGAGAACATCATACTAAGTGAGGTAACCCAGTCTCAAAAGATCAATCATGGTATGCACTCACTAATGTGTGGATATTAGCCTAGAAAATTGGAATACCCAAAACATAATCCACACATCAAATGAGGTACAAGAAGAATGGAAGAGTGGCCCCTGGTTCTGGAAAGACTCAGTGTATCAGTATAGGGCAAAACCAGAACAGGGACATGGGAAGGGGTGGATGGGAGAACAGGGGGAGGTAAGGGGGCTTATGTGACTTTCGGGGAGTGGGGGGCCTGAAAAGGGAAAATCATTTGAAATGTAAATAAAAATATATTGAATAAAAAAAAAGAAGTGGAACACAAAGTCATGTGTTCACACATGTATAGGTCTCTTTCACACACACATACACTGGAAAAACAGAATAACAAACAATTTGATTTCATTTGCCGATCATTTTCAAATAATGCCAAAAATAAGCAATTACCTTATAACATTGATATTACAAAATATAGCAAATTATAGAAGTAACAATTCAATTACTTTTGTGACCTTCCTTAGAGTCAATTACTCTTTCAGCTAGTCTATTAACCTAATCCATTAAATGTCTAATGAATGTGTATACATTATTTTCTCATATACCATCTAATGTTCTCAATGACCTCTTGATGTCAGATCTGTCCCTATTTTATGGTAACATGATGATCTCAGAGATCTTGAGTGTCTTATTCATGATCACAAAATATGTAAATGAAACACCCAAAGCTAAAAAGCATGTCTGTAAGTTCAGTTCCATTGCTATTTTACTCTATCTGTGAGCTCAGCTTCAGAATCCTTGTGGTGCTATGCAAGCTGGATTAAATGGCAACTTAACACCATGATGGTCTGGTAGGAAGAGGAAAAAGAAAGAGTAATATCTTGATTAATTTTGTGGTAGGATAAATTTTGAGATGATTGATACAGTACCTCCTCTTTTCCCACAAAGAACATATTGCAAAACTCTCAGTGGAGCCCATGACACAGACTTTTTCAATAGAAGTGGAACAACACAAAGTCATGCGTTCACAGACATTAAAGCTTTACATATCCTGAGCTTCCATTGTTATGTGACAATACATGATAAATGTATTAAAATTAGGAAAGGTAAGATATAGTCTGTAAGTAATAATAGAGGCAAATAATTATAACATATATGTGGCACATATGAATACCGCTGCTCTCTCCCTCTACTCTGTGATTATGTGAGATGGTACAATGCCTATGTGATGAATGAAGCGAGGCCATCTGACCCAGTCTTAGGTCCCTAAGGGTTCTACTCTGTTTTCTCTTACCCTGATAAAACATTGAACAAAAGCTATTGGGAAAGAAGTGTTTCATTGCAGCTAACAGGTGACAGTCTGCTATCAACAGAGTCCAGGGCAGGCGCTCAAGTTGGAAGTCTGGAGGTAGGAATTGAAGCAGAGACTGTGGAGGAACATCACTTAGCAGCTTGCTTCTGCTAGCTTCCTCAGCCTGCTTTCTTCTACCCCCTATGTCCCTACTTGCCCAGACGTGGCACTGATGACAGTTCTTTGTCCCATCCTCCATCTATAATAAAATATTACCTAGACCTATCCATAGATCTATCTAATGTAAAATTCTTGATTAGAGTTCCCTCTTTCATGTATATCAAACTAACAATCAAAACTATAACATATGGACTCTTTAAACAGAATCTCTGTAATACTAGAAGACTTGATTTCAGAGGTAAAACAGTAACCACTGGGTATATAGTATATACAACATGAATATACTAGCAAAGACACCATTAACTTATTAGCAGGACAGAGCTGGTCCACTTAAAATTTAATTGCGCTTCTGAAAATGATGCTCCATTTGAAATCTGTGGGTTGTCATGTAATTTTTATAAATGTTTTCATATTGCAATTTGTCTCTAGGGTCTGAAACCATGAAAAGCAACATGATAAACAAGGGGTTGTCATTAAACTCATAAGCAAAAGAAAAGTCTTCAATCACTTCCTGAGTGATTACCATGTGACTAGTTAATGCTGTGCTGTAGGGCTTGGAGCTTTACATGGAAACTTGTCAGGGAAGCTGGGTCTTCCCCCTTTGCAAATGATAAAACCAATTGTTACAGTGAGTAGTTGTTGGGCATAAAGTTAAAACCAGTAAATATTTTAACTTAGGCTTATTCTTTAGGATTCAAACTCTTACCATTGGACTTTAATATTTGCCTAATTGCAGTCAAAATAGTCATTTCCATGCTCTTTGTTTTACTTCCTGACAATAGGTAGAACTTGCACATGCAATTAAGCATTTCTTCAGATTGCTAATTGTCTTCCCGATTGCATGTTCTCTCGGAAAGCATTGTAAATTAGCAGACACTGATTAGATCCTTATATTTTGTCCTAAAGGAGAATGAGTCTTATGCACAAAGAGACCAGTTGTCAAGTCACTCATTGTACCACATTTACACAGTAGAATACTACTCAGGTATTAAAAACAATGACTTCATGCAATTCTTAGGCAAATGTATGGGACTAGAAAATGTCATCCTGAGTGAAGTAACCCAGTCACAAAAGGACACACATGGTATGCACTCACTGATAAGTGGATATTAGCCCCAAAGCTCAGAATACTCATGATACAATTCACACACCAAATGAAGCTCAAGAAGAAGGAAGAACAAAGTGTGGATGCTTCAGTCCTTCCTAGAAGGGGGAACAAAATACAGGAGGAAATTCAGAGACAAAGGGTGTAGCAGAGACTGAAGGAAAGGCCATCCAGAAACTGCCCCACCTGGGGATCTAACCCTATACAATCACCAAACCTAGACACTATTATGGATGCCTCAACATGCTTCTTGACAGGTGCCTGATACAGCTGTATTCTGAGAGGCTCTGCTAGAGCCTGTCAAACACAGAGGAGGAAGCTTGCAGCCAATCATTGGACTGAGCACAGGGTCCTCAATGGAGGAGTTAGATTAAAGACTGAAGGGTTTGTAACCCCATACAAAGAACAACAATATCAACTGACCAGAATCCTTCTCTCCCCACCCTACCCCCCTGAGCTCCCAGAGACTAAAACACCAACCAAAGACTACACATGGAGGGACCCATGGCTCCAGCTGCATATGTGGCAGAGGATGGCCTTGTCAGGCATCAAGGGGTGAGACACTTGGTCCTGTGAAGCCTCAATATCCCAGTGTAGGGGAATGCCAGAGTGGGGAGGTGGGAGTGGGTGGGTGGGGGAGCACCCTCATAGAAGCAGGGAAAGGGGAAATAAGATAGAGGGATTCCAGAAGGGAAAACATGAAAGGTATTAACATTTGAAATGTAAATAAAGAAAATATCCAATAAAAGAAAAGAAAAAAAGAAGTCACTTATTGCTGGTATATGATTTGAAGGTTCAAATGCAGAGAAAAATGAATGTCAATTCAAATACAATATCTAAAAGCATCTAAGATGCTAGTACTGATCACAGGATTATATGTAAATATTTGTCATATGAAAGCATAAAGTCCAATAGGAACATCGTCCTTCAAGGAAAAGAGAGTGTGGAAAACTAGCTAAGATGACATATACGGCAATAACTAACTGAAAACTGTAAAATACGTACTACAGAGGACCTCCTGGAGACTCCAGATTGTTTTGTGCTTGCTGCTTCAGTCTCTATGAATTCTTATGAGTTTTGCTTAGTTGATTCAGAGGATTGGGTTCTTCTAATGTCTTCTGTCTCCTCTGCTATTACACACTTTCTGTCTCTTCTTCTATGGGATTTCCTGAGTTCCAAGGGAAGGAATTTGATTATGTCCATTTAGACATGTATTCTCCAAGAACTCTGTCTCTGTCTCTGACTCTGTACTGGTTGGTTTTGTGTGTCAACTTGACACAGGCTGGAGTTATCACAGAGAAAGGAGTTTCAGTTGGGGAAGTGCCTCCATGAGATCCAGCTGTGGGGCATTTTCTCAATTAGTGATCAAGGGGGGAGGGCCCCTTGTGGGTGGTACCATCCCTGGGCTGGTATTCTTGGGTTCTATAAGAGAGCAGGCTGAGCAAGCCAGGGGAAGCAAGCCAGTAAGAATCATCTCTCCATGGCCTCTGCAT
This sequence comes from Apodemus sylvaticus, assembly GCF_947179515.1. Taxonomy (NCBI): domain Eukaryota; kingdom Metazoa; phylum Chordata; class Mammalia; order Rodentia; family Muridae; genus Apodemus; species Apodemus sylvaticus. The sequence goes on along the minus strand of NC_067473.1, from coordinate 70,417,781 downwards.
CAGCTACTGCTTCCAACCCTGCTTGAGTTCCAGTGCTGACTTCCCTTTGTGATGAAGAGCGATGCAGAAGTGTAAGCCGAATAAACCCTTTCCTCCCCAACTTGCTTCTTGGTCATGATGTTTGTGCAGGAATAGAAACCCTGACTAAGACACAAGCACTTTGTCTCTGTCTCTCTGTCTCCTTGTCTCTCTGTCTGTGTCTCTGTGTCTCTGTCTCTGTGTCTCTATCTCTGTCTCTGTGTGTCTGTGTGTGTGTGTGTGTGTGTGCGCGTGTGCGTGTGCGTGTGCGTGTGTGTGTGTGTGTGTGTGTGTGTGTGTGTCTGTGTGTGTAAATGAGTAAATGTCTGGCTGTAAGTCTTTGCTTTCTTCCCATCTCTTGCAAGAGGAAGCTTCTCTGATGTTGACTGTATAAGACACAGATCTATGAATATAGCAGAATATCATTAGCAGTTATTTTATTGTAACTATTTTTTCTTAGCTCAGTAGAATTGGGTTTTAGTCTATGAATCTGGGATATGTGGTCTCTTGTATTTGGCCACCCAAGCAGTCTCCAGCATGGGTTCCACCTTGTGGTGTTGCCCTTAAGTTAAATCAGACATTGGTTGGCTGTTCCCATAAGTCCTTCAGCAACATTGTCTTAGCATATATTGCAGACAGGCTGGATTGTAGGTCAAAAGTTTTGGGGCTGGGTTGATATTTACATTTCTTTTTTGGTAGACTGCAAAATACATTCATCCTGTATCAATGTGACTAAAATATAGAGGTGAAGCTCAATCTAGGCACCCAATTATTTTCTCATATTCAGTGAGTTGTTTGGCTGTTATCCTCAGGACTGTGGCTCTTCTGTCAGTTTTGGATAGCAACTCATTGCCTTGTCAACAGCCTATGTTTGCAAATTTCCCTGGGATCCCTTAGCCAACATCTCCCCAAACAGTGTATTGCTTAGAAAGGAAAGAAAACAAATTATCAATTTTAAAATTGCAATCAATCCCATCTCAGAATTTTATTGAAGGACCTGATTAGCAAGTGGAAATATTAAGTGGAAAAATGTTTTTGGGAAAAGGGAATGATTTACATATTATTAAGAAATATATATGCATATAGATCTGCATCATCTATTATGCAGCTATTAATCTGGGAAGATACTACATCACTGGAATGAGGAATAGATTCACTTTTTCAAATAATAAAGGCATCACAGGTTCATATGTGAGCTGCCCTATTGTTCCCAGAAGATACAGTTTCCTTTCAGTCACCCACAGCCTCTGGCTCTTCCAGTCTTTTAGACCTCTCTACTGCAATGATTTCTGAGTCTTGCGAAGATAGGTGTGGTATAGGTGTACCATTATGGTTGATCATTCTACAGCCTATAGGTCTTTGTAAATTAACCTGTTGGGAGCCTCTACATTAATCACCATCTAATGCATGTAGAAGCTTCTCTGATGAAGACTAAAAGATGATCTTATCATGGATTTAAACATAAGTTAAGGATTGGTTTTATCTTAAGTTCATTTAGCAGAGTGATAATATGAGGTTCTCCCCAAAGATCTATGACCTTGCCTACCCACAGGTTCTTGACTCCTACAATAGTGCCAGGTTTTAGATTCACTTTGTAGATAGGTACTTAAATCCAAGTAGAAAATTGTAGTAATTCCACTACAAGTAATTCCAGCTACAAAAAAATGTAATTCCATTAATTACATTCATAACACAATTGCACAGGTGGGCAACTCCAAGTGGAACAAGGACCTCCACATAAAACCAGACACACTGAAACTAATAGAAAATAAACTGGGGAAAACCCTTGAGGAAATGGGAACAGGGGGAAAGTTCCTGAACAGAACACCAATAGCTTATGCTCTTAGATCAAGAATTGACAAATGGGACCTCATAACATTACAAAGTTTCTGTAAGGCAAAGGACACTGTCAAAAGGACAAAATGGCAACCAACAAATTGGGAAAAGATCTTCGCAAACCCTGCATCTGATAGAGGGCTAATATCCAATATACACAAAGAACTCAAGAAGTTAGACCCCAGGGAACCAAATAATCCTATTTAAAAATGGGCTGCAGATCTAAACAAAGAATTATCACCTGAAGAAATTTGGAAGGCCAAGAATCATCTTAAGAAATGCTCAACATCATTAATCATTAGGGAAATGCAAATCAAAACAACCCTGAGATTTCACCTCACACCAGTCAAAATGGCTAAGTTTAAAAACTCAGGAGACAGCAGGTATTGGTGAGGATGTGGAGAAAGAGGAACACTCCTCCACTGCTGGTGGGATTGTAAGATGGTACAACCACTATGGAAATCAGTTTGGCGGTTCCTCAGAAAACTGGACATGACACTTCTGGAGGATCCTGCTATACCTCTCCTGGGCATATACCCAGAGGATTCCCTGGCATGCAATAAGGGCACATGCTCCATTATGTTCATAGCAGCCTTATTTATAGTAGCCAGATGTTGGAAAGAACCCAGATGTCCCTCAATGGAGGAATGGATACCAAAAATGTAGTATATTTACACAGCAGAATACTACTCAGCAATTAAAAACAATGAATTCATGAAATTTTTAGGCAAATGGTTGGGAGTAGAAAATATCATCCTATGTGAGGTAACCCTATCACAAAAGAATACACATTGAATGCAATCTCTGATAAATAGATATTAATTAGCCCAGAAGCTCTGAATACTGGAGGCACAATTAGCATAACAAATGACTCCTATTAAGAAGTAAGGAGAGGATCCTGATCCTGGAAAGGCTTGATCTAGCATTGTAGGGGAGTAACAGGACAGAGAAAAAGGAGGGAGGTGATTGGAGAATGGGTGGAGAGAAGGCTTATGGGACATATGGGGAGGGGGGAACTGGGAAAGTGGAAATAATTTGGAATGTAAACAAAGAATATAGAAAATAAAAAAAATAAAAAAAGAAATGTTCAAGTCATCTAATGATATAAACAGAATGACAAATATAATTATGACATGGCAACACATAACTTTAAGGTTCTCAAGGATATTAATGGCCTACCATGTGCAACTATGGGACAAGTAACCCCAAGGAAATTCTTACAATTCTACACTTTTGCATCTTTCCCCTTTCCTTTCTTTCAAAAATTACAGGAGGTTCCCACACTTTGATGATCTGATGGCTATGGGGATAATATATACATTACTGTCTAACAATATCCACACTACAAATTCTGCCATAAAATATGCATAAGAATTTTGTGTGGGAAATCCTTATTTTATTGCACCTAACCCATTTAGATTAGATGTTCAGATCTACTCATTGATAACAAAATATGACTTAAATGAAGTGAATTGCTCAAGATTGTGTGCTTATAAAAGTATAAGTCTATAAGTACATTGTAATGTATATTTTTCTCTTAAATTCTTTTATTGGAACTATTTGTTTTGAATGTGTGTGTGTGTGTGTGTGTGTGTGTGTGTGTGAATGTGTGTGTGTGTGGTGACACATATATCATGACACACATTTGAAGGTAAGATAGGAACAGGCAGGAGCAAGTACTCTTTTCCCACTATGTGGATTCATGGCTTTGAACTCATGTTGTTAGTGTCAGAAACAAAGAAATAGTGTATATGTACTTAGCATCCTGTTGAGCCATCTTACTAGCATGATATTTATATTTTAAACTGTTGAGTCCATTTCTGTGATATAATTGTACCTCATAAATTCTGAACAGTTTCTTCAGTAAATTCAGGCAGAAGCTTTTTCAACACACCATTTACATTTGCTTTAATTTTTAAACAACCTCTCATGAGCTATATACAAATATTAAAGATATGAATATGGAAAGTGTAAGAGCTAAATGTCTTCACTCTGCACAGTGTAGTCTGCTTATTTCACAATCTTATACATGCATGCACTAATCAGCTAATAAGAATAGTAGCTAACTGATGAAGAGCTTGCATTGCCTTCCTGGTGTAATTAGTATACACATTAATAGTGTCTTCCTTCTTCATTTTTATGCCATCTTCTGGCAATATTTTCCAATTGGTTTGCAATAAAATGATGATACCATAATTGTTATAGATTTCAAAGTTGAGACTGCAGAGGAATAGTTCTCATGACTGTTGCTACATTATGATGCAAGTTGACTCTGATTAGCATCATTAAAGAAAATAGCATCAAAATTAACAGTGATTGGAGTATTATTTCAAATTACTGCTAATTGTAAATGAACCTCTTAGTTGCAAAGGTCGTGTTTCACACTGTCTTCTTAATACTGTAATACTTCCTTTCGATTAGAAGTCAAAAATAGCTGAAGGAACAAAACGTGTCTGCTTAGTGTTTTCTACAACTTAACATATTTTGTCATGTTTCCATTTTCATTACATTTTAATATCTAAGAGACAATCATTTTGTGACATTATTCTAAAAGAATATGAGCAACTGAGCCAGTGCAATGCTTCCATATCTAAAGATACTTAACACAAAACTTGACTCACTGGATATAAACTCAAGACCCACCTGGCAGAAGGAGATGAATTACCTCTTCATATTATCTCTGACCTTCACAAGCACACCATGATACACACACCTCCACTCACACACACTCAGTAAATAAATGAAGAAATAAATCAAATTTAAGGCAAGAATAAAAGATAACTGTTTTTACAAGAACCATAACCAAGTATCATGTATATGAGAATGACTTGGATACTGTAGCTTCTGATGTACTTTACTGCTATAGTGAAACATGATAAAGATAAGGAAACACTAGTTATGTGCTTAATGGTGACAACTAGATTTGACATTTGTCACTGGTGCGTAAACTAACAAAATCATGCTCAGATATTTTCTCACATAAGCCTTGTATTAACCTTATGTAGTTGATCCATTTTAGTCATGGTTTACATATTAGAATATTACTCAAGATCATTTATGTAGTAAATATTTATCTGAGCCTTGGACATTCTACAAAACCTAGGGTTTTAACTAGTAGCTAGACACTAGCAAATCTTAAGCACTATTAGTATGACACATACCAGATAATTGCTCAACCATTAAGCTGTAACCTTAAGCATAGTGTTTCATAAATACTGTGGCTTTGGAGAGCTAAGCACAAGGAATACTCTGGACTCTTGAGAGATGAAAATTTTCTCAGTGAAAACTGCACAGTTAAATGAGGCATTTGACAATATTGATCTCTCAGAAAAATCCTGTATTCCAGATGAGGACCACTAGTTACAGTATCTAATAATTTTTATCCAGTTGTTTTAGATATGTCAATTAAGCTAGTTCAGATTGTGAGCTGTACTAGTTATATAAAGCAGGGCATTTGATGGGCAGAAAATTGTTTGAAAATATAGCCTATGTGATATTTCATCTTTCCAATACAGGATTAAAGTTCACTATAATATACTAGCATCAGAAAATGTGACAGTTTTTGACATTTCTCCTAATGTGATAAATACACTGATTTACCCCAAAACCAAACACTTTGCAATAGTACATCATAGGGAGATAAGCAGGAAGAATATATATCATTATTAAACTTGTAGAGAATTAAAGCAGCTGAGTCATCTTTCTGGAAATTTAATATTCTGTTACAGCATATGGATGATCAAAGAGTCATCCTATGGGAATATTACCACAGATAGGAAATGAGAACTTCTTAAAATTTATTCACTGTGAAATTCTTCTTAATATAATGGGCAGAATGTTTATGCCAAATATGGGATGATACATAACAAAAGTACCTTCATGACTACAGACTATACTCAGCATTTGAAAAAATGTGTTTCAGGATTACATTTTCCATGTCCTGGAGAGCATATGACCATCTATATGTGAACCGTGTATTTGGTTTATCTTTAATAAAAAAGTATTTGGCTTCTAGAAATTGATATGACAAAGCAAAAACTTGTGCTGCAAATTTTCATATGCTTGATATCAGTGTGTTTGGGCTTGAGAACCTGTTTCTTCTCCATTAAGCTATGTGATGCTATACAACTTTTTATTTTAGAAGAATGGGTAATAAATGTATTGTTCAGATTTGTTGTATATATTTGAAGACTTAGCTGCTCACTAATTTTAAATATTATTAGATTTTGCTTTGAAAGTCCCAAATGACATATCTACAAACAATATTTGCATGAAAGGTGAATCTGTAGCTGTTACTATTTCAAATTTAAATCACTGATCAATGGAAGACCTAGAGGAAGGGCTGAAGGAACTGAAGAGGACCTTGGCATCATCAGAACCCAGGTCTCCCACCATAGCAAGTCCTGGATTCCCCACCATATCAGAAAAGCAAGATCTAGATTTAAAATCACTTCTCATGATGATGATGGATGACTTTAAGAAAGACATAAATAACTCCCATAAATAAATACAGGAGAACAAAAGTAAATAGGTAGAAGACCTTAAAGAAGAAATACAAAAGTCCCTTAAAGAGTTACATGAAAGCACAACCAAACAGGTGAAAGAAATGAGCAAAACCATCCAGGATGTAAAAAAGAAACTAGAAATAATAAAGAAATAACAAAGTGAGATACCCTGGAGATAGAAAATCTAGGAAAGAGATTAGGAGTCATAGAAGCAAGCAGAACCAAGAGAATACAAGAGATAGAAGAGAGAATCTCAGATGCAGAAGATACCATAGTAAACACATAGACACAACAGTCAAAGAAAATGTAAAATGCAAAAAACTCCTAACCTGAACATCGAGGAAATTAATAAAACAATGAGAAGACAAAAGCTAAGAATAATAGGTATAGAAAAGAGTGAAAATGCCCAACATGAAGGGCCAGTAAATATCTTCAATAAAATTATGGAAGAAAAGTTCCCCAACTTAAAGAAAGAGATGCCCATGAACATACAAGAAGCCTACAGAACTCCATATAGATTGGACCAGAAAAGAAATTCCTCCTGTCACATAATTATCAAGTAAAAAAATGCTCAAAACAAAGAAAGAATATTAAAAGCAGTAAGAGAAAAAAGTCAAGTAACATATAAAGGCAGACCTAGCAAAATTATACTAGACTTCTCTCCAGAGGTTATAAAAGCCAGAAGAGCGGGGCAGTGGTGGTACATGCCTTTAATCCCAGCACTTGGGAGGCAGAGGCAGGAGGATTTCTGAGTTCAAGGTCAGCCTGATCTACAGAGTGAGTTCCAGGACAGCCAGGGCTACACATCAGAGAAACACTGTCTTGAAAAAACAAAACAAAAAAACAAAACAAAACAAAAATAGCCAGAAGATCCTGGGCAGATGTCATACAGACCCTATCAGAACACAAATGCCAGCACAGGCTACAATACCCAGCAAAACTCTCAATTACCATAGATGGAGAAACCAAGATAGTCCACAATAAAAAACAAATTTACATACCATCTTTCCACAAATCCAGCCCTACAACAGATAATACATGGGAAGCTCCAACACAAGGAAGGAAACTATACCCTAGAAAAGTCAAGTAAGTAATTTTCTTTCAACCATCCCAAAAAGAAGGTAGCCTCACAAACATAATTCCATGCCTAATAACCAAAATAACTGGAAGCAATAGTCACTTTTCCTGAATATCTTATAACATCAATGGACTCAATTCTCCATTAAAAAGACATAGTCTAACAGAATGGATATGTAAACAGGACCCAGGATTTTGTTGCATACAGGAAACTCACCTCAGGGACAAAGACAGACACTACCTCAGAATAAAAGGCTGGAAAAAATTTTCAAGCAAATGATTCCAAGAAACAAGCTGAAGTAGCCATTGTGATATCAAATAAATTTGACTTTCATCCAAAAATTATCAAAAAAGGTAAGGAAGGATACTTCATACTCATCAAAGAAAAAAAATCTATCAAGATTAACTCTCACTTCTGAACATCTTTGCTCCAAATGCAAGGGCATCCACATTCATAAAAGGAACTTTACTAAAGCTCAAAGCACACATTGTACCTCACACAATAATACTGGGAGACTTCAACATACCATTCTCATCAGTGGGCAGATCATGGAAACAGAAACTAAACAGAGATACAGTGAAACTAACAGAAGTTATGAACCAAATGGATTTAAGAGATATCTATAGAACAATTCATCCTTAAACAAAAGAATGCTTCTCAGCACCTCATGGTACCTTCTCCAAAATTGACCATATAATTGGTCACAAAACAGATAAAATGAGATTGAAATAATTCTGAGCATTTTATAAGATCACCATGGATAAAGCGGGTCTTCAGTAACAACAAAAACAACAGAAAGCCCATATACACGTGGAGGCTGAACAATGATCTACTCAAGGATAACTTGATCAAGGAAGAAATAAAGAAAGAATTTAAAGACTTTTTAGAATTTAATGAAAATGAAGGCACATTATACCAAAAATTATGGGACACAATGAAAGCAGTGCTAAGAGGAAAACTCATAGCGCTGACTGCCTCCAAAAAGAAACTGGAGAGAGCATACACTACCAGCTTGACAGTACATCTGAAAGCTCTGGAACAAAAAGAAAAAAATACACCCAAGTGTAGTAGACAGCAGGAAATTTTCTAGATAGATACCAGGTGCCAATGTTAAATCAGGATCAAATAAACCATCTAAATTGTCCCATGCCTCCTTAAGAAAAAGAAACAGTCATTAAATCTCCCAAACAACAAAAGCCTAGGACCAGATGATTATAGTGAAGAACTCAGACCTTCATAGAAGACTTAATACCAATACTCTTAAAACTAATCCACAAAGTAACAGAAAGTAACACTATCCAACTGTTTCTATGAAGCCACAATTATGTTTATACCTAAACCACACAAAGACTGAACAAAGAAAGAGTACTTCAGACCAATTTCCAATTTCTCTTATGAATATTGATAGAAAAATACTCAATAAAAATCTCACAAACCCAATCTAAGAACACATCAAAATAATCATACATCATGATCAAGTAGGCTTCATTCCAGCGATGCAGCGATGGTTCCGTCATCAATGTAATCCACTATATAAACAAACTCAAAGAAAAAAAACCTCACATGATCATCTCATTAGATGTTGAGAATATATCTGATAAAACTCAAGACCCCTTGATGGTAAAAGTCTTAGAAAGGCCCATACCTAAAGATAGTAAATGCGATATACAGCAAGCCAGTAGTCAACATCAAACTAAATGGAGAGAAAATTGTAGTAATCCCACTAAATTCAGGGACTAGACAAAGCTGCCCACTCTCTCCCTACTTATTGAACATAGTACTCGAAGACCTAGCCAGAGTAATTAAACAACAAAAGGAGGTCAAATGTATACAAATTTGAAATATTACTATTTGCAAATGATATGATAGTATACTTAAGTTACCCCAGTAATTCCACTAGAGAACTCCTAAACCTGATAAACAACTTTAGCAAAGTGGCTGGATATAAAATTAACTCAAACTAAAATTAAATCATTAGCCTTCTATTCAAAGGTAAGCAGGCTGAGAAAGAAATTAGGGAAATGACACCATTCACAATAATCACAAATAATATTACATACTTTGGTGTGACTCTAACCAAGCAAGTGAAATATCTGTATAAGAACTTCAAATCTCTGATTAAAGAAATCAAAGAAGATCTCAAAAGATGGAAAGATCTCTCATATTCATGGATTGACAGGATTAATATAGTAAAAATCACCATCTTGCTGAAAGCAATCTATAGATTCAATTCAATCCCCATTCAAATTCCAACTCAATTCTTCATAGAGTTAGAAAGAGGAATTTGCAAATTTATTTGGAATAACAAAAACCAAGGATCATGAAAGCTATTCTCAACAATAAAAAACTTCTGGGGGAATCACCTTCTCTGACCTCAAGCTGTATTACAAAGCAGTAGTGAGAAAAACTCTGTTATTAATTCAGACTCAGACAGGAAGATCAATGTAATAGAATTTAAGCTCCAGAAATGAACCCACACACCTATGAATACTTGATCTTTGATAAAGGAGCTAAAACCATCCAATAGAAAAAAGATAGCAATTTCAACAAATGCTATCATTTGTTCACCTGGTGGTCAGTATGTAGAAATTGACCCATTCTTATCTCCTTGTACAAAGCTCAAGTTCAAGTGGATCAAGGACTTCTACATAATATTAGATACACTGAACACATGAGCACAGGGGAAAATTTCCTGAACAGAACACCAATGACTTATGCTCTTAGATCAAATATGGACAAATCGAAGTTCATAAAATTGTTAAGCTTCTGTAAGGCAAAGGACACTGTCAATAGAACAAAATGGCAACCAACAGATTGGGAAAAGATCTTACCAATTCTGCATTCAATACATGGCTATTATGCAATATATACAAAGAACTCAAGAAGTTAGACTCCAGAGAACCAAATAACCCTATTAAAATTTTGGGTACAGAGCCAAACAAAGAATTTTCAACTGAGGAATATTGAGTGGTAGAGAAGCACTTAAAAAAATGTTCAACATCCTTAGTCATCAGAAAAATACAAATCAAAACAACTTTGAATTTCAACCTAATACTACCTAATAAGGTGAAAAACTGAGGTGACTCCTGATGTTGGCAAGGGTGTGGATAAAGAACACCCCTCCATTGTCGGTGGAATTGAAAACTGGTACAACCACTCTGGAAATCAGTCTAGTGATACCTCAGAAAATTCGACATAGTATTACCTGAGGACCCAGCTATACCACTCCTGGACATATACCCAAAAGATACTCCAACATATAACAAGTACACATGCTCCACCATGTTTATAGCAGCCTTATTTATAATAACCAGAAGCTGGAAAGATCCCAGATGTTCTTCAATAGTGGAATGGATACAGAAAATGTGGTTTACATAATGTAGTACTACTGAGCTATAAAAAAAAAAAATGACTTCATTAAATTCTTAGGTAAATGGATGGAACTAGAATATATCATCCCAACCTCATAGGAAAAACAACAATATCAATCAGCAAGAGTTCTCAAGGTCTAAACTATCAACTAAGGAGTACACATGGAGTGACCCATGGTGCCAGCCATTTATGGAGCAGAGGATGACCTTGTTTGGCATCAATAGAAGAAGTGGTCCTTGATCCCATGAAGGCTCTATGCCCCAGTGTAGAGAAATGAAAGGGGATAGGTATGAGTGGCTGGGTGGGTGGGGGCACATCTTCATAAGAACAAGAGGATAGAGAGCTTCTGGGGAGGATCAGGAAAGGGGATAACATTTGAAATATAAATAAATAAAATATCCTATAAAAATAAATAAAACCAAAATACCATCCTGAGTAAGGTAAACCAATCACTCTCAAAAAGCACACACGGTATACCCTCACTGATAAGTGGATATTAGCTCAATCGTTCTGAATATCCAAGATACAATTTACAGACCACATGAAGCTCAAGAAAAAGGAAGACCAAAGTGTGGGTGCATTCGTCCTTCTTAGAAGGGGAAACAAAATACTCATGGAAGCAAATACGGAGACAAAGTGTGGAGCAGAGACTGAAGGAAGGGCCATCCAAAGCTTGTCCCATGTAGGGATCCATCCCATATACAAATCCAGAAACTACTGTTGATGCCAAGAAGTGCTTGCTGACAGAAACCTGATATAACTGTCTCCTGAGAGGCTTTGACAGAGCCTGACATATACAGAGGTGGATGCTTACAGCCAACCATTGGACTGTGGACAAGGTCCCCAATGGAGTAGTTAGAGAAAGGATTGAAGGAGCTGAAGGGGTTTGCAACCCCATAAGAAGAATGACAATATTAACCAAGCAGACCTCATCCCCACAATGCTCCCAGGGACCAAACCACCAACCAAGAAGTACACATGGAGGGACCCATGTCTCCAGTCGCATATGTAGCAGAGGATGGAGTTGTAGGGCATCAGTGGGAGAAGAGGCGCTTGGTCCTGTGAAGGCTTGATGCCCCAGTGTAGGGCAATGTGCAGGCGTGGAATCAGGAGTGGGTAGGTGAGGGGACATGGTCAAAGAAGCAGGAGGTGGAAGGATGGGTTGGGAACCGGTAAAGGAGATAGCATTTTAAATGTAAAAAACAGAAAATATCCAATAAAAACAAAACAAAACAAAAACAATGCATGAGCTTGAAAGGTGGTGTTTGGTTAAAGATAAGTTATAGTGGGCTAAGCGACAGAGATAAGGGAAGATCATGGGGTAAAAATGACGAAATTCATTATATAATGCTTAAAATAATCAAACAATAAAAAAATTAGTAAATATTTTATGTTAATTTTAACCAGTCAAGAGATAGAAACCATTGGGATTGAGGTATTTTTTTTTTGTTACGATGTCTCCTGCACTGGATTATTCATGTAGTCTTATAAAATATTCATGTAAAAAATTTAGCTTCTCTGGAAATATATGGAGATTTCAAAGTGCATAAGGCAGTAATCTGTGACTCACTTGCTAATATAAATCACTCTAATTGAACTTCCTATGTCCTGTTGAGCATTGTATAATTATGACTTACTAATTAAATGTAATGTACAAATTTTCAACAGCATAACTCAACCTATGTTAAAGCAAAAGTAATTACTTTAGATTTGTTGTCTGTACTACATATGAATAGTCTTTGAACTTTTTGAAACATTGCAGTTTATAAAATTTATAAATATAATCATGAGACGCAATATGTTATTTATATCTGCATAGACTTACATTCATAAACATGGTTTAATCATATATATATATTTGTATAGTAGCAAAACTAGTAGAACCAATTTTTAACCTCTTCTATATCATTACAATATAGGTAAAAATACAAAGAATATCACATTTTGTGAAAGTAGAATATTATCCTGTGCTAAAGGTGAAAAGGTATAGCTAAATATTCTTATTTAGTTAAAACAATGAATGATCGTTATAAGGATCATTACAGAATAAAGTTATACAATATTATAAAAATATTGCAGAAAAATTACAGAGTTTATAATCCAAGGAGTATGTCTATCTACAACCATAAGAGCCAATATATTCCGAAGAACTTCACTGTAGCAGGCTAGGACTGAAGTAAAGCAAACTCTAAGGTTACCTGGGAGCTTCCTGATAAGACAAGTAGAAAATGCAATGTTTTGTTCAATTTTATTGTTCAGAAAATAATACTAAAAGAAAATATCCTTAATGACTAAGTGAAAAGTGAAATACATCATTTAGGGCAATATTTGGGTGGAGACCAAGGTCAATGTTTGAGCCTGTGTGGGCGTGGTCCTGGGCTTCCTCCATCACTTATTACCATATCTGCGGACAAAGCTTAAACACTGAATCTTTGCTCCACATAGGCAAGGCTCCATGTTAGACAGGACATTGTCTTCATTACCAGGCATTCTAATGACTCATTTACATAAGAATGCTTCAAAGGACAATGCTGTAATAATTTTCACCAAGAAATTACTTATACTTAGTTACTCTGATATATACCTTTGTTCACTTAATATCTATCAGCTCATTTAAAGTCCCATGAAATAATAATAATAATAATAATAATACATAGTAATAATAATAATAATGCTACTAGTAGCATTCGCTTATCTAATTGAGTGTTTCTCATACCATTATGTTCTAAGTATTTAGAACTCATAATAAAAAAATGACAAGCCTTCCTCTAAGGCAAGGTAAAGAAAATGAGACAAGAGAGGCGAACACAGCCAGTTGTCTGGGAGGGTGAGAACTTGACCTCAGGCTGTCTGTCTCCCTAGCCTGAGGTTTAAACTTTAAGCTGTAGGTGTATTCTTCCCATATCTAAACATATGTTTGTATGGTTTGCATACTCATTAGCCATAAATATTAATTTTCTCTGACCAATCAGAAATATTTGCAGTCAATCATGAAAATACACAGCGAGGACAAAGCCAGTCTGCAATGAGAGAAGTCTCCCCCAAGCCAAAACTGATTCATGTCACATTTTTCTGATATTTGCTAACATCTAAAGAATGTTTGCTGTGCAAAGTAACAGACATTATGGACAGATTCATAGATAGATGGGCCCTTTGCTTTCCCAGATCCATAGTCTTTCTGGATAAAGATAAGGACATCCTGACAAGGCATATCTAAACACATTAGCATAAAGAATAATTCAGTTTGAGGTCAATTAAGAAACAGTGAACTCAGAAAGTATTTTGATGCTCTAATTTTTGCTAAAAAAATGATTTAAGTATGATGTCCCTTCCTGAAAGAATTTTCATGTTAAGGTGTCCTCTGCAAGATCAGGAAGGAGACAGCACATTCACTGGTGACTTGAGAATATAAAGATTATAGAGCCAACCTCAAAGGACAGTGCCCTTTTTATTAAAGGCTTCCTAGTCACTTATGTAACCTACCCTATCATTATCTCTTGGTTTTAATCTATCTGATCTTTTCTCCATCATTAATTATCCATTTTGGTATGAAAGGTCCTGGTCTAGTACATCTTTGGCATTTATTCTTATAGCTCTTACGCAAATAATAATGACCTAAAGCTTGCTTAGTTCCTTCCTCCCTCTCTCCTTCCTTCTCTTCCTCCCTTCTTCCTCCTTCTTTTCCTTCTTCCTTCTTCTTTCTTTCTTTATCTACTTTAAACCAGTTTAGCTCACAGGCCCAAGTCACAGAACTTCAACAAAATACAGAAATTATTTCTGTTTTTTTTCCTCTCCCCTCCCCTCCTCTCCCTTCCCCTCCTCTCCCCTCTCCTCCCCTCCCTCCCCTCTCTTTCTCTCTCCTACCCTCCCCTCCCCTCCCTTCCCTTCCTTTCCTCTCCTCTCCTGTTCCCCCTTCCCTCCCCCTCCTCTTCCCCTCTCCTCTCCCCCTCCCCTCCCCTCCCCCTCCTCTCCCCTCTTCTTTCCTCTCCCCTCTTCTTTCCTCTCCTCTCCCCTCCCCTCCCCTTCCCTCTTCTCTCCCCCTCCCCTCCCCCTCCTTTCCCCTTCTCCTCCCCCTTCCCTTCCCCTCCCCTCTCCCTCTCCCCTCTGCTCCCCCCTCCCCTCCCTTCCTTTCCCTTCACTTCCCTTCCCTTTTTTTCTTTTCTTTGCTTCTCTTCATCTCCTTATGGGATTATTAAGGAAACAATATCGGAAAATATAAATTCATTAAAGGAAATCAAGGACATCTTTTCTGCACACTGAAACACAAGGAAGGATCCAATATTTCCTTGAGACATTCCTGGAAAGTTAGAATCTGTGACCATATGATCATAATCATAAATATATAAACACATGACTATGTGTATATAGACTCAGATACAGTTGCACCAATGGCAACATAGTAAAACGAAAGAACTAAATCAGGTCGCTAAACTGGAGACAGAACAAAGCAACAAATGAGGAAATGAAGGAGGCCAGAGAGCAAAGACCTATGGAAGCAGATCAGGCAGTTTCACGTTGAAAATGTGTCTCCTTTCAGCTGCTTTCCTCTACTTGAAATATGCTATTTAAAATCCTTTCCTTTGATGCTTTCCACTGTTTTCTTCCCTTCTACGTTTCTTGGAAGTCTGTACTCAGGTACAACCATTCTGTTTTTTTTTTTTTTTTTGTCTTTTTTTTTTATTCGATATATTTTTTATTTACATTTCAAATGATTTCCCCTTTTCTAGCCCCACACTCCCCGAAAGTCCCATAAGCCCCCTTTTCTCCCCCTGTCCTCCCACCCACCCCTTCCTACTTCCCTGTTCTGGTTTTGCCCTATACTTCTTCACTGAGTCTTTCTAGAACAAGGGGCCACTCCTCTTTTCTTCTTGTACCTCATTTGATGTATGGATTATGTTTGGGGTATTCCAGTTTTCTAGGTTAATATCCACTTATTAGTGAGTGCATACCATGAGTCACCTTTTGAGTCTGGGGTTACCTCACCTAGTATGATGTTTTTTAGCTCCATCCATTTGCCTAAGAATTTCATGAATTCATTGTTTCTAATGGCTGAATAGTACTCCATTGTGTAGATATACCACATTTTTTGCATCCACTCTTCTGTTGAGGGATACCTGGGTTCTTTCCAGCATCTGGCAATTATAAATAGGGCTGCTATGAACATAGTAGAGCATGTATCCTTATTATATGGTGGGGAATCCTCTGGGTATATGCCCAGGAGTGGTATAGCAGGATCTTCTGGAAGTGAGGTGCCCAGTTTTCGGAGGAACCGCCAGACTGATTTCCAGAGTGGTAAGTACAACCATTCTGGAAACCAGTCTGGTGGTTCCTCAGAAAACTGGGCATGATACTACCAGAGGTCCCCACTATACCACTCCTGGGCATATACCCACAGGATTCCCCAGCATGTGTCCTTATCCCTCCCCTCCCCTTCCCTCCTCTCCCCCCCCTCCCCTCTTTTCCCCTCCCCCTTCCCTCCCCCTCTTTTCCCCTTATCACTACATTCATAGCTACCTTATTTATAATAGCCAGAAGCTGGAAAGATCCCAGAAGTCCCTCAATAGAGGAATGGATTCAGAGAACGTGGTACATTTACACAATGGAGTACTACTCAGCTATTAAAACAATGAATTCATGAAATTCTTAGGCAAATGGGAGGAACTGAAAAATTTCATCCTAAATGAGGTAACCCAATCACAAAAGAACACTCATGGAATGTACTCACTGATAAGTGGATGTTAGTCCAGAAGCTCCGAATACCCAAGATACAATTCATATATCAAATGATGTCCAAGAGGAAGGAAGGAGAGGTCCCTGGTCCTGGAAAGGCTCACTGCAGCAGTGTAGAGGAATACCAGGACAGGGAAGCAGGAGGTGGTTGATTGGGGAACAGGGGCCAGGAAGAGGGCTTATGGGACTTTCAGGGAGGGGGGAACCAGGAAAGGGAAAATCATTTGAAATGTAAATAAAGAATATATCTAATTTAAAAAAAGAAATCTTGATTTTTCCCTCCCCCATTTTTTTCACTACTTCCTTCTACTTTTCTTTCTTCCAATCTAGTTTTTATTCAGTTCCCACAAATGGACAACATCACTGAATAAGAACAAATTTCAAGGCTACTACAGTGGCTCAAGAACTTTCTTCCTAACAATAACACTTGCATGAAAGTGATACTGTTTCAGATGCTTTCTCCTAGCTTATGGTTTCACTAATTGTGGATCATGACTAGCACTTTTCACATATATTTGGTTTAGGAGTTTGGGCTCATAAGAGGTAATTCCTTATCTTTTCATTGTATTTAACCTTGAAATGTAGGTGAATGTTTTGATGTTGATCTTTGAGATGTAGCTAAATGAATAACTCATCATTTCATTTCCATATGCCTTCCTTTGGTCTCGATATGCTACTCTTCACTTGTTTATAACTTATTTCCACTATTCTTTATCCATGTCACATATTTCCTCCTCTAAGAATTCTACTTTCTCCCTTTTTCAGCTCCTGTAGCATTTTTCTGTCAATGTATTTTTTCTTATATTCCTGCCTAAAATATGACCTATACTTTCTTCAGATTGCTATGATTTATACATGATTGTCTCTGACATATCATGACAAGTAAGAAGTCCAGAATTTGAATGACTTAAAGTTAAACCAAGACTTGGAAATATAAAATTTCAGTTTCTTTTTACCTTAACATTTCAGATATGGAGTACTGGGAATTGCTAAGAAATGTTGAACAATTAACATATGTCACTTTCTCTACTCATTTTTAATGCATATTTATGTTTTTGCCATCTGTTCTACATATTTTGATAAAATGCAATGAATTTTGAGTAATTAAAACTATGCACAATGCCAGTCAATTAGACTAGTGACACAGAGAGTTTCCTCAGTTGATCTATGGGAAGCAAAGTCTCCAATTTAACCCACTTGACTACTGACCTCTTAAGTGGAAATTAATTTTTAGACGTTCAAGGTCAAGAAATCTTTATCAGCATTCAGTAGAATTCACATTTTAATCATTTTTAAAACATTTTTTCTTCTATTTCTCTTTTTGAAATAATGTTTCTCTGAATATCTCTGGCTATTCTAGAACTTACTTTATGGACTAGGCTGCTGTACCTCACAGATACACCCCAACCTCCCAAATACTGGGATTAAACGTGGGTAGCACCACTGCCTGGCCTTAACTTTTTCTTTTGCTCTGCATCAAAAGTATTTTTCCAGCTATCATCAAGCACGCATTGTTTGATTCTATACAACCTAGATCATTAGCACACCTTTCCATGGAATTGTCTCTGAAAACTGCAATTGTTTTTGTAAGCGGATTCTGTATTTTGATACTTGGTTGAAATTTTCTAGAATATTTTAGCAGAATTTCTGAGATTAT
This sequence comes from Apodemus sylvaticus, assembly GCF_947179515.1. NCBI lineage: Eukaryota > Metazoa > Chordata > Mammalia > Rodentia > Muridae > Apodemus > Apodemus sylvaticus. The sequence goes on along the minus strand of NC_067473.1, from coordinate 70,399,585 downwards.
CTTCACTTAGAGAAAATTTGGCTTCTGTTTGTATTTTATTTATTTGATTTATATTTCAGATCTTTTTGTTTCTGGAATCTCAAGGATGAAGATGGTGTTTAGGTGGCATAAATAAGGTAGTCTGTTCCGATGAATACGTGAGGAAGATGAGCTGTGACATAGTGTTCAGCGTCAGGAGAGATCTCCTGGGAACTAGATACTTCATCATATCTTTCAAACATCTGAGCGCTATGAAGACACCCAAATAGATTCCTAAGGATAAATTAGCCTTTAAACAGTCAAGACTGATTTCTGGTGGCAAAGGAAGGTATAATTGATCAAATGAAACAACAAAACTGAGGTGATGCAAAGAAAAACATGGAATTTAATGACTATTTCAACTGAAAACCGTCTGTAAAAAGAGATTTTTGAAGATATATATTTTAGGTGAGCCAATAGCATCTGTCTTGTGTATACCTTCAGTTGTCAGATTTGTTGCAACCCATAAGCAGTTTGTATTGCAGTGCTGTTCATATTAAGGTTACATTTTTCTGTTTTACAAAAGAAACAAATCTTCTATTTTATTTCTGGTGAAACTACTATAGATTGTGAATGGTTCTCTTATGTATTTTAATGTTGCCATTATACCTGATATATTATGATTGAACTTTAGTTAAAATTGAAATGAGCATGGTAATGAGAAAAAATTTACAGACAAGTGGTTTTGAAAACAGAACAGATGACTTACAGATTACTGGCAATAAGACAAACCAGAAGAATTCAATGAAAAGCATTACGAGATTCTACAATGAAGGTTATAAAAATATAAAAACCAATGAGGGTCATTTGAATAGCAAATAGATGATGCATGAATCTACAACGGAGAACTCATGTCAGAAGAAAAATTATTCCCTAGAATCTACAGCATTTAATGAAAAAATTAAGAATTAAATCAAGCAAGGAGTATTTTGATAAGAAAAAAATTACTAAGCAATAGGCAGTAACCAAAACCATAATGGTAATTTTAAGTGGAAAATCACATTTACTGCCTTAATGCACTCATATTGCAAAATAAAATAAAAGCCCATTTAGAATACTGCTCCTATAAGTATAAGAACAAGACAAAATACCAAAAAATTATTCTAGTACAATTGAGGGATTGCAATCCTATCAGTAATAGAAATATAGGCTAACATATTTCAAATTAATGTGATATCAATAATGTGATTAATTAAAGGTCTTATATTTTTAAAGCTTGTGATATTTTTACACACTGCATCTATTTGGCAAGTCCAAACCCATGGTTAATATTTCTAGAGACTCTGGAATCTGTTTTTGGTATAGTCATGAGGCTGGAAATATTAGTGATGTAATTTCCTACGTAGAGGACACAGGTATCCTATATATCATAGTCTTCGATGATATGACTGCCCATCTTTCCCATGCAAGGAGTTTATCCTTCTGTCCCAAACCACACACATATATTTTTCAATCTACAAAGTTTTATGCCTTCTCTTTGCCATAAAAATAGATCAGGTGTAGATAAGGTACCTAGAAAATTCCAGCCTGAACTTTATAAATCCTTTTCGTCCATTCTCAGTGTCTTGACACTTTGGCTTTAGTCATGTATGACAGGCCATTGTGTGCTAAATTCCTCAAAGAATCATCTCAAACTCCGAGGCTCTCAAAAAGCTAAATACCTGATGCACATCAAAAAGTAAAGTTGTGAGGATTGTTGCAGTAAAGAGAGGTTTACAGACAGTACATTTTTAGGGTTTGGACTGGTGATATCTGAACAGGAAGGGAGAGGCAGAAATTGTAGTAGTTTCCACATATAAATAATACTAAATAGAAAATACTTTCAAAAAGGAAAAAGTATACTCACTAATGTAGAGAGACAAATCGCAGTACTAAATATTGAGAATAGTTAGATGCAATTTTCATCTAGGTATTTTCTATATTAATGATTTTCCATATTTATCTAAAAGTTATGTAAGTTTTCAGTTATTAGATGTAACCTTATATTTGGGAACATCTAGGCTCAGCTTGTTAAAAATTTAGAAACACTATTTTGATTATGTTCGGAACTCGAAGTAGAACTTTAATGATAGAAACTTTATGGAATCACTATTTGAAATTTAGTAATTTCAGTTTTAATATCTATAGGTGGAGATTGAGGGGCACAGCACAGGAATAGGAGCACAAAGGGTAAAGGAAGAATGTAGTTTCAAAGATGACTAAAAGTTCTCAGTCTCTTCTTGATTTCATCGCCTCAGTCTAGAAGACTCCATCTTGACATACTTGAAGGGTTGTGTAGACACTTCATTTTTTAAAAAGTGGCCTTCCATAAAGAGGTTGACAAATGTCCTTGTAATGTAGATGAAGGAGAGAGTAATTTGATTCCTTTTAAGGTTAAAAGAAAATCTACCTAACTCCAATAAGAACTGTGGAGAGAAGGGATAGGAGAGTATATTATTTATTTATTATTTTATAACCTATCTTGTTTTGTTCAAATATCCAAGGTTGGTAGAAACCATGGGAATTTATCATGCTTGTGAACTCTGGGTCAATAGGTGGCTCTGCTTGTGAAGAGCACAGGGAAATCTCATAGCTGTCCTGTTATGACGTACAGCTGTGACAGCTCTAGGTTTTTGAATAACTGGGAGTGAGGGAATTATGATGGATCCCACCTTGGATTCCCCCCTCTGAACTTTCCCTTAATAGTTTAAGAACTGAGAATGAGTCATAAGAAGACAGTTATCTATCCATCTTACTCCCCTTAAGAAAGATGCTTATATTCCCAGCCCAAGTTTGTAGAGCTGACTTTATCTATTTTCTTTTCTCTAAGACCAAGAAAGTCTTTTACTTTATCACCATGTGTTTCTATGCACAGGGAAAACTCTTTATGCCTGGAAGTAGGTCAGGAGATTCAGACACATCCTTTACTAGACTTCACACATCCAGAAGTGAGAGGTCTGGTTTGTCTACTGGGCTTCAGTTCTAGAAATATCTCTGGATATGCTTTTCACAAATCCAGCAGCACTGTCCGTGAAGTAAGATGGTGTAAGCTAGAAGTGGGCCCTGAGAGCTGACACTTAGCTTGCCAGTTTCTCACACGGCGGACTGCTTCTTAGAGTTATACTCAAGAAACTCAAGAAATGGGACTTTACACAGTACTGTCACTAAAGTTTTGAGAAACAACACCTAAGAAGCACAGAGCTGGTCCTCAGGCCATTGACACATGTGACTCATTAAAAATAAAGACTTTTAGCTTCTAGTTACTCAAAAAGAAAAGTTTGATCAAGTAGCATCTGATTCTTCCATGAATAACTAATGTAATTTTAAGTAAAGGCAAGACTGTTGGGATGTGGCTAACTGATGGAACACTTACCTTGAATTAAATCAAAGCTGTATGAAATAAGTATATACACAGAAGGATCAAAGGAAAAAGGCAGAGAATTTTTACATCTTTTCTTTTTGGAGGCCTAATGTAGTTAGTGTAGGAAAGGAATGTTGAAATGGTCAGAAAGCTTAACGTTTAAAGGAAAACTATAAATATGAAGTTTTATATATATAATTAGTTCTTTTGAGCTATTTTAGTCCCATTTCTAAGTTGGAAAGAGATGCTATGAGTTATATCGCCCTTCAATAACTGTATGTTTGCTGTTTGATCTGCAGCACATGTGCTCTGAGAGAGTTAATTTCATATCTATAGTTTGCTAAAAAACCAACACTTAGAGAAATTTCTCATATTACAAATGTTTCTTCACTAAAGATATTATATCCTTCAAAATACACAAACATAGAAACTTGAGCTAAGAAAAATCTCTGAATTTGGTTTTAGTATATACTTAATATTGGATTAAGATGTCCATTATTTTGAGACTGGTGTCAAAATAACTGCTGTAAAACATGCAAGTCAGAGAGACTGGAGAAGGCTGAGGTTTCCATGGTCTGCTAAGGAGATGCCAACTGTTCTTGAGTCTGTTTCTAAATAAATCAAAGATTTTGTGCTATAGGCTGTAGGAACATATTCCTCATGTCCAGTGCATCTCTCAAGAACATATTTTTGTATTATAGGATATAGCTCTGTAGCACAGTGTTTGACAGGATGTTCCAGGCTCTGGGTTTGTACAGTAGCACTCACACAACCTGGACACAGATCTACATGACAGCAAGGCAAGCACATATTAGGTGTCAGGAGCAGGTTCAGAATCTCAAGGGTAGCCTCAGCTACATAGTAAGTGTGAAGCCATCCTGGGTTAATGACCTTCCCTCAAAATAAAATAAAATAAAATAAAATAAAATAAAATAAAATAAAATAAAATAAAATAAAATAAAATAAAATAAAATCTATAATTTAAGGGCATTGCCATGTCAACTTACTGGATATTTGTAGAATATTCAGCAACATAATATAGACTCTTTTATGTTCCCAGGGATCATTCACAGTAATAGTCTATATTCTCACAGAAAAAGCTTATTTAAAAAATTTAAAACCTGAAATTATAAGTATGTACTCTAAGATATTTCACATTACAGTTGATCAAAGAGCTGTCTAAGGGAATTAATCATTTGTAACTAGTACAAAACTTAAAAATAGATTTTAGAATTCACCAGAGAAGCTGTTTCTTATTTCCACGAAGAGATACAAGAAACAAGTTATCAACATGACAGTTGTAAAAAAAAAAAAAGCCTTTAAAATAGCAGTTAACAAAAAATGTACATACAAAGTATATATGAGTATGTATGGAAGTTTATGCCTACACATAAACACACATGCTTACAAGCGCAAAACATTATCAATAAATTTAATGCTTAAAGCTTAGGACACTAAAACTTGATGGAATGATGATAACATTTCAGGATGAATTACAGATTTATTAACATTATCAAAGTCACCCAGCCAAGTTTTCCTCATAGGATTGCACATTTGTTATGAAGTGAATATAAAAGCAAGACTTAAAATGGACAAACTTCTCCAAGAGAGAGAAATCATGAAGACTCCCCCATTCTGATGTCTGTACATTATATTTCTTATATTTTCTCACAAAGTTAAGACTTAAATATAATTTCATACTTATGAAATGATATAAATATAGACTAATGAGATGACCTACATATGGAAATTCCTTGAGATATTAATTCATTTTAGAGAAAAATAAAGGCAAGTCAAAGAAAAAAAAACATTTTAAACAAATGATTAGGGACAATTGAATATAGACAGACACAAAAGAAATCAAAGAAGATAAGTTATAGAGCTCCTTAATCAATTCAGATGAATTATAGAATTAGAACCATGTTTATAACAGTTTCCTTGGAGATTAAAACACGCCCTCCTGTGGGAAGATTCTTAAGCTGAAAGAAAAATAACTCAAATAGCTTCAGAAAGTCCCTGAAACTGACCAGACTCAAAAGGAACCTTTCTGCCAGGGTAAGCAATAAAGATGGCTGAGGGTCACTCTCAGACAGGTCAGACTACAAAGAAGACTCTGAGAGCAGACTAGCTACCAGAAAGAAGCAGAAAATGACTGAGCTTACCTGAAGTGGCTGAGACCAACTGAGCCATGTGGAAAGGACACTCTCTAACCTGCGGCCTGCATCGTGAGCTTCAAGTCCTCAGCTTTCTGTGCTGTCACCACTGCTGCGATTTAGTTTATGATGCACCTGTCTGAGTCATTTCCAGTTGTGTAAGTAACCTCTCATCTATATTTCTCTAAGTAATTAACCTCAATAAAACTTATGGTTCATCAAGTTTGACTTTGGTGGTATCTGTATTGACCTATTGTAGATTCTCTATCCAGAGCAAGTAGACATGTCTGTTGCATCTTCTGCAGAAACAGTTTTGTCACACAATAAATAATGACACTTCTCAAAAAAGTTAAAAGAAATTCTTTGAGACCTAGGCTTGAATAGGAATTTCTTTATCAGTCATAAAGGCAAGAGCATTGAAGAAAATCAGTAATAAATAAAATGTTTAATTGTTACTTCTTAGAAAGTACTGTTTATATAATAAAGTGTTTTTAAAACAATCGCAGGATAGCCACAACTATCCTGAATAATAACAGAATTGCTGGAGGTATCATCATCCCAAATGTCAAGTTGTACTATTACCCCAATTGCATTTTCTCTGTTATATCTATCTGTCTCTCTATTTTTATTATAAAATTACACAATGTATTGATAAGGATTTCTAGCAATTGCAATTCATGCTACTGTGAAAAATACAAAGAAAGTGTTCTAATCCTATATTGTCATTTCCTACAAAATTAAACACACAAAGAGTGCATGTTCATATTTTGTGGTTATCCCATTATGGGTTGCCAATCAATATCAAAGATGACATTTGTCTTCACAATAATCTATAGAAGTAAATTTATACACATTATATTTCAAGTATTGATGACATCAAGAAAGATGTGTAAAGCTCACCTCCCAGTGTAGAGATAAAGAAATTCTACACCACAAATCATGGCAGAAATATACAATTTTTAGGGAATTTATGAAAACCATACACACAAAACAACTGTGATAATCAAAATCTCTATTCCAATTTAAAAAAATTTAATAAATATGAACCCTCTTACTAAAATATTATGATATTCCATTTAAAAGTAACTGGAGAGACAGACCTCAATCCAGTGTTTAAAAAAACAAAGCATATCAAAACAAAAACAAGAATGAAGAAAGAATTGGTTGAACACAAAAAAATAATTCCATTTAGAATATTATAGAACTAGGTCTAGTGTTGGGAACTATAATCCCTGTATCTGGGAGGCTCAGATAGGAATATTACTATTTTATTCAAGGCTAAGGTGACTATATAGCATAAATCCTGACCCCTCAGACCCAAATAAAATTAAAAGAAAAGTAAGCATAAAAGCTGGCAATTTTTTAGTTAAAGAAACACAGCAACAAGTTAAAGAAACACAACCACCACAATAAAGAATAAGACTGCCTGTAGTTCTCGATGTTTAAATTTGGCCAAAGTGTGATTTTACTCAGGAGCACCAAAGAGATAATTTGGTATGAAACTGGATGCATGAATTCCAGGAAGAAAGACAGAAAGAAGACTGCAATTTCTTTCTTCAGGATAAAACTTCCCAAGAGCTCTCAGACTCTCTGTCTGTATACTCAGATGCTGTGTAGAATGACAGCTCAGTATCCCTGAGGAGCCAAGACTATACTGAGACTATCAGCCATCACATCAAAATGTGATCTCTCCATCTAGGAATGAAAAAGTGTCTGTTCCAACCTTCTTCTTCTTCGTCTCCCTTCTACAGCCCTTGGTGAGAAAAAAACTGAAGCACAATAGCTTCTCCTTCCCAGTCTGAGTTTCTCAGGGAAGTGAGTGGACAAGAGCCAGGAGACATGAGCAAACTCTAGGGCTGAACCTTGTTCTGTACATCAACTACGAAGCAAAATTACAAAGCTTCCAGTGTGAAACAGAAGTGGAATACATAGTAACGTTAAGGTATGAAGCCTCCTACCCAGCCTCAGGGAAGATTAATGGGGTTACTTCTATGATATCAAATTAATTTATTAGGAAGAAAATGTGTCCAACCTTTAGAGACATCTGATTATCTATGGAAAGTACAACTGCCTTTTGCTGAGATATAATATGCACATATTGAGTTCATAACATCCATTTGAAAGATACACATGTCATCACTTTAAAGACCAACTCACTGAAATTTAGCCAGATAGTATAGGGGACTCTAGTGCATCCAGCTATTTGCCAGTAAATATCTTCACGTGGATCCACCTAAGTGTTCCATAGTTTCAAGGTGTTTGTATGTGTGTGTGTGTGTATGTGTGTGTGTGTGTGTGTGTGTGTGTGTGTGTAAATGTATATGTGTAGACTCTCAGAATTAATCTCACAAGTCTTCTGCTATAAATCCCTATCTCTGCATAGTCCCAAGGAGTATTTATATGATTTCCAGGGATCCCAACTCTGCTCATTATATTTGTTGCTCACAGGACAAACATGTTATCCACCTAGTCATCTCATTAGACCCAAATAAGTCTGTGGTTTTCAGACTTAGTTCTGGTTATTCTGTCTCCTAATGTACTATAGACTATACTGAGATTTCAACCGTTGCCTGTTACCACACCAGTGGAAAACACTTAGGTGAATGTTTGTATACGGGAATCAGCAGTGACTGAACTAGGTAACATCTACTTGCCTCTTGGATTTCATCAAACCACGAGGCATCATGAAAAATGTTATTAGAATTTCATCATGCTTACATAGTAAATAAATATACATGGTGTTCATTTCTATTTTCATTTCTATTTGTGTATGGGTATTTTGCCTGCATATAGTTTTGTGTGCCATATGCATATCGGGCAGCCACAGAAGGTAAAAGCAGATAAGTGATCTCCAGAGACCAGAGTTACACATGGTGTGAAACGCATATGGCTGCTGAAAATCAAACTCAGATAGAGCAACTGTTTCCCCATGCCTTGTACTGTAATCTGTCCAAGTCTTCTATTCACATAACTACAAAGGAGATGTATCCTATTAATTGCCGTAAAACTGTCTCTGTTCAGATGTCCCCAAAGCTGCAGTATGCTTCTGTTGATTTGGGAACCAGCATGGGACAATCTGCTGCAACAGGCAGGGTGCTCCTGTCCTGACTTCTGAAGCTGCCCATGCTCATTCCTTTGGCAAAGCCTGTGAGGAAGGAGGAATATTATCTGTCTCACGTTTCACACAAAACCCAAAGTCTCATAGTGAGTATAGATGGTTATTATCTGAAAAAAAAAAAAACCCACGATCTTGAAAAGCATATTTTTTCATTGTATAGCATTCGTTTTTCTCTAAAGTTAGTGAAACAAGTTGAGTGTCTTAATTCCTGCTATTAGTTACAATTTTGCATTGTATATTCATTCATCTGCTTTCATTTCTGTTCTTCCAAATTTGAGTGATGTTCGAGAGTCACACAATTGGGAAACTCTCCATTTTGACTTTAGTTAGCAACTATGTTTTCCACCTTATAAGCAGCCTACCAGAAACAGTATCTGAAGAGTTTGCCTATTTTTTAATATATATTTTTATTTTCTATATTCTTTGTTTACATTCCAAATAATTTCCCATTTCCCAGATCCCCCTCCCCATATGTCCCATAAACCTTCTTCTCTCCACCCATTCTTCAATCACCTCTCTCCTTTTTCTCTGTCCTGATACTTCCCTCAGTTTGCCTATTGTGTCACACACTTTCCTATCATGTGATAAGGCATTTCATGAGCTTTACTTATGAAAAAGCTATCCCCCATAGCCTTTATCCCTTGTAATTTCAAACATCTTCTGCTCTTTGGAGAAAGCACTGAAAATTTTCCTTCTATCTTTCCAAGGCCTTTAGTTAGCATATATGTAGCCTTCATTAATCATCTAAGTTGGTTTTCTCCATATAAGATTCCCAAGACTTTGTTGCCATAGCAACGTTCCATCCTATTAGTACCAGATAATGTCTAAGCTTTACATACCCTCCCTTAATGCTCCCTGGGTGCTTTATTAGATGGCTAGGAATTAGGAAACTAATATGTTAGGAATCCTTTTGCCAATTCAATTTGTCATGTTTGGCGGTAAAACTTAAACTCAGAGACTAAAACACTATTTTTCTCCCAGAAGTGATCTAAAAGATCAGCAGAGTCAGAGAAAAGTTATTGGTCTGTAGATCAATGTTAGAACATTTTCCAGACATGTGTGAGATCTTCTCGGTCTCCCAAACTATATATATGCACATGTGTGCACATGCGAGCACACACACACACACACACACACACACACACACTCAGAGAAATATAGGAGCCTACATCTTTTAGTATCCTCCTTCCTTGCTCACACAGGGTTCCTTCCCAAAAGTCAGAGGTTGATGCAATGTAGTGCCAGAGAACAGCTTCCTGTTTTATAAGTTAATATCATAATATCATCTGCCAGTAGTCTCATACATCATGTCTCTTTGTTTGTGACTTCCAGATGCATGTGTTTGACCAAATATGTGAATGATTAAACCTTGTGTCTTCTGAAGACATGTCTGTCTCCAAAACAGTGTCATTATTAAACTGGCCATGACAATATTCAATACTGAAATCCTAAATGTCAAATAAGTATTCGTATTTCTTGCCAACTTTCATCTCTCTACTTATAGCCTTCTATTTCACCAACTAATATTCATAATCACTGACACTAAACACTACATTCTTATTTTTTTAAATCATCATTCTTCTACCCCCTTGCTATATCATGGCTCTCTAAATGTCACATACAAAAATAAGTAGTGTTACTTTTTGTCATTGGTTTAAAATGAAACTAGCATTTCCCTTTACTGAGCACATTCCTGCCACTAATGAGACCATTGATTACATTTGTTTTCCTGCAGAAAATTCTCTCCAAGTAAAAAAATCATGCTGAAATTCACTTTAAGCACCATCACTTCAGATTAGCTCAGAATGCAAAACTTCTACTTCATACACTGTATCTTTTATACGTGTTGTTAACAATTTACATAAGCAGCCTTCCCATTCCTTTACTCAAGAGACATGTAGGACATTGAATGAAAAAATGTCATTACATTTTGAAGTCAAAATCAAAGAAGATATTCTAACTGTTCTGTGCTGTTTTCTTCACATTCTTCATTTCTTCATCCCTCTCATTTTCCTCACCCTCCAATTCAGGAAGCCAATAGATAAAAAACTTGAAAAAATACAAAGTACTTGTTCGCTGCTTCAAAGAGATCACTTAGTAACATGTGAAAGTAAATTATTTCTGTTCTCTCTCCTGAATATTACAGGAATCAATGACAATTTTGAAGACTGAGCAGTCTTAGTCAAATGGATGTTTCAACTATTTACATTTAAATATTTCTTCTTTTCATAATCTACTGACATTTAAATAAGGTGAATAAGAATGAGGATGGGAAACAGCATTGCTTCATTCATAAAATCAATTGAGGTATTGAAGTGTGTGTGTGTGTGTGTGTGTTTATACACATGTGCGTGCATGCACAATGATCTCTACAAACAGAACAGAAAGGACAATCAGAGATGAACATTGGACTTCAGCCAAAAGAACTTAACGGCTGAGACATGCATAATAGAGGCAAATGATTGAAGGTTGTTTTGGTGTTTAACGGGGTTATGATTTTATTCAGTAGTTTGTCCTTAGAACAGGGTAGTAAATTACAAATTTCTAACTCTGCCTGTTTGCCATCTGTTTTTGAGAAATTATGCCTGATAATAGACCATACAGAAGACTGACCTTGCTAAGCTTCAGTGGACAGGACCCAAACAAAACATCACACTTCCCTCCTAAATTTAGAGCAATCCTGAGAAAAGACAGGAAAGAAATATTACAATGAAACTAACTTCACCTTCAATTTTATTTAATTTAATCAAGAGTAAAGTACTATCTCCTGCTCCTATGAGGATTGGTCTTTATAATTAGCTAAAATTTCATGAAATGTTTTCTGTATTTAAATAAATATTTAATAAGTGAAAGTAAATCAAGTAGTAGAAAATGTTCCCATACATGCTGGTCAGATGTCCTTGCTACATTACTGGCATCATTTGTATGTGAATTATTTTAAGAATATGACATACAGAATGATCAACCATGGTTAATATTCACAATTACAGATTGCCATTGTCATTTGGCAATATATTTCTAGAGATCAAGCATAACATTAAATATAATTACTTCCTGTATGTATGTCAGTCTAGTATGTGTCACATGCTAGTTTGCTAGATCAGATGCACATATGTTTGTATACCTGTGTACAATGGTGTGGAGACCTTTGGGTAACACTGGATATCTTCTTCAATGATTCTCTACTTTCTTTATTGAAGTAGAGTCTTTGTTTTGGACCCAGAGCTTGAGATTCAGCTAGTCTATGTAGTAACTTTGCTCTAGAGATGTCTTATCTCTACTTTCTGGTCATTGGGAATAAATGTTGCCTTGCTCATCAGACTGTTGCCTAGGTGCTGGATATTTGAACTCTTGTCTTTATGCTTAAAGAATAATGAATTTTATCCACCATCTTAGTTCTTAGTGACACCTCTGTGAAGAGACACCATAACTAAGACAACATTTGATTGCGACTGACTTACAGTTTTAGAGGTTCAACCCATTATCATCATATTGGGAAGTATGGCAGTATTCAGGCAGAGATGGTGCTGGAGAAGAAGCTGAGAGTTCTACATCTTATTCTGAAGGCAGCCAGGAGGAGACTGTCCTCCTTAGGCAGCTAACAGGAGGCTTCTTTCCTCCACTTGGTGGAACTTGAACATAGAAGCCTCAAATACTACTGCTACATTGGCAAACTACCTCCTACAAGGCCACACATTTCCCCTGGCTCAAACATATTTAAAAAACTGCACCCCTCATGCAATCTTATTCCATGCTTCTGGAATTTATTTTTATTAGGAATTATTTTCACAAGTCTTCTATATACTATAAAACATAGTATTCTGGGGTGCGAGAGTTAACCCAGGGGTTAAGAGCACTTGTTACTATTTGAAGGGCTGAAGCTCTGTTCTTAGAACCTGTATCAATAGGCACTTTACAACCTTTTCAAGGGGTCAAATAACTTCTTTTGGCCTTATCAGGAACTCATATGAATTTAAACACACACACACACACACACACACACAACCACACCACACCACACCACACCACACAAACACCCTAAATCTCCTTCCTACTATAAATCAGTCATCAAAATAATTTCATTCAAGCAATTGTCCATTAAAAGGCAACAACATACATAGTATTATGCAACCAAATTTATATATGAGATATTAAGATGGGTTCCAAAATCAAGATTCCAAAATTCACCTTTTGTTTTTGCAATTCTATGTATCTATACTATAATTTATTTTATTCACAGTACTTAGTATTTTATGCCATCTTATCAAGTAGCAAATCACTTTCATGTACAGCATATCATTTATTTCTGGAAAATCAAGGTATTAGCCTACTTGTCTCTCAGTACAAAGATAGATCCAACAGTGACTTACAAGTGCTACAAAATCCACACAACTCACTGTAATGATGAGGACCAGGGAAGGCACACACATTCATCAGAATAAACACAGGTGACCCTTGCATGCCAGGCCATCTATCTGCTTTGAGCTGCCGTCCTGCTGAGCCTGGCTCAGCTCCCTGACAGTAAATCTTTACACCATTATTTTGTCCCCTGCACTGACAAGACATCTCATGCTGTGAGGAGCCAAATGTTTATGTGCAAGGACATTGCGTCCATTATTGTCATTAGAGTGCTGTCTCCACGCATGAGCAAGGCACATTAAAGGCCACATGGGTGAGAAGAAGAGTTCCCCGGGGCCCCAGCTTCACTAACTGAGCCTGCTTTCTGCCAAACATGGAGAGGGATTTATCTCTTTAAAATATACAAAGAGCTATTCTCAGATGCTAATTCATATCATCAGTCAGTGGGAACAAACAGCTCAGGCAAGTGCAGTAATGAAGAGAGTGCTGGGCAGAGCCAGGAGATGTGATCCCAGCTTCTATCACTCACAGGTCACAGGACCTTAGCCCAACTTCCACTCTGGTTCTTCTTTCCCTCCTGTGGTTCTTCCTTCCATGGGCACCCATAATGTATTATACACCAGGCCTAAATAATTAGGTACGACCTGACTCCTCTCCCTCCTTACTGACTTTAACTATGATTACTTAAAGCTACTTACATAATCTCTAGATCTCTGTGTTACAAAAGGTACCCAGGAAAACTCACTTTAAAAAAAATGGGAAATCATTTGAAATGTAAATAAAAAATATATCGAATAAAAAAAAAGAAAAAAATGTTTATTTTATTTTTCTGAGTGTTTTGTCTGCAAAAATTTATGCATACCCCTTCTGTGCCTATTGCTGACAGTAGGTCGGAAGAATGTGCTGTATCTCCTGCAACTGAATTTTGAATCAGTGCTTATGAACTACTGTGTGGGTAATGGAAACAAAAGCTAGGTCCGCTGCAGGAACAGTAAGTTACCTTGACTGCTGAGTCATTTCCTTAGCTCTCAGCCAACTGTCATAAGTTGTAAATTTTCTGGTCATTTATCATTATATTAGCAATCAGCTATTTATTACTCCACTCCATTTTAAAAACACTCCTTTTCCAGAAATTATCTTGAAATTTGGTACATTTTTTCCAATTTTAAATTACACATATTGGCAAGTATTAATAGAAAATGTGCTATTTCTAATGAATAAAGGCATACCTCATATATCTTAAATTTACACAAAACCCTAATATCCTCTTCAAATTATTTTCATAGGTAAAATGTCTTTCACAATCCAGTGTCCTATAAAAATTTAAAATATACAACAAAGTTAAATCGCCACTGATAGGAGAAATGAATTGTAATAAAAGCCATAGAGACAGCTCTGTGGCTTTGACTTAGAAATGAGGGAGAGCGAGTCTGCTACTGGGCGTGGCTACTTGACTTCGACTGCTCTTATCTCACACAGCACCAGACAGGTGATGGGCCATAGGGAAGCGCCAAGGTACGGCTCAGAGGTGGGTGTAGAGAGCCTTATTGAGGTGCCATGCCACCTGGCAGGAACTTGATCTCGACCATATGTGAAGTTCTTCTCTCAGCCTTTGAGTGGAAACTCCTGTGTCAGCCATAATCCCCTCCACCTAGGGTGGAGTGCTCAAAGGTGAAGCCTATTCTTCAAGGACCTGCAGTTTCCTGAGAAACACTAGCCACCTGTGGCGCGACTGAACTGATTCTGCTGAGAAGTTTCCAGACTTTCCCCCCCTGCCTATATATATTGGGAGCTCTTCATTAAACTTTGAGATCTTGAAAATAAAAAAAAAAAGAAATGAGGGAGAGTAGGGTTTTCAAAAACAAGAACAAGTTTCTCAGTTAAAGTTGAAAGTTGAACATGGACCCAAATGGGAGACAGGCTCCTTAGTAGAGGAGTCACGCCCAGGCTTGCCATGGTGCCCTGCTGCCCTGGGTTAGCAGTCCTGTCACTTACAATCAGTCCTTGACATTTCCAGCATTACCACATATCTAGTGCATACTGAGTTCAAGGGAACAGCTGGGGTCTGCTCCAAAAGATGAATCTTTGCTCTAGAAAAATACCTGAAAAATCTCATCTTTGACTCATCTATCTCCCATCTACCTATCTACTATCATTTTCTATCTACTATATTCTCAATATATATATATATAAATATATATATGGATTATATATAATGAATCGAATATATAATGTGATTTTTATATTTGTTTTTTGTTTTATTTTGTTTTTATTTTTATGTTATTAATCATTCCATTTGTTTGCATCTCAAATGACATCCCATTTTCCAGTTTGCCCCTCCACCAACACCCCATTCCACAGCCTCCTTCTCCTCCCTCCCCTTTACCTCTATGAGTGTGCTCCCCAACACATTCATTCCTGCCCTACCCCTGCAGCATCCCCTTACACTGGAGCATCAAGCCTCCCTAAGAACAAGGGCTCCCCTCCCACTGCTGTCAGGCAGGGCCATCCTCTGCTACATATGTATCTGGAGCCATAGATCCCTCCAGGTCCACTCCTAGGTTGGTGGTCTAGTCGCTGGTAGAACTGGGTAATCACGCCAGCCTATGTTGTTCTTCCAATGGGGTTGTGATTCCCCCCTCCCCCAGTTCTTCTGCCAGGTCCCCACCAGGTTCCCTGAGCTCAATCTGATACAAACATCCACAAACATCCACATCTGCATTGGTCTTATTTGTAAGTAAGTCTGCATCTGTCTCTTTTATTATGTTTTAAGTTGCAATTTGAGATTTCCTTATTTGTCCTTATTTAATTCATCCTCAATTTTAATACTTGTTTTGTACCTTAAGTAAGTGCCTTCTTTATATATTTCATGTTTCTTATTTCATGTTAACACTTACTTCCCTTTCCTCAATTCTGCTGCTTTACTAACACCTTATAAGCACATTGGGTGTGTGATATAGGAAGCACAGCATCAGAATGTAAGTGATTTCACTGGTCACTTGTTTCTATAGTGACACAGAGAAATGTTTTATTGCATCAACAACTTTGAGTAACACAATTCATGAAAATTTCAAACATGTTGTTCATCCAGGTTCACTGTCTTGGCTATAGAAACCGTGACCTGATGAATTACTTTATTGATCTTTGCATCTGTGCTGCAGTAAGCAGATAGACATGTAACTAAGGAACTTTAATGTCATGTCAATGTACCAGGGTCACAGCAAATACAGCTCTGGAAAGAATTCACGCATGGGTTTAGATTACATCTGCAATTAATGTTGTAAGGCATGGGTTCACTGTCTTCCAAAACACCCATGCGGGTTCCCAGTCTTTAACATCCAGTAAAGGTTTTGTGCAAGTCTTCACCACCAGAATCCCACAGTTTCTCTTTTGGTGTACAGTGGTGGCAGGCATCCTATTGTTTAAGGAAGTATCCACTAATACTGGTGAGGTGGAATGCCACTTTATATGCTTACTTGCCATTTCATTTGTTAGCAAATCCATGTCCTCCTTGCTCCTCTCCTAGACAATTCATCAGACTGTTGTTTATAGGCTTGCATCCTTACATATTTGAATCGTCTAAGTTGTTTATAAAATCTGGATAATAAAGTTTTCTATTTTTGTCATGAACACTTTATAAATTTTTAATAATAAAGGATTTTTTTACCCTTGGAATTATTCTGTTTTAAGTATGTATGTATTTAAGAGGGAGAGAGAGAGAGAGAGAGAGAGAGAGAGAGAGAGAGAGAGAGAGAGAGAGAGATGCACACACACAGAATGAGAGAGAGACAGAGAGACAGAGAGACAGAAAGACAGAAAGATAGAGTCAGAGACAGACAGAGGACAGACAGAGCATGTATGTGTTTGTATCTAGGGACCAAAAGCAGTCATTGGGTCCCCTGGACCTAGAGTTGTGAGATGCTCAATGTGGTGTGTGTCCTGGGAAGCAAACTTAGGTAACAAACATAGGCCCTCTAAAAGAACAGCGCACACTTCCGGTCATTAAGCCATCTATCTCTCCAGTCTACATCCTTTTAAAGTTTTTGCAACATTCAACTCTAAGTCATTTTCTCTTAAATGACTTCTTTTTTCTCTACTCAGGATATATGAGAAATATCAAAAACGCGGAGATAGAAAGTGTGTTGTTATTTACTATAAATTTAATCATGAGCCATCTAAATAATACCATCAACTGTTTGTAGAATATCTAGTTATGTTCTAATGTAAAGTTTTCAAAGTAGTGCATATACCCTGCAGAAAGCAGGACCACACAGGGCTCTTAGGCTCTAAGTTGTGTTTTGTTTGTTTTTTTGTTTTTTTCTTAATCTGATACAAATACATTCCTTACCGTGGATTCTTGGATTTATACTGTTGTATGTGCAATAATCAGTTTCTGCATATTTTCTCTAAGACACTGAAGAGTAAATGAGATAAGAAAATGATACAGAATGAGGAACAGCATTTCAGAACATTATTGTAATGATCTAAACGCAAAGCTACGGAATTTTAGATTAAAATATCACTACCCATAGTGAGAAATTAGCAGACTTAAATAAAGGAACTTTTCCTGCTGAGAAAAATGTGAATTATTTTCAGTCTATTTCAAAGAATAGTTTCTGAAACTAAAAACCTCTTAACATTTATTCCAACTTTCTTCTGCTTAGCTTGGCTTTGCCTTTTAAAACTGGATTATTAACAATAGTTAATAAACAAAAGAGACCATGGATTTTAAATAGAACAAGGAGAGGTAAATGGGAGCCTATGAATGGAGGAAAGAAAAGGGGGCAGAGATATGTAGGAGATGGTGTTGATTTCCTAAATGGTTCTTGATTATGTCAATAAAGGAGGCAGAAGCCAATTGCTGGGTGAGGGAGGAAAGGTAGGGCTTCAGGTTCCCAGGAGAAAGAGAAGGGAACAGGAAGCCTTCGGACCAGGCTTTGGAGCAAGGAGGAAGCTGAAGACCTGTAGGGCCCTAGAGATTGTAGCTTCCATTGCAAGCAGGGAGAGTGGGAGGAAGGGAAGAAGCTGATAACATTAGGGCCAGAAATCCTTCACCCAGCCATTGAGTTATCTGGCTAATTTTAAAATAATATAACTGTCTAGTGTTTTCTATCTGCTGAGCTAAAGTGGGCAGGGGGAGAGACAGGTCAGCCAGGGCGAATGGATGTTTGGGGCTTGGCAAAGTTAGCTGTGAGGGTCTGGGGGAGAGCTCTTAGGGAAAATGGCCTTTGGCAGAACTAAGCTCAAAGATCCCAGGCAAAGTAACAAGCAGGACTCGGGTTAGGGGGGTGAGGCGGGGTTAAAAATATATGCGCAACAGAGATAGTAATGTAACTCGAAGGGGAAGATAATGTAACTGTACTAAAACCTACAAAATAAAAGAAATATATGAAAAAAATAAAACAAAACGGGAATTTAATTGTTTAGAAATTATAAATCTGCTTTCCCTTCCATTTCCTCCCCCCAACCCCATTCATCCTTCCCTTGGTGTGTCTCAGATCCTGACTTGTTTTTTTCTTTGTTACACCTCTCTGTTTTTACTTTTCACAGAAGTTTGAAAAACAGGGATATGCTACATGAAATGAACACAGAATGAACCCTCCAACACAGACCTTTCGGTACGTTAGATACAGATGACCTCACACATTTTACCACTCTCGAAAATTAACGCATGGGCATTGCTTGTCTGCATTTTAACAAGAACTGTCACCTATGAACACAATGGGCTCTGCCCCTGCTTCAGGAAAGCTTTTCTGTAATTTCATGCAAATAACAATTCAAACAATGTGCATATTGGCTTAACTACAGTCCCCTCTGAGACATAATTCCACAAAATCAGAACATTTACTGAGCAGCATATGTCTTTAGTTGTCAACCCGATTACTTTTGGAATTAACCAGAACCCAAATGGGGGGGGGGGTTATACATGTATATACATGTGAGTGCTGCTTTGTTTTGGTTTTTGTTGTTGTTGTTGTTGCTGTTGCTTTTTACCTCAATTAAATTTTTTGAAGTGGGAAGACCCACTTCTATTCTGGACTTTTGAGGTGGGAAGGAGATTCACCTTTAATCTGGACCACCCTTTTTGCTGGTGGCCTATATAAAGGACATTGAAGGAAGCTTGTTCTCTGCCTGATTACTCTTAGCTTGACTGACAAGTCCATCTCTTCACTAGAAGCAGAACCTACATCTTAGGATTCTGGTGTGTACCAAAAACCAGCTGAGACTTCCAGACTCATGGATTGAATAAGTACAAGATAGATTGTTGAAACTTCCATTCCTAGACAGCCATTGTTGGATTAACTGAACAACAGTCTGTAAGCCATTCTTTTTGTTTGTTTGTTTGTTTTTCGAGACAGGGTTTCTCTGTATAGCCCTAACTGTCCTGGAACTCACTCTAGACCAGGCTGGCCTAGAACTCAGAAATCTGCCTGCCTCTGTCTCCCAAGTGCTGGGATTAAAGGAGTGTGCCACCACGGCCCAGCTGTCTGTAAGCCATTCTAATATATCCGTTTCCTATATGCAGAATTTCATTCCATGAATACTTTTTTCTTTAGACAACCTAGACTAATACACAGGGAGTCTCTAACTTACCCATTTTGATGTTTAACATCAATTTATTCTTTGATTTATGACTACGACACTTTGGCTTTTTCTTTAAAAAAAAAAAACCCAAAAACCCCTCTTTTTTTCTTTCCTCCTTTCTATCAAAAAGCAAAGGTAACATTTCTTTTCATCTGTATGCAAATAATAGCTTTAATTTGATTAAATCAGGAGTTATCTTATGAAAGACACTCATCAGCCACTCATCCTGTTCCTCTCTGTTGATTTGATTCATTCTTTTCTCTATTTCCATTTTAATAATTGTTTTATCATTTCACATTAATGTGGAAAATAAATAAATTAAATTAAATGCATCAAAGAGCTTCAAAGCAAATAAGCATTTTGCTATGTCAGGTATTCAACATCCAAAACATAATTTTATTTTTCTTCTCTATGTAATAAATATGGATTAAATTGAAGAAAACAATTGCAAATTAATTTTTCATTGTTTTCAAAATATTCCAGTTCCTTCTACTTTAATAACCAATTTAACCTCAAATATACCACCTAAATTTAAGACTTGCTTATGCTCTATTTAATAAAATTATAATATTTAACTTAAAAGATGCTGACTGATAAAAATATCACTCAAATGAAAGTTTATCTCCTTATTCTAAGCATTTTAAAATTTAAAATATTCTTTTAGTGATGGTTTTTAATGTTTTTTTCCTGAATGTAGGTATTAAGAAAAGAGTTAGTGCCTTACAAAGTTAAACACAATTTATTTTTCCCCAAGGAAATTCTTTGTATCTCTCTATCCTCTGTATATTGGGAATTTTAGGTGCACACTTCAAGCCTCTTACAAAAGAATACTTGAAGATCATTTACTTAGCACCTGAAAATCTACTTTTAAAACTAAAGCACTGAGCATAAATCCCCACAGTGATTTATAGACAAGATAAGATTTGTATACAAGACACAAGATTTATAAACAAGATATATGAGAAGAAATACATTTCTTGTAGTGCAAAGCAGGTAACTGTATAATTTATAGGGGGAAGCAATTGTATGTACCAGTTGGGACCTAGAAGGGCCCTGTCAGAGTTAACCCCTGTGAATCTCTGCTGTCCTCCTTCCAGGTCAGCCCGACCATATCAACATATTCATCATGGCCAACCTCTCTCGCGCTTGTCTCAACCTTTCTCATTGTTTCCTCATTGATGATGGTATGTGGTAGAAGTCTGTATATTTTTGTCTACATATTTTGTCTGTATTTATTTTGCGATTAAACAACTGATAATTGTGTTAGCTGTACATTAAAAAGTCAGAAATAGACAAATAGGAAATAATGCCATGATGTTCTTTTCATGCTTTAAAAAATGTATCCCTATGTAGTCAAGAGCACTGCTTTCGCCTCCTTTCCCCTTCTCCGTATAGACGTTTTCTCACTCATATTTTCTAGATATGACCCAGCAGCAACTGGGCTAAAGGAGGCATCACAAGATGGCATTTTTGAACGTGGCCCTTTAAGAGCTGTACAAATAGGCAGGGGACTGATTTTGACCTGGAAAGCAGCAGCCACACTGGCTTCCCCCGCTCCCTGTCAGGAGAAGCTGCCAAGATGTGGATCCTCTTGTTATCCATTCCCTTATTGACCTGCAGACTCTGCCCTCAGCCAGGCCTCTGATAAGATGTAGACATATGTCAGAGAGTCCCTGTCCTCCTGAGGCCATTGATACTATGCCCTGCCTCAGAGCTGTTCCAGCTGAAGAATAATTGCACATCGTTTATCTCCAGTGCCCTCCAGGACTCTCAGGCAGGTTTGTCCTGGGGCAAGCTGGCCTGCATTCACTTTAATTTTGTTCGTTCTTCCTGGTCACTAACATGCTCCTACCTTCCTGGCTTGACTTTAGCCATTTTTGATGCTCCAACTGCTGCTCACAGAGGACTGTGTCTACTGCATATGACTGACATAATCAGGTCTCACATCAGTGACTCAGGACCCTCTATGAGATAGAACCTGTTCAGACAGGCACATGCCATGTAGAAAGAAGAGTGATTTTAGTTAAAAACCACAATTCTATGTTTGCTAAAAAAATTAGAGAATTAGTCCAAAAATAAGAGTCCTTTCAAATATTTTTAAGTTGAAATAACACTCTTGATTTTATTTAAAATATACTGTACAATTACTCATATATGGTAACATGTTATTACAGGTAGTATACATTCCATTGTATAGTATCTGGAAATATAGCATGTATACTGTAAATTACATTACTATAGATTACACTAGTTATTGCTGTTTATTATATAATTAATTATATTGGTTCCTCTTTGAGCTCTCGGAAAATCTTACTCTAAATAATTTACTACTAAAAATAGTTGCTATAACTGAGCTAATAGCATACTCACAAGCATGCACACACGTGTTTTAAAATGTTCTAGCATTTGAACAAAATAGTTGAGTTTCCTTCTGGAACATATCACGTAAATGATAGCTCATTCTTTTCCTTTCTACTTTCAAGATATACTTAAAAATACATTTGTATGTATATGTATGTGTATGTGTTTGTGTATGTATATGTATATATGTATATTTATATGTATATGTATTTGTTTATGGATATACATGTGTGTGCACATACAAATACATATTCACATACACATATAAATGAGTTTGGCTGTCTGCAGGAGACAGAGGAGTGTGGTGGATTTCCTGAAGGTAGATTCGCAGATGCTTGTGAGACTGAGACACCTTATAGATGTTGAAATCAAGCATGGGTTCTCTAATCTACACATCCTTTTAACTGCTGAGTCATCGCTCTAAAGCCTTGTACCTCTTTTTTTTTTAAATAAAGTTTTTTCTTGGCATAATTTTGCCAGAGTTTTAAAGAATTTATGATTTTACAAGGATAGGAAGAATAGGGGAGACTTTCATAGCATTGACAAAGCATTTGTAAGTTGCAAACAAAAGCTTGTAAACCACTAAGGTGCATTTAATGTGTGAAACCTTTTCACTGGGGGGCTTTTATACTGGAATTTATTTGCTCCCTGCATTCATGACATGACATTTGTAACTTCTCATAGCTTACTGTGAGATTTCGTGTCATTATATTTATTAAAAACATATTTGAGAAAGCCCAAAAGAGAAATGACCGATTTTATAATACTATTCTATCAAGTTAAAATAAAGACAGATCCAGAAGTCCTGGGTCATTTTATTTAATCAAAAACCCATGTACATATGTTTACTCAGTTCACACATATTTTACAAGTACACACAAAACCACATATGTATATACTCACTGAGTATATATGGTAAGATGCACTTCCACAAATCTGGTATAGGCTCAGTACATACAATGGGGCCAACATGCTAGCACAGTGAATAAATTTACTTGAGACTAAATTCAATCTTTGCCTACAATAGTACAATAGAACCAGCTTCCAAAAGATGTCCTTTAAGCTCCACATGTGTGTGGCACACATATGTGCATACTCATATATGTACTTCATACAGACACACATGCATATTAATATTGCTTAATTATTTTTACCATTTAAATACAGTAAAAACTTTTAGTATGTCAGTGTAAAATAGTCAGCTACATGGCACATGGGTTAGTACAATTTTAGGCTTTGCATTTGCTGTGATTCTGAATGAACCAAGGCCCAACAAGCCCACCTTGTCCCCTTCTTTTCTAAGGAGCTTCACTCTTCCATAGCCACATGAATGCAACTCTTCTGTCATATAAGCTTATACATCACCATGGAAGTGGACTTTCTTTACTCGAACTGTGACTGCGGGGATTAGACTCCTGGTACTTGGCAGGAATGGGGGGTCAGGGTCAAAGCCTCTACCACTTCCTTTATTGTGCTTCCTCTTGGCTCTTATGATGCGACTGGACCAAGCATCTGCACTGAGACCTATAGTGATTTGCCTGTGACATGCTCCTGAGTGCAGTCATAATGATAATTTTCCCTTCAAAATGGGTATTCATACAGCGATTTGTTCAGTCATTTAAGAATACTGTAAGTATATAAAAAAACAGTGAATAAGACGGATGAAGGAAGGAGAATGTTTTTTCTCCCATAAACAAGATCTCTGATAGATTATAAATTCCCACATGGTCAGCCCTAAACATATATACAAATTAGAAGCACTAAATGGACTCATCAGAATAGATGTAAATATATGTGCATGAGCATATATGTAATATATATATATATGAAGCAATGATAATTACAGAAGAAGAGGTTATAAATCCAAGAGAAGATTAGGCAGGAGAGAGAAATTAGCGAGACGTGAAAAAGAGGTGCAAATAATGCTCTCATGTATGGAAATCTTAAGTAGAATTTAAAAAAATATTTTGTAAAAAGAATACTGCCTTCCTGACTTAGGGAACCTACATCATTAGGTTATTTTCTTCCAAGGTGTTTTAATCACCAATTTCAGATGCTATGCATATTTTAATAACTATATTTCATTTTAATTTTCTACATTTTAAATGAAATATTTTTCCCATTGAAACACACATATATAATGAATTCATAGCATAAGCAGGGTACTCTCTAAATTTGTGTGTTTCATCTTTATTGTTAGCAATCCGTATTTCATTCAACAGCTTTAATTTCTCATTTAAAAAGAAAGGTGATGCAGAAAAATGAGTACTTTTCTAGAGGTGGCTGTATAATGGATTAGGGTTTTTAGGTCTAAGGTCTTAAGCAGTGAAAACAAAAGCCAAAAAAGAGAGGATTTAAAAAGCTCACAAGTTATCTGGTAGTTATCTAAGTGCCCTGAATCTCTACCAGCCTTTTGACACTGCGATTCTGTCTGAATTGCCAAAAACATCAAGAAAAAGCTTTTCTTTCTTTTTTCCCACTGTCATCCACACACCTATGGAGAACTCCAGGGTACAGATCAAAGAGAATCAATCTATCCGAGTGTAATAAGCATGGGATCACATCTCCCCATCAAGTGTAGGGAACTCTCCATAGATCCACACAGCGAGGAGCAGAAAGATCAAGATTGCAGTGGAGAGAGGCATGGGAAGCAAGAAAATCCAAAGAATAAGAGGAGTAATATTTTCTCTGCTCTTACAAAACATTCATAATGCTCGACACATTCCACGCTCTTCCTGTACAGTGGTCCTGAGCCCTGCCTTGGCGTTCCATCTTGTGCTGGACCAGGCTCCTTTCCTTCCTCTCTGAGGCTAAGGTTTCAGAGACCCAGTTTGGCTTTATTCCTCATGAAGCTTTGCTTGTGCACATTTTAGACAGCTTTTTATTTCTCCCCTCACACAGGTTAACAGACAGGCCTGTTCTCCAGCTGTTGTCTCCCGTGCTTGCTTAGTATTCTCTCCACATTACCTCCAACACTGAGATTTATTTCCTTTCCCTTTCTCTATGCCTATCTATTATTTTCCTGTGCAGAAAATCATCATGAATTTTTCCTTCAAACACTCAAACTTAAGTTTTCCCAGTTAAGTGCTTTATCTCAAAGGAGAGAATGTCTACCAAGCAAGAACAGATTGCAACAATCACAGTGCTGCTGGCTGCTTCTTTGGAAGCACTATTGTAAGTGTCATGGATGATGTTAGATGACAATGAACCTGCATGGAAAAGTCCCTTTTGCATCAAGTAGAAATCACCCCCCCTCCAGATAAACATAATTGTTTTCATAATGTCTCCCTCTCACGATGAATTTACCCCTCTACATATAGGGTAATATTTACACATACAAGGACAAATATGAATTGGGGTATTTGTTGCATACCTTTATTCTTGGTACTCTGTAGGAAGAGGTTGACAGATCTTTTTGCATTTGAGGTCAACCTGATCTACATAATGAGTTCTAAGAGAGTCGTGGCGATATGGGAAGAAGGTCTCAAAAAGTGCATAATTAATGAATTTGAATAGCCAATGATAACCTTCTATCTGTAAAGATGTCTTCAGATAATTGATCTATAATATTCATTTATCTACCACCAATGTGCATTAGAATCAGCAATCAAAGATCCTTGTATTACAATTCACTTTCTTGTATCTATGTGTAGAAGTATTCACCAATAAATGAAACAACTGAAAAAAACCTTTGCAGATAACTAACAGTTTATGTCCTTTATATAGAAATTCTTTGCTAAAATACAAGAGAAGTGAGGCTTTCATAGTCTTCATTTATCTGTAAGTAAACCTAAGAATTAGACAGAGGAGCAGGCATATACCTAAAATAACATCCATGGAGCTCCAGGAAGACTTCCCTGTGCTCTAACCCCACCCTAAGAAGTGCTTATGTTTACTAGCAAAGGCTGGTGGTTCTTATCTCTTCGCAGTTACCGGAACATACTCTGCCCTTTGGCCTGCCTTCTTTCCACTTCTGATACAGCCATCTCTTAGCAACTGTTGTTTGCCGGAAGTCCCAGTAGCCTTTTCTACTAGCATTGTGATTACAACATCACAGAGCTTGGTGTACCACAGGAGGCAAAAGCTAAAGTATTGATCTTAGTGCTGGGCACACATGAGGTGCTCAGTCACCACTAATGACAGTTATGATTACTAGTAATTACTTCTTTTAGACCTCCTCTCATGGGAAGGCTGAAGGGCATTTGAATCAACAACCCCCCTGTAGATGACAATATTTGTAAAATGTTAGTTGAAGGCTTTAAAAGGTGGTAATGATCATTAGGTAAAGAATGGTACACACTCAAAAGAATTTTACTGTCTTTGTGAAGTAGCATTTCTATTGGATGAATCATGTGGGACTGCATGAGATGAGGTAATACATTGAAAGCTGTTAGCATGCACAGGATGTGGCACACAGTAAGTGCTCATTGAAAATAGTGGTTATAAGAATTTTCTCCTTATGAAAGAATGATGTCATTCTTTGCATTTTTCCAGTAATACATTTTATCCTTTAGAAGCAGTTAGCATGAAAGCAGAATTTTCACTAGTTTCTCTTTTAACCTTTAAGTTTTTACTCATTTTAATATAATCATATAAATGTATGGGGTATAATATGAAAATTTAATGCATATATAAATAATAAGTAATTGTTAAATCATACAAGATCACAATAACCTAATTCATATTTTATGAATACCTAGAAAAAAGAATCTTAAAGGCATCAAACCTAAAGTAATGATGAACAGATAGAGAAGTGACTTATATGACCAGAACACACAAAAATAACTCTATGACTCTTATCTGTATAGAGAAAGATAGTAGAATAGTTATCAATCACTCTGAATGTTAAACACACATTCAATTCTTATTCCATCATTTTTAAAAGTCTAAGGAGATGGGACCATTGACTAGCATACTCCAGATAGAAGGCTCCATGTTTCTGTCTGTCTTTCTCTCTGTGCCCCTCTCTGTCTCTGTATCTCTATGTCTCTCTCTCTCTCTCTCTCTCTCTCTCTATATATATATATATATATATATATATATATATATATATATATATAAATTTGGATATAAATCCAAATTTAAACCATCTTTACCTACAAATCCAGCTTTCAGAATATTTTAGAAGAAAAACTTCAACCCAAGGAGGTTAAATATACCCATGAAACTACAGGAAATAAGTAATCTTACACCAGCAAAAAATAGAGAAATTCTGAAGCATACTCACACACCATCCACAACTTCACCACCACCACCACCTCCACCTCCACCACCACCATCAACAACACTAACAACACCACCACCAACAAAAACAACAACAACAATAAATAATAGGAATTAATAATCATTGCTCATTGATATCTCTCGATACAAATTGTCTCAAATCTCCATTAGAAAGATTAGCAGAATGAATATATGAAAACATGATCCACCTCATTCTGCAAATAATAAATATACCTCAACGTCCAGGATAAATATTACCTCAGGGTAAAGAGCTGGAAAAAGATATTACAAGAATCTAAACAGAAGAAGGAAGCCAGTGTAGTCATTTTAATTTTTAACAAAATAGATTTCAAACCATAGTAAAACAAAAGAGAAATGGATTCATAATCATCAAAGAAAAAATCCACAAGATGACATTTCAATTCTTTGTAACTGTGCCCCAAACAAAATGGTAGCCACTTTTGTAAAAGCAACAGTAGGATAGCTTAAATCACATATTGGCCTTAACACAATAATAGTGGGAGATATCAATAGCCTCCCTGCACTAATGAACATACCATCCAAGCAAAAATATTCAACCAGACAAATATTGGAACTAATAGATGCTATAAACCAAATAGTCCCAATAGATAATTACTGTACACTTTGCAAAAACACAAAAGAGCATACCTTTTTCTCAGTACCTCTCAAAACATTCTCCAAAATTGACAGTCTGCACGGACACAAAACAAGTCTCAATAGATACAAGAAAATTTATTTTCTTACATCCTGTCAAACCACCAGGGATTGCATATAGATATCATCAGCAACAGAAACAACAGAAAGCCTACAAATTCATGGAAACTGAACAAAGGAGTAAAGACAGAAATAAATGAATTCATTGAAATTCAGTGAAAATGAATACTAGTCCATTTAAGTTTATGGAACACAATGAAAGCAGTTCTAAGAGGAAAGTTCATAACACTATGAAGCTACATTTATAAAAAGTGGACAAATCTCATAATTGTAACTTAGGAGCAGGCATAAAACTATAGAACAGGAAGACGTAAGCACACCCAATAGAATATAGACAGCAAGAAATAATCAGAGTGCTAGTCTATAATATAGAAACTAAAAAGGAATCAATGACACAAACAGTTTGTTCTTTGAGAAAATCAGCAAGGTAGTAAATCCATATTTAAACTAACCGAAAGACAGAAGAAATATCCAACTTAATAAAATTAGATATGAAAAGGGAACATAACAACTAATCTAGAAATTCAGAGACTCCTAAGGACATACTTTAAAAACTTGTATTATACAAAATTGGAATACCCAAAAGAAACATATAATTTTCATGATAGATACCACACACCAAACTTCAATTAAGATCAGATAAACAATTTAAATAGACCTATAAACGTTAGTGAAATAGAAACAGGAATAACAGGCCTCTCAACTGACCTGGTGGTGGTGGTGGTGGTGCATGCCTTTAATCTCAGCACTCAGGAGACAGAGGTAGGTGGATGTCTGAATTCCAGGTCAGCCACCTATAGAGCCAGTTCCTGGAAGATCATGGCTACACAGAGAAACCCTGTCAAAGAAAACTAAACCAAACCAAACCATACCGAACCAGGAAACTAACTAATTAAACAAACAAATAATCCATGCCCCGAGAGTTTTAATACATAATTCTACAAAACTATCAAAGAAAAGTTAACAGCAAATATTCCTCAAACTATTCCACAAACTAGAAACAGAAGGAGAATTGTTCAATTCATTTTATGAGGACACAGTAATGCAAATACCCAAACCATATGAAGACTAAGCAAAGAAAGAATTACAAATGTTTCCCTCATGAATATTGATGTAAAAGTGCTCAATAAAATACTTGTATGTTAAATACAAGAACACATCCAAAGCATCATCTACAATAATCTCATAGCAGGCTTCATCCCAGAGTTGCAGGGGATGGTTCAACATATAAAATTTAATAAATGTAATCCATCATATAGCAAACTGAAAAAAAAACCTGATCATCTCATTAGATGCTGAAAAAGCCTGTGACAAAATCAAATACCACTTTATTATAAAAGTCTTGGAGATGATGGAGTATACAGATGCAGGGACATACCTAAACATAATTAAGCCATAATTTACAGAAATTATATATATATACAGAAATTACATATATATATACATATTACAATAATATATATATATTGCTATGGATCAAATACTTCCACATGCAGCCAGACACACTGATATGACAGAAGATAAAGTGTGGAATAACCTTTGCATTAGCAGAGAACAGAACACTCATAGTGCAGACTGTAAGATCAACAAATATTAAAAGGGGCCTCATGAAATGGGACCCACAAGGGAAGGGACACTGTCAATTAGACAAACTGGCAGCCTACAGAATGAGGAAATGTTTTTACCAACTTCACATTGGGTAGAGCACTAGTACCTAAAATACCTAAAAAAAACTCAATAAAATAGTCACCAACAAACAAAATAATCCAATTAAAATG
This sequence comes from Apodemus sylvaticus, assembly GCF_947179515.1. Classification (NCBI taxonomy): domain Eukaryota; kingdom Metazoa; phylum Chordata; class Mammalia; order Rodentia; family Muridae; genus Apodemus; species Apodemus sylvaticus. The sequence goes on along the minus strand of NC_067473.1, from coordinate 70,369,915 downwards.
GGATCTAATCTAAACCCAATTCTTAATAGAGGAATTTCAAATCCTGAGAATCTTTTAATGAAATATTCAACATCCTTTGCCATCAGGAAATTGCAAATGAAAACAACCTTGTGATTCCATCTTATTCCCATCAGATTGTCTAAGATCAATAACACAAGAGACAGATTTATGCCGGTGGGGATATGGAACAAGGAGTAACTCCTTCATCACTGATGGAAGCACACATCTTACAGCCACTATGGAAAATAATATGGCAGTTGCTTAGAAATTTGGGAATCAGTCTATCTCAAGATGCAGCTGTGCTTCCCTCAGGCATATACCCGAAGGATTCTCTACCCTAAGGATACTGGCTCAACTGTGTTTATCATGGCTTTATTCATAATACCCACAGAATTGAAACAACCTAGATTTTCCTCATCTGAAATACGAATAAAGAAAATATGGTACTTTTACACAACGAAATATTACTCAGCTGTCAAAAATAACAATATGAAATTTGTAGGCAAGGGTTGGATCTAGAAAACATTCATTCTGAGTAAGGTAACCAGGACCCAGAAAAACAAATATGGTATGTATTCACTTTTAAGTGAAATTAGCTGTTAAGTAAATGATAATCCAACAGAGTTCACAGACCCTGACAGGGTAGATAACAAAGGGGGCTCTAAATTGCCTTTAAATTTCCCATGGATCTCACTGGGAATGGGAAGTAGGGGAAATAGAATAGATGTTGCAGGTTGTGGGGGGGTGGGTGAGGATAGCAACAGGAAGGTTCAACCTGGGGGTGGGGGGGGTGGGGGATGGGTTCAGGGAGAGAAGGCAAGAGGGAAGACAGCTGGAACTGGGAGGATATGGAGTCTGAACTGCCCAGTTTTGTAGCCAGATAAGCCTTCTAGTGGCGGGCCTAGGGTTGCATTTGATTACATTCTTTTTTTTTTTTAATTTTTTTATTCGATATAATTTATTTACATTTCAAATGATTTCCCCTTTTCTAGCCCCCCCCACTCCCCGAAAGTCCCGTAAGCCCCCTTCTCTTCCCCTGTCCTCCCTCCCACCCCTTCCCAGTTCCCCGTTCTGGTTTTGCTGAATACTGTTTCACTGAGTCTTTCCAGAACCAGGGGCCACTCCTCCTTTCTTCTTGTATCTCATTTGATGTGTGGATTATGTTTTGAGTATTCCAGTTTTCTAGGTTAATAACCACTTATTAGTGAGTGCATACCATGATTGATTACATTCTTATCCAAGGCTATACTAAAAAGATGCTCGAATCACCAAGGCTGATGCTCGGACAAAGGTTCCCTCTCTGAAATCAGAAAGCAGGCCCCATTACTGAGGACAACATCAGTACAACTCACTAAATGTAGGAGGTTGGCAGGTTCTAGCATGGAGCTTTCGCCCCTACTCTCTACATTGCTGTGGGATGGCCAGGGACTAGAGATTAGATAATCCAAAGACCTAGAATAAAATCAAATATGACTGGAAACGTGAACAAATACCGAAAAGATAAAACAAAACAAAAACCAATGAAATAATACCTAATGGTATTCTTCTATACTCATAAATCTGTTTTCTCCACTCATCATTAGAGCTGCTTCCTTCAGCAGCAGGTGAGAATAGGTACAGAGACCCTACATCCAGACATTATGTGGAGTCTAAATATGAGGTCTCCTTTGGGTCTTTCCCTTAGAAATCTGGCATTCCCTTGGAGAGGGGAAAGACATATTGTAGGAGTCAGAGGCAACAGAGGACACCAGAAAAAAAAAAAGGCCCATTGCATCAACTAAGCAGGGCATAGGCAGGCTCAAAGAGACTGAAGTGGGAAGCACAGGGCCTGAATGTATCTGCACCAGGCCTTCCTCATATATGTAATGAACATGATTTGTAGGATGCCTCACAGTGAGAACAGTAAATTTCTGACATTTTTATTTGCCTGCTCTTGGGTCTCTTTCCCTCCTTTTGAGTAGCCTTGTCCAGCCTTGATACGAGGGATTTTGCCTTGTCTAATTTTATCTTGTTTTGGTTTTTTTTTTGTATGAATTTGTGGTGTTTTATTATTGTCTTGAGCCTATTCCTTTCTGAAGAGAAATGGAGGAGGAGTGGATCTGCTGGAGAGGAGAGCAGAGCTGTTGGGAACTGGAAGGAGTGGAATGAGAGGAAACCGTGAACTGGGTGTACTGTATGAGAGAAGAATCTGTTTTCAATAAAAAAAGAGAAGGCTTGTGACAGCTGCTATGAACCTAATACTTTTTAAAAGGAAATGCAAGTGCTGGGAAAGCAAGACAGTTCCAAGGCTATGCAAGAAACTCAGTTCTCAAATCAATTAACCCTCCTCAGTACAGGTGGGAGCAGAGGAGATGACAGAGAAGAACACTGGCCAGTTTGGGAAAGGCAAGTCCTGAGACCTGGAGATAGGTCCTAGGGGCCCCCTAGCTTCTCTAAGATTAGGGCAGACATTTCTAACAACCACTGATCTGCAGGTACCTTGTGCTTGTTGGCACTGAGGTTCCAGAAGAATACAAACACACACTTGCTGGCACAATGTTGTCAAGAATAAAGAATCTGTGAAAATTGAAATAATCGTCTGCATATCTTTAAATTGGACTCTTTTATGATAACATCTTACTGCTAACTATAAATGGACTATTGTAAATTGCTCTGTGTGTTGTGATCTCAAGTTTTCCATTTGTAAAACATAAGATACAAAATAAAATCATTCCCATCTGCTTTCATATCTATCTTGTTATTTTCTTTTCTAGAGAGATGGATGTTCAAGAACAAATAAGTAGAAAATATATTTGAGAAATAAAAATGACACAATGGTAAAAATTACATTCGAAACAAAAGCTTGTTATATTGGTCTTTCATCTATAATACATACAAATCATACATATAGTTTCACTATAGCATTGAACCAAAGAACGTTTACTAAGGGTAAACGGAATGCTTTAGATCATACTGGCACATCCATGATGCATATTTTGATGAACCACGAAATATGGTTTCAAGGGAAAATTTGTTACTGTAAAATGGAATGTGTATTTCAGGGCTAGCTTAGCCCACCCACCTTCTCTAAAAAGCAGAGGTCCTCTGTGGTAGCTTTGGAAACTAGCAGAGTAGGAACACAGGGATTTCCTGTGCTTAATGCTTTAAGTCTTAACGCTTTAACTCATTGTCAGTTCTTTCAGATACGATTCATTTTAGGAATCACCATAAACTTCTATTTAATTCTATCAGTGCCATATAACCTTGCTATGAGCTTACAGGCAGAGATATAATAATGTTCTACTAAAGCCAACCATTGTTAGAAGTTGTCATCCAGACTGTCCAAACTCAAGGGCTAGTAGAAGAGGTACGCAAATGACTGAGCATACTATAAAATGTCCCAATAACCTCGAGTTATCTCAAGAGTTATGGATAATAACCATATGATTTGATAGAAGAGTAGATTTTTACAATTCAAATAATTTAAATATGAATTTGGGCTTTGGACTTCCCCAGCATGTAATAAGGATACGTGCTCCACTATGTTCATAACAGCCCTATTTATAATACCCAGAAGCTGGAAAGAACCCAGGTATCCTTCAACAAAAGAATGGATGCAAAAATTGTGTTACATATACACAATGGAGTACTATTCAGCCATTAGAAACAATGAATTCATGAAATTCTTAGACAAATGGATGGAATTGGAGAACATCATACTAAGTGAGGTAACCCAGACTCAAAGATCAATCATGGTATGCACTCACTAATAAGTGGATATTAACCTAGAAAACTGGAATACCCAAAACATAATCCACACATCAAATGAGGTACAAGAAGAATGGAGGAGTGACCCCTGGTTCTGGAAAGACTCAGTGTAGCAGTATGGGGCAAAACCAGAACAGGGAAGTGGGAAGGGGTGGATGGGAGAACAGGGGGAGGGAAGGGGGCTTATGTGACTTTTGGGGAGTAGGGGGGGGCTGAAAAGGGGAAATCATTTGAAATGTAAATAGAAAATATATCAAATAAAAAATTATAGACAGAATAAATGTCACTAACAATAATGTCAATGGTTAATGATATTGTGATACCATTTTAAGATTAGCAATGCTGGGTCCAGTTGCTTTTCTAAGCTAGTCTGAGGTACATGGAAATAATAATTAGGGATCAGTTCTTGTGCCGTGTGATTCAGAAGCACTTTTGGATGGATGTCGTATATAGCTGAGTGTGTTCAGCGTATCAACCTATCAAGTCCTAAGACAATAGTGATTGTGTACATCAGTTGCTACTGAATAACTAACTGAATACTAATTTCTGATTGTTAATGAGCTATTCAAAAGCAAGGTGTGTTAGGGAAAGTGGCAACAGACAATGGACTTCTTATGGAAAAAATAAATGAAATAGTGGTAAAATTAAATGAAGAAAGAAGAAGGAGGAGGAGGAGAAGAAGACAAAGAACAAGAACAACATCATCCTCAACAACAACAACAACAACAACAACAACAATAAAAATAAAAGCAACAACGCCAACAAACATGACAGACAATACCAGCATGGCTTAGAATCTAGTTCAGGAGGTAATGTCTCCACTAGTGGACAGAATAAAACTCCTGCTGTTTATTTCATGACATTCAAATGTTTTTCACCTATTCACCTATCATTCATATATATATATATATGCACATCGTGAGAAATGTGAAGCTAAACTCAAGTGCGCATTTACATCTCTGCAATATCTCTGATTTACAAGGTGTCCTGATTAATGTCTCAGGAGATCTTCTGGTCATGGTGACTGATGATGGTGCTTGCTGGGTTTATGGAGCGTTCCTCTGACCACGGAGATTGTGCCACTCAGCAAAATTCCAATATTTGCTTTTCAGGAATAAATGATCATTTCTTCTGTTGTTTGTATTTAATTAAATCTGTTGCTGGCATTCTTGCCTGAATTTTAAATACTGATTATATTTTTGAAATTCAAAAATGTGCAATACATACATATATATATATATGTATATACATATATATACGTATATATATGTGTGTGTGTGGGTGTGTGTGTAGGTCCAGTAATCTTGTGACAGTACATTTCTCTCTGTGTGTGCCTCTAGGTCAGTGTCAGCTTTACATTTGGTATATAGTTAAGATACTAGGTTATGAGAGGATTTTGAAATCACAGCTTAGGCTTGGCAAAGAGAATCCTAACATTTTCTACACAAACAACTGAAATGCCAGAGCAAAGCCTGGATGACAGAACTTTTCAACAAAAATGTGATTTGGCTCAACCTGAGTTCACTGTGTGAGTTGAAGACAATTTGACCTAGAAATAAAATGGTCTCTGCAAAGAACCAGTGAAGCTGAAGAGAAATTTAAATGTCTTAGGTGGATGACCTTAGATGCACATTGGGCAATTAAGAGAACATAATGATTAAGATTTGAGCATCTATTGAGGAATAAAGACATTTGTTAGTACTCAGTTGCCAAGTGAGATTTTATTTAGCTATTTAAGCACAGAACTAGAAGAGGCAAGCATTGATATTAAAGTGAAAAATTTGAGATATGTTTATGAATTTCTTCAAATGAGAATCCCAGGTTCATTTTTATTAGTAATATTTGAAAATATCTACATAGTAAAATCATATTATATAGAGTTTTTGTTACATCAGAGGATAATGTAGTTGTTGGAAATTTCTCCTACTCTAGTCTACTGTTCTGGACGTTTTTGTAAGCACAAAAATTTGGGAAATGGCCAGGATCTTGATGATCGAAGCCAGTCCCGTCCTCTTCCACACGCTTTTGAACTCAGTGTTCGTTGACTTTTGCCCTATTTCTGTTCAGGAAAACTAACCCGGTTGTCATCTGTCACACTTTATCTTTCCACTCAACATTTTAACAGTAGGAATGAGGCACTTGTTGTTTTTAAGATGTTTGGAGAAAATCCTTGCTTGCAATCCAGTTTTCATATGATAGCTAAGGCTAACTGTGAGGAGGTTAAGAGCTAAGTCTCCATTCATGCGTTACAGAGTCCTCTCTTAGTGCTCGCTTTCTTTTCTGAGTCGGTGAAGAGAATTTAGGTGCTCTTGGCAGAAATGAATACCTCTTCAAACTGGTGCTTCAAATACTTAAAGTAGGTTAGAGGAGGGACCTGTCACCTGGCTGAGAGCAGTGACAGCGAGGAGGGGCTCTTGCAGCAGCTCTCTTCCATTTTTTTTTTTTTCTTCACAGTCTGGAATCAAAGATGCAGGCAGCAACTAACACTTTAATGCTGTGAGTGCACTGACAGGAGCTTCTTGTCATCTACTTGAGACAGCTTTACTAAGAATCTCTTATGCACTCAATATTAAGAATTTTTTTATGGGTGGAAAGATAGCTCAGTTGCTAAAGCTATGCAAGCATGACAACTTAAGATCAATGCTCCAAACTGACAAAAACAGAAAAATCAAAACAAACAAACAAACTAAGAACAACCACAACAACAGCAGCAACAAAACAGATATAGTAGCATGCATTTGTAATCTCAAAACTGGGAAGGGAGATAGAAGCAGATTCCTGGATCTCACTAGCCAGGCAGCCTCTACTCTATTAAAAAATTCCAGGTCATGATCATTAAACAACTTAGACCTTGATAAATACATCCCCTCCCCCCCTCTCCTCCTACCCCATCTTTTGGTGTCTTCAAACAAGCACACTGGTGCCATGAATCAATTGCATATGGTTGTTAGCATTTGGAGGATAGGGGAAGTGCTATAGTAAATCTTCAAACCTGACTGACCCTTTATTGAGTCTGTGTAGAGAAACCACGGAAGTTGTGGTGAGACATCTATATTCTTATACCCATTTCTATATGTCTTACTACTTTCCATGATTTATTAGCAGTCCTTAACCAGCACTTTTCTGAAGACCTGTGTTGACCTTTAATCTTTGATATATATTATAATGATAAATATTGGCCCCCAAGTCCTGGTTGCTCCCAGGTATGAGAGAATACCCATGTACAATGTGTCTTTGCTCCTTAATTTCAAACTATTGCTTAAATAAAGATGCTGACAGCTAATATCTGGGCAGAAGAGGCATAGGGGTGTTTGGGGTTCTTGGACTAGAGTTCCAAAATGACCATGAGGAGAGAGAGGAAGGTGGAGAGAGAAGACACCATGGGGTAAGAATCTTAAAATAATGGCCATAGGGCTGGTGGTTGAAGTTAAGAACATCCCAGACAAAATGTAACAAATCATGCAGTGGGGTTACTGGCAGGGAAAGAGACCTAATAGCATAGAGGATAGATAACTGTCCAACTTTAATGGTGGTGAACTAAATAATCAAAAGTTGGGGTAGAAGCCCTGGATTTAGATGAATTAACATCCACAACTTCACTGGGCTCCTACATTTTGCAATAGCCTATGGCTAATTCATGATAAACCCAAATGAATAATCAGTTTGAAGTTGATCACATTTTAAATGAACAACCATTCATCTATTAATCATTAATGTATCTCACTTATGTGAGGTGGAAGAATCACTGCTTTAATTGGGGTGAAATATGGATAAACTCATCCCTGTACCTGGTACTGAACTTAGAAAATAATTATCCTTGCTACAGATATGTGGTCAAAGGTTTATCAAAATGAAACAAAATGCTACTTCCAAGTCATCATATTTATTTCTTCTCTCTTCTACAAATTGGAAATAGAAACTTGCCATCAACATTATGAGATTGGATGAATTTTAATATTCCAGGTCTAATACTGGCATGTAATAAACACATCATTAAAATATTCATGAATAATCAAATTAAATGTCACATATCCAAGAAAAGACCATTTGATCAGGGGCAACATCAACTAATTTCTGTATTTGTTTATAGCACACTATGAAAGTGGAAGTAATCAGTATGAACAAACCTCTCAAATGATGTGTGAATTAAATAGAGTTTGCATGTTGTCTTGCATTTGAAATAGCAGAGAATAAAGAGAAAATATTTCTTTCAGTTTTAAGGAAAATGAACCTGATCAGTTTATTTTAAAGCTCTGGACATTTTGTTTCAATGGTCAGTATTCTTCAATTTGAAGATCACACAGATAATACCCCTGATTTTTCAAATGCTCTGAGCTTAGGTTTCCCATATATATTGATTATTAGAGAATCATGTGTTGGACAAATGATTTCCCTGAAAGTCTAAATATAATTCAGAGTATATATAGCAAAGTTCACTGTGAGACAACCAAACACACACATAATTGTATATGCTTATTCTTGGGCTGTATCTGACATATTGAGAACGGGCAGGCATCCTTCATTCATAGAGTTAGAATGTCCCTGAATTTCTCCTGGGAGTGCTTTAGCATCTTGCTAGGAGATATAAACTGTCCACTATTTCTTTTAAGGAGGGTCGGTTTTATCACCATGGATTTTCCTTAATGTTGAGATTTACAGCTGTACCTCAACATGCAGTATAGACATAACATTGTCCCAACCCCATACATAGCACAGAGAGAGACAGGATTCCAGGACTGATCACAGGATTCAAAGGAGGATCACTCGAATCACTCGGACTGGTAACGCTGGAGGCTGCAGCATGTTGGGCTCTCAACTACCTCCACTTGCACTCACACCCCACTGCAAAAATTCATTCTAGAACTTGGTGTGCAAATAATTTAAGTTTTAATCTCTGATATTTTCCTTTTTGAATTTTCATCCAGTATGTTCATTGTGGGTGGAAATAAGTGAGGAAATTCTGAGGATGCAAACAGCCGACTGTATCTTTCTGAAGCATTGTCCTCATATCAATGTTTGACCAAGTATTTTTTATTTATTTTTCCCTAAAGGTTAATGTTATCATAATTAGCATGCTGTGCAGATAGTGTCATACACAGTTTATTATGGAATTATAAGATGACCTATCATGTAGTTTGTGATTAACTTCACACTAACATCAGAGACATAAGGCAGCCCACCCATTTACTTAACAAAGCTATCTTCTTGATGTCATTACTAGGAGTTAATTTGTGATTTGGCAGAAATGCTGGAAATGGCATTTCTGAGACACAGAATTTTTTAACAAACAGAAATGTATTAACCTGTTAATTTTCACATTCACTTCATTCAATTTCCAGCAGAGCCTTGCACTAGTATGAAAGGCACCAGCCCTTCATACTTTTTACTTTAATAAGAAAAGTGGAAGGATCTGGTGAAACTCCACTTTAAGCTTGGCAGCTGTACTCAAGTCTCTAGATCCTTTGTTTCCCACTCGAAGGAAACGGAAGTGCTTAATTTATTAAACCAGAGGCAATTTCCTAATTAAAAGGAGTGGAGAAAGAAAGGTTCCTTTCATTTCAAAAATTTTGCTTTTGTTAAGATATAAAAAAGATGGGGGCTTTCTTCAAACTCATTGCTCTTCTGGTCATTTTTCTTGTGCCATCATTTACTGATTTACAGATTTATCTATATTTGTAATAATTTAAATGGACATTTAAATTGAAACTTACCTGAACAAAGAATAAAAAGCATCAATGTATAATATATTATAAGTTATATTATTACATATTATTTATTAGAATGTTATGAATCCAGAGATTGAGTAATTCTTGACATTGCTTTCAATGGTAGTGCAATAGATGAAACTGTTACATTTTTATGAATATGTATTTGTAATTTTTGTATTGCAAATTATATTTAAAAATATCATCATGATGAAATATAACAAACATTTATTGATAGACTGCAAATATTATACCAGTGGATGGATTTGTTTTAAGGATACTTACAAACTTAATTTGAATGAAACTACTTTTAAAAATTATATGAATAGAATTTTATTAGGGGGATACAGGATGTCGTGTTACCAAGATGTTAGTTACCAAAATGGTTAGTTATAAAGACTATCTGAACTTGGGAAAAGATCTTGTGATCAAAGTAGCAGTATTGAGTTAGAGTTTATTATGAACTACCACCTGTTTTGTAGGTTCTGGAGAAATCATTAAGAATTGGCTGGATCCTAGGGAACCACAGATTTTTGAGATGTGATAATGTGGCTCCAGTTCTTTGCAGAACTACTGAGGCACCACCACAGCTCTTTTACATAATACAGATAAATGCATCATTGAAAATGGGGCAGATTATTCTGTGTGATCTCCCCCCTCTCTTTCTCACAAACACACCCACACACATGTACACACACACAAGCACACACCCACAGAGAGAGAGAGAGAGCAAAAAAGAGAGAGAAGTGAGAAAAGAGGTAGAGATTCAATCCTCCTATACCACTCCTGGGCATATACCCAGAGGATTCCCCAGCATGCAATAAGGATATATGCTTCACTATGTTCATAGCAGCCCTATTTATAATAGACAGAAGCTGGAAAGAACCCAGGTATCCCTCAACAGAAGAATGGATGCAAAAAATGTGGTATATATACACAGTGGAGTACTATTCAGCCATTAGAAACAATAAATTCATGAAATTCTTAGGCAAATGGATGGAGCTGGAGAACATCATACTAAGTGAGGTAACCCAGTCTCAAAAGATCAATCATGGTATGCACTCACTAATAAGTGGATATTAGCCTGGAAAACTGTAATACTCAAAACATAATCCACATATCAAATGAGGTACAAGAAGAACGGAGTAGTGGCCCCTGGTTCTGGAAAGACTCAGTGTAGCAGTATGGGGCAAAACCAGAACAGGGAAGTGGGAAGGGGTGGGTGGGAGAACAGGGGGAGGAAAGGGGGTTATGTGACTTTCAGGGAGTGGGGGGCCAGAAAAGGGGAAATCATTTTAAATGTAAATAAAAAATATATCAAATAAAAAAAATAAAAAAGAGCACATATATTTGCATATGAATGATACATCTGCTTTCCTATATCAGTCTAGTTGCATAGAAAATGGAAGTAGTAGAAGGAGGCAAAGGTTCACTTTGACTCCAAGGAACTTACATAGAGAGGAAAAATATGTACTAAATTTTCAAATGGAATTTCATTTGAGAGCCCTTAAAACATATGGATTCCAATAGTGAAGTGGTGAAAAGGATATAACTATATATGGATAATATGCTAAACTAGCAAATTACAGAATGCACAGGCTAGGGTGGTACTTGTCACATTCTTACTTCTGTGGTTAAAAATTAAAATTCTATTCTCAATTTTAAACAAGTCATTTATCTATTTTTTCAAAAATAAGAAATAATGATGTAATCAATATATGAGAAATTTGGGATATCAGAATCTTTTATGCAGAATTTCAATCAAAACAAATAGAAAATATTTTTCTTGCTCTGGTAAAATTATTATGCATAAAATAATTAGTCACTAATAAGTGGATATTAACCTAGAAAACTGGAATACCCAAAACATAATCCACACATCAAATGAGGTACAAGAAGAAAGAAGGAGTGGCCCCTTGTTCTGGAAAGATTCAGTGAAGCAGTATTCGGCAAAACCAGAATGGGGAAGTGGGAAGGGGTGGGTGGGAGGACAGGGGAAGAGAAGGGGGCTTACGGGACTTCCAGGGAGTGGGGGGCTAGAAAAGGGGAAATCATTTGAAATGTAAATAAATTATATCGAATAAAAAAAATTAAAAAAAAAAGAAGATCAGAACTGAGAGCCTCCATCCCTCCAGATATCTGTCATTACTGTAATTTTGTTTTGTGTTTCTTTTACATAAAAAAAAATAATTAGTCAGCTTTTGTCTGGTCTACTGCGCAACTATGTATGCATATATATGTATATACACATATACATATATATACTATATCAAATACCTAGAATCTATTTAACTGAATAGAGCCAACCTAAAAGTTAATAAAATATCAGCATTGTCTTTTGTAGTTACAGGTGACCTGAAAATTAGATCTGCAGTGACCTCCATGTCTAACTACACTGTATAATAAACATATTGATATGTAACTTCAAAAAATATCTACACAGAGGACTCAATAACACAGGTAGCAAGGCAGTGAGAATCTGCTAACATTATATTAGGCTAGTGACAACAACACAAAAAAATTTTGTTAGGTTTACAAACGTTTATGTTTTTGATCAACTGTTATTTCTTGAGGCTTATTTTGGTAGGTTCAAATGTTCTCTACTGTTAGGTCCTAACCAGAAGTGCATTTTTGATCCAGTAAATATTTACATTTTACAGATCATATGCCTCTTGTCACTATATATTAAACTACATGATTTCATCTTATTCCTCGTATGCCATCTTCCCCACAGGGTTTTCTTTCTGTTCTCCCTTACTGTTCTTAAGTATGTGTTTTTAAATGTTTATATATTTCTATGGAAGTCTCTTCCATTTTCCCACCATGAAATTGCATGTTTTTCTACATGTTGAATGTTGGGTAGAGTTGAGCATTTTTCTCTCCTGAAAACCTCAGTTGATATACTTATTTGGATTAAACTGATTATTAATGACGAACATGAAAACACCTAGCATATGTACAATACCACACCCCCTCTGATGAGTAATACACAAAGCAAATATAGGCATGGACTTGCAGTTTGGAGAATAAAGTCTCTTTTCTCAATGCTGCATAATACATTTACTTTTGCTGTATTTTGAATGTCAGCCCTCAATCAATGGCTCCTCTTAGGCTATGTGATCCTGGGTTGGTTTGACAGTCCCAATAGGTAACATTTCACCTTAGCTATTCTTACTATTTATGTAATTCTCAGGTAGCATAGTTAGAGAGACACATGAAGAAACATTCTTCATCTTAAGAATTTATTATCCTCTGTCTTGCTTCATACTGAAACATGGTATTCTGATGAGAACATGCTCTTCACACTCAGTAGAAGCATATTATTCTTTTGACAACATACTAATATTGGGGAGTTTCAGTATAACTGTCCAACTCACTACACAATTTTCTAGCAAGATGTAAATAAAAACCTTTTAGTCATGCTCATATTGGTGATGAGAAAAAAGAAGAGTAAATAAAATATAAAAAAAGTTCTTACTCCTTCACATTTCATCAATGTGAGTTTAAGAATATAATTTAGGAAATAAAAATAACTATTAACTTAGTAATCTGTTACTATATTCATAAAGGTAGATGTAGATTATAATTGTGCCAAACATAAATGAAGTCTTGAAAAGTCCTTAATGTTCAAGGATTTAGTGATAAAGGTTGCAAGCTATGTTACAGTTCTTACTTTTAAGGCATATTTGTGTTGTTTGTAATTAGGGACAAATAAACATATTTATATGTTTATGTATAGTCTTGTTAATAAAATATCTATCTGCACATTACAAATGTTCTTAAAGTCTCTTATTAGATACCTAACATGTGTTTACATATGTGCTTATCTATAGTGGTTGGGGCTATAAGTATAAATTATTTCTGTAGTTCTCACAAATCTTAAAATGTGATAGATGCTTACTTCTTAGGCACTCCTTGATTTATCATGAATGTCAGTGATAATCAAATTTTTACAAAGGAGAAAGAATGACACCACTGATACGAGTCATAACGTTTAACCATGCACATTCCCATCACCATAAAGACAGAATACACTGTCTTTATAAAGTGTATTCCATCATAATATTCCATCATAATATTCCATAATAATATTAATTTTTGTATAAGCTCCCATGTTTCCTACTACAAAAATTAGATTTTCTGAGTTCTTTAAGTATTACAGCAAAAATTGCAATTCTAAATATATATTTGATCATGTTATAATTTGAGTATTGCTTTTATTTTTAAATTTGTGTTTTAATATTTATGGGTTCTCATACATCATCTGTCTCTAAATAGAATAATAAACTCAGGTGTCAGAAAGTTATTTGCACACCAGCCATTTTGTATTTTTAATTTAATATTATTAATATTTTGTGCATCTAACAATGAAAGAATTTGCTTAGGATACTTTGTGAATAAATGTTAATTATTTACCAAAGTGAGAATTCATGATTGCCAACATGCTCAATGTTAGTACCTATTGTTTTTGAAGATGCCAGTTCATTTGTCTCTGATTTGTGTATATGCAAATATGAAAGGCACTGCTTCAATTAGATAAAGCACCATGAGTCTGAAGCACCAAATCCAGGGCTCAAATTTGAAGGAAATATAATGATATCTTTCTGAAAAAATAAGGAATGATTCATCCATTTCCTATCTAGTATACGATAGATAAACAACCTTTCATTATTAAATATGTAGCTCATGAGTATTCATTGTAAGTATGGCTCTGCAGCTAATAAGATAGGGTTCTTTTGCAACATGAAGTTCCCAAGAGCATTTGAGCTTTTGTTAGTGCTCTGGGAATAAATTATGCCTTTGTAGGAGAATTCATTACCAGTAGCTGATGGATCGTGGCTGAGTTACTTATGGGACTTTCAGAAACACTATTTTTCTGAAATTAAAAAATATGATCTTTTCAAAAGCAACCTTTTGTTTGCTTGTTAACAAGCAAATAATTGTTTTGGAATATTTACTGCCTCATATGTTTTTGTCAGTTTTCCCATTCAGTCGTATTTTGAAACATTAATGATAATAAAGTATTTCTTTAATCTGGAAGAAAATATTTTTCAACATGCTATAAATGGAACTAGGTGGAATATTGCAAATTTTCAAAACACAGAGCAATAGAAAGCAGTTAGCATGATGATTACTAACTAGGTCTTAGGTTGAAACACTATTGCAGTAGTTCTTAACCTTCCTAATGTCATGACACTGATACATTTCCTCCTGTCCACAAACCTTTGCCTCCTTCTACTACTTTCATTTTCTATGCATCTAGGCTGGTATAGGAAAGCAGATGTATCATGCATATGCAAATACATGTGGTTTTGACTCTCTACCTCTTTTCTCGCTCTCTTTTTCTTGCTCTCTCTGTATGTGTGTGCTTGTGTGCTTGTGTGTGTGTGTGTGTGTGTGTGAGAGAGAGAGAGAGAGAGAGAGAGAGAGAGAGAGAGCACAGAATAATCTGCCCCATTTTCAATGATGCATTTATCTATATTATGTAAAACAGCTGTGGTGGTGCCTCACTAGTTCTGCAAAGAACTGGAGCCACATTATCACATCTCAAAAATCTGTGGTTCCCTAGGATCCAGCCAATTCTTAATGATTTCTCCAGAACCTACAAAACAGTTGATAGTTTATAACAAACTCTAAATACTGCTACTTTGATCACAAGATCTTGTCCCAACTTTAAATATTCTTTATAACTAATCATTTTGGTAACTAACATCTTGGTAACACAACATTCTGTATCCCCCTAATAAAATTCTATTCATATAATTTTTAAAAGTTTAGTTTCGTTCAAATTAAGTTTGTAAGTATCCTTAAAACTAATCCATCCACTGGTATAAAATTTGCAGTCTATCAATAAATGTTTGTTATAGTTCATCATGATGATATTTACATAGTTATAAAATGTACCATTGTCATCTATTGCACTACCATTGAAAGAAATGTCAAGAATCACTAAATCTCTGGATTCATAACATTCTAATAAATAATATGTAATAATATAACATAATATATTATACCTGGACACATTTTATTCTTTGAATTAGCAACTTTGTTCAGGTAGGTTTCAATTTAAATGTCTATTTAAATTATTACAATATAGGTAAATCTGTAAATCAGTAAAAGATGGCACAAGAAAAATGACTAGAAGTGCAACAAACTTAAAGAAAGCCTTATATCTTTTTTATATCTTAATAAAAGTATTATTTTTGAAATGAAAAAAAAACCTTTCTTTCTCCACTCCTTTTTAATGACTCAAAGTCATGTATCCATAACCTTGTGTCCATAATGAAGATACAATAATATAGAATTATGAAGATTAGGCAGAGGAATAAGGGAAAGATGAGGAGAGGAGTAGGAGAAGGAAACAAAAATGGGGCGTGATATTAATGACAAGTTGTTGAAGAATACATATAAATATAACTCAAAAATGGAACATAGAACACCATATAAAATTTATCTATATTTTCATTTGTACCTAGCTATATAGAGATATTCATAGATAGGTGGGTAGATAAATAAAGATCGCATATAGATACATAGATATAGAGATAGAAGATGTCGATACAGATATATTTCACTTAGAAATGAACAGGGCATACAAACTGTACATTTTTGAATTTGAAGATGAGCTTTTGAACACGTCAAAGTATTAACCATGAAAAATACACATAGATTACACTTTTTTCATAATTTAAATGTCCTGATTATTTTGGGTTTATATAGTGTTCATGCATGCACATATGTATATTTGGTGTGTGTATGTGTGTGTGTGTGTGTGTGTGTGTAGGTTAGAGGATCACTTCACAGAGTCAGTTATTTTCATCCCCCAAGTGGTTACTAAGATGGAACTCAGCTAACAAAGGTTGGTGGTCAATTCTGTAATACACTAAACTATGACATTGGGTTAAAATTGCTATTTTAAGTGAAAACATTAAAGATACTTTAAAAGCAAGGCACAAATTGGAGAAATTTTGTAAAAGACACAATGTAGCAAATATTCAAAATAAACTTCATTTAAAAAGAAATAAAACAACCTGCTACTACACATACAGAATATCCAAAAATATTATTAATAAAATGTGAGTAGATGACAAGCATGCATATGGAAAAGGGACCATGCCATTTGTCAATATGTTACTACATGTTAAAATAACTCTCAGATTCCTCTACACTGCAATTATAATGGCTAGCCAAATCACAAAAGCCTGGGAGCAATAAATGCTAACCAGGATTCTGAATAAAAATTTACATTTATTGCTAGTGGGAACATAGGATGGAACCACCTTCCAAAGGACTCTTAGAAAAAGTCGTTTTTACGAAGCTAAATATGGTTTAATCACAAGTTAGTGACCACATTACTCACTAATTTACACAACTAATTGAAATCTTACACATAGACACAAACATTCAGTTTCCGGAAATCAATAGTACAATTGACACAAAACTTGGAGCAAACCAAGATGCCCATAAATGGGTGAAGAGATAAACAGATGCAGTTTTGCTTGACCAAAAGACAGCAAAATGGATGATACCATATTCAGTATCCATTCCCATGTTAATGAAATCAATATGATCATTCTATGAGATTTACAACAAAGCCACAGAGAGATTACACAGTATAGCATTTGGTCATTTGAAAGGAAAATTTGAGTAAGCAAGCATAACTGCTCAGAAAACACTTAAAGTCTTCTGTATTTATTAGTTTTGTCATTTCTGTGATCAAATGCCAAAACAGGGGGAAAAGATTGATTTTGCCTCATGGCTTTCAAATTTCATTTGAAAAGGTACAGTGATACGATACTACAGCAGATCACATTAGATGGCCAGTGAATAAACGAGGTGAGTTCAAGATCTATCACTAAAGAATACACTTGCAGTTATCTAACTTGTCCAACTAAGCCCTCACTTCCATTTCACTGCTTCCCAATAACTAATTTTCAGGAGTATTAATCTTATGATATAGTTGTTTCTGGAAATAAACTGGATAATAATCCTAGCCATATTTACTTTGCTGCTCTCCTAGGAATATATGATTGAAGAACAAGTTGGCAATCAAAATTAACAATCATACTGTATAATGGCATGATTTTCAACACATTAAGCCATATTTCCTAAACCTATGAGACCTTATAGTGTAAAGTATAACTACACATGAAAAATAACTATATTTAAGAAGTCAGTAGATTATGGATATAATGTAGATTATAAAATGTTTCTAAACAATGAAAACATTGGAGGTTGAATTAAAGGTATGATAGTGAAGATGTGGCAGAGGTGTTGAAAAGTAACTTTGATGTTTGAGTAGAGTCTTCATGTTGAATTTAAAAGGAACTAAATGTAAACGTTTACTACAGTTGACAAGACTGTTCCATTTGCCAGTATATTTGATAGTTCTCATGCTGCTGCTCATTTACTTTGGAAATGAACTAAGGAACCTATGTGCCTCACTTATAGATTTAACCTCAAAATTAAGTCAAAGAAGAGAATGCTAGAAAGATCATATGGCATGGACTATAAAAAAAATTGTATGTGACTTGTTTGTGTTTAATACTAATAATGATGAAGATATGTAGAGTTGTATAAAGTTACATCTAAACAGAGATTATAATACACATGTGTGTTCCTTTGCTTTATAAAGAGGTCTTCATAAATGCTCTAGAACAATGGCAGTAGGAAACTCAGGACATTACCCAGCATGCAAACTTGTTTTTTCATTTTTATTTTTGAAAAATAGGTGACAGATATTCCTGGAAAATTATAGATGCTGAGACAGAATTAGGAATTATTTAGGATAGCTTGATACACTGTGCTGCTTTAAAACAATAAACAAATTCTTTCAAAGAGATATTTGGTGACAATATCTTATCCAAAGAATACAGAATGGGCATGGTCGCACCCTTTTTTTAATCCTAGTATTTGGTGCCTGAAGAATGATAATCACAAATTCAGACTTCTTAGGTAGTTTGAATTCAACTTATATAGCAAGATTCTCTCTGACAACTAACAAAAATTTCAAATGCATAAGACTCAAAAACCTAAATGTACTTTCATTTGCCAATGGCAAAAATAATTAAGGAGGCAGAATTATGTAAGGCAGGATTCAATATAACCCGAAGTCTAAAAACATACTTATGTGTGGCTAAACTGTTAAGAGATAAATAAATGAATAAATGAGGGAGGAATAGATAAATTTTATATATTTCTCACATAGAATAAATCTCAATAATTTGTATTGGGAAACATAGTATCAATAATTTGATAATATGTGTTATCAAAATAGTATGACACCATAGTTTTCTAAACTGTGCATAGTATCTTCCTAACAGAAAACAATAGAAGCAGGTCAAATTTTTAGTATAAAAAAGAATCAGTAGATCATATGCTTACCAGATAATCAAAGTGAACCTTACCATTTATAAGTGTACATAGTGTGAGTTTGGACAAACTATGTTCCTTTTTCTGTTTGGTATTCTTCTCTAAAATGCACAGTGATAATTTATTCACCAGAAAATCACTAAATCCATCCCCATTGATGAATATTGTACAAAACACCTGATAATCTTTTTAACCTATTAATATTATTGAAATGAACTTAAGTCTGAAAAAAATTTCATGATCCAAAGAATCTAATGATGTGGTAAGTGGATATAGTGAAAGTTGGAATAGTCTCAGGAAGGTTAAATGAGTTTGAAAAAATGACAAAAGAAACACAATAAAGACTGGACTCAAAATTGAATGGCAATTCACAAATTAAAACTAATGATCACACAATAAGAATAAGATCCCTAGTTGTTTGTTTGTTACAAGAAATGTGTTTTAGTAGTAGTATCTTCACAACTATTCTGCAAATCTGAAATAAGTTAAACAAATGATCAAAAAAAAAAGTCAGAAATTCTTATGTTAGTAGGGCTGAAATTTATCCGAGCTTGAAAATTCTGCATTTGTTGAAAATAGAATCAAAGGTGATGGATATGCATCAACGTAGATTGTAACTAAATGAAGGAAGTTCTATAATGAAGCAGTTAGACTCAAGAGACATTTTAATTGGTAAGCATACCATAGTACAGCATTAGACAAGGATGTGGACTAGTTTTATACCATTTGCTCTTGACATTGATACGGAGAGATACATGAACTTTCAGTTAAAATGTATTCAATTAAACAATAAGCAGGCAGCAAAAAGAATGCTTCTAGCATACAGAGCAACACTGACAAACTACAGTTTTTAAATTCTATCTCACATTAACTCTAATCAAATCATATGAAGAATCTTCTCCCTTAAACCAAGCATATGAACAACTTCATTTGGCTACACACGTATATATATATATATATATATATATATATATATATATATATATATATATATATATATATATATGTGTGTGTGTGTGTGTGTGTGTGTGTGTGTGTGTGTGTGTGTGTGTGTGTGTATGGGATATATGGAGTTACTGTTTTAATGATTTATATAAAACTTCAAGAATGTATGATCTCTGTATAATGAGTATTGGTTAAAACCTTGCTATCAAGTCCCTTGGTGATGTCTATTAACCTCCTTCAGACATTATTTCATGCTACAAGATAGAAGGGCTAAAGGAATCTTTTAGGGTTTCAAGGCTATCATTAAAGTTTATATAAAGAAATGTGAAGAAGCCAGGAAGCAATTATCAGTGCAGAGCCTGGCTGTGTACTTGGTGAGAATGTGACACTGTGGATCAAGTACCACACTGAATGGTTAGCCATGAATTTCCATAGTCAAACACAGAGATCAGAGGTCTTGTCAAGGCGCAATGACATCGCTGTTACTGACTTTAGATGGAGGCCACATTGTTCCAGATCTTCCAAAGTCTGTGAAATGAATGTGTGTTTGAAGGTTTTGTCACAGTTACTAAGAATGTTTTGGGGAAACATACTAGAAAATATTACTGTGGAGAAGATGGATGTACAAACACTAAGGGTAATTTTTAACTATGTTAGGTTAGGAGAATGATACTGCAATTATCAGCTATTTCATAGAGACAAGATATACTTATACATCGAATGTGTTGTCCTTTATAGAAATTGTGTGTACACTTTAATCATTATATGTAATTTACCAAACATCCATGGTTTCACTAAAATGAATGAAGAGTAAAATAAACATATTTCATTATTTAGAATATACGACAAGCAAAAATGACATGATCTTAACAGAAAAAAATTATCTACTATTCATATAAATAAATGAATGACAGCAAGGAATTTACAAAACATGCAAAATTGGAAGATAGAACTATTAGAATAACAGCCTTATTAATCTGTTTTTCTTTGATTTTTGTTTTGTTTTTGTTTTTTTCTGTGTAACATTCTCTTTTGAGTTTATACATCCCATACTAAAGGGAACCAGCATTTTTGTTGGGATGGAATATAAGTGATACAGAGGCTTTAGAGTCAACACTGCCCTTGAACGTGAAATCCTAAATGACATGATCTTTCCTCATTCTCATGAGATATTTAGTTGCTTCACGCAACTGAAACCAGAATTACCTAACAGAATCGAAATCTATATTATTACGTCTCTATGGACACAATTATATATCAACAACAATAAATATGTTTTTCTTATGTTACAATTTTAGAAGGACTGGAACGCAGATGCACCAATTACAACGCAATATAATTTCATGCCATTAATGTTTGAATAAACTGCATTCTCACAAACAGTGAAGGTAATCCATGGCATGCTACATACAGGGATTTGATTCAATCAAGATTGTAACTATTCTGCCTTAATATTTTAGTAAATAAATAGATCCATTGTTTTAAACAGTATGCATTCATAATAGTAAAGAGTATGCATATGTTATATTAAATTTATAAATATCATTTTATAATTAAAATACCCTTTTTGTACTAAAAATCAGGATGAGATAATTAAAATATTTCACATTATTCTCTAACTGTTTAACCTAAAATAAAACATGCTACTAAAACTTTCTGATGTTTTCATTTTTGTAATTTAAACTAATATTATTTTCTCAAAGAAACTCCAAATAAAATTGTATTTTATATGGTGTTTAGAACATTTATCCATACATCTGTGGCTTCAAATATTTTCAATTATTTATACATTTTCAATAAAGTTTAAATCAATATTTATTCTGTAAACCATCATTTTTCTCATATTTCAAACAGCAAATATAGGGCCATGATTGTCCTGTAGTATCATGTTGTTGCTCTTGAGTAAACTACAGAGATGAATCAATTCTGTTTGGTGTCCGAAGGACACTAATTCTCACACAGGTTAATACCCTTCCAAAAATTTTGACACAATACCTTTTGTAGACACACTTACAGTATAGAAAAGGCAAGCTATATGTAACATGAAAGAATTATCTAAAAATGGGTACATATTATAAGCTCATATTAATTTAATGAATTATTAGAAAGAAAATTCAAAAACAAAATGTGAATTTTTCTTAATTAGAGAATAGTATGTAATTTTTATACTAGGTTGAAAGTTATTGATTCTTCAAGCCATACAATTTTCTTCCATATTTCAAACAACCAGCACTCAATGATCTATTTTCTGAGCTTCAGCCCATGACATAACTAGATCTCCACGGACCAAGCTCAGTATCCCACAGTGGGCCGGATACACACAACTAATTAGAGATGTTCCAGAATTCAAGCTACAAAATATCCCTAAATGGAAATCTGTTTAGTATAATATTAAAGAGTGTAATAATATATTTGTGTATGACGATCTTAACTGCATATGTCTGTGAACCACATGTAAAAAGCAATCAGAAAACATAAATCTCCAAGTAATTCATTTTAGTTTAATCATTTTATGTTCTTTAGATTTTGAAAGTTGCAAATAATTAGATGGTTAAATAAAGTTTAGCTTGTTGTCAAAAAATTCAACTACCTTCTATCAGCTTCAATTTTCATGTAGTTTTGCAATATTGTTAGATATCATAGAAGAACTTGGAAGAAAATTTGTCTTCCAGATGTGAATTTTTATATTATAAGAGGAAAATGTATTTTATTTTTCATAAATGTGATTAGAAGCATCAATGCGATATGCCTCTTGGTATTACACAACACAATTTTAGTTTCTCCTCACAAATTAATGATAATTGTTATTTATCAAAAATCTAAATAATCCCTATATGAGAACCACTTACATAAACATTTTTCAGTTTTCATAGAATATTGATACTTATTTAATGGACAAGCATGTTTGAAGGAAAGAACAAATCCATCCTCAGTTGTTGTTCAAGTAATGAGTTACTGATTGCATTATAGATTAAAGGATGCCAGAAAAAAGGAAGGAGCTTCCATGTTCTGCCATTCAACAATTCTTAAAATGTCTCCTACAGTATACTTCTTTTACATACTGATTAAAAATTGTGTTTATTCTCTTGTAAAAATGCAAGCATGGTCTACGTCCTCAAAACAGAGCACAGGGAAATGGGGACTAAGGCTATGCCTCTGTGTGGCTGTCACCTAGAAATTCAATGCTGCTTCCAGTGAATAATAGGATTCTTGCCTGGAACCTTCATGTTCCCCACTTATGTGCCAGCACCATTGGCCAGTAAAGTTGTAATAAAAAGTCTCAGGTGCTTCCAAATGAGATGAGCCGGAGTGATGTGTGCTGTAGAGATAGGGGAGAGGTGCTTTCAGCACCAGAGGCAAAGTAACAACCCATTAAATTTCTGAACACATTTGATATGTGTCAATCTCTGTACACAAATTAGACAGCATTTGACATTTTGTTTCTCCAGGTCCTGCTTCATTTAAAGTCATTCTTTGTCTCTTCACCTTTGCACAAAAACACATTGATGCTCTAGTGATTCAAAAGAAAGCCATGGGTCAGATGCTCACTTAAGACATGAGTATCAAGACTCATGATTGAGGTTTACATTCTTGCAAGATGCAAAGCATACAAATCTTTGTAGTTGTAGGGACAGAGATTTTGCACAACTTCTGATAATGATCGGGCTGTTGTGGTAAATGTGAATGTCTGTTGAAGAGTTTTCTCATCTTTTCAGGGGAAATATTAGAAACTCTGTCATGAAAGCTGACAGAGATCAAATATGATAACGTAAGGATGAAAAGTTGCTAATTAACAGATGCTCAGCTTCTGCTGGTTCCTCGCACAAGCCTTGCTCCTCTCATGTCACCAGTATTCAAATCATGCAGCAAATCCATTTAAAAGGATAACATATCTTGGCGATACTTTTCTATTTCTTCAAAAGCAAACTAATGATATCTTCTTTCAGTATATCCGCTTTTAAACTTTGGGAACACTCAGCATAGGCACGCAGCTTAATTGCATGTGTTGAGATCTAGGTTAAAAATTAAAAAAACAAATAGTAGGTTTTTAAATTTATGTGATAATGATCACAATTTACTGGCTTCAGTAATATCAACCTTTTAAACTTCAATTTATTTCTAGGTCATTCAGCTTAGTAGCACTTTATAACAACAAAATTTTACAATCAGTTTCATTTGAGTCTAGATTTCTTTTCTGTGAAGACCATACAGACCACACTGACTTTGATGTCTATTAATGGGAATGCAGAAAAACAGAGTTCAAATCCAACATTCAACAACCCTCTTTCTTTTTTATTTCCTGCAGATTTCCATCTGCCTGGATGGTTATATGATTGCCAGATTAATCCTATCTGCAGTTGATGCCCTTTTTAATGTCACTTCATCAGCTGCTTACCCCTGAGGGGCTAGAGTTCCTGTAACCAGTATTTTCTTGATGTATCTGGAATTGTTTTTTTTTATTATTAGATATTTTCTTTATTTACATTTTAAATGTCATCCCCTTTCCTGGTTCCCTCCCCTGGAAACCGCCTATCCCATTCCCCCTTCCTCTGCTCACTAACCCACCTACTCCTGCTTCCCTGTCCTGGCATTTCCATATACTAGGACATTGAGACTTCATAAGACCAAGGACTTCTCCTCTCATTGATGTCCCACAAGGCCATCCTCTGCTACATATGTGTCTGGAGCCATGGGACCCTCCATCTGTACTCTTTGGTTGGTGGTTAAACCCCTGGGAACTCTGGGGGCACTGGTTGGTTCATATGACTGTTCCTCCAACAGGGCTGCAAACCCCTTCACCTCCTTTAGTCCTTTATGTCCTCCATTGGGTAACGTGCTCAATTCAATGGGTATTCGAGAGTATCCACCTCTGTATTTGTCAGGCACTGGCAGAACCTCTCAGGAGACAGCTATATCAGGCTCCTGACAGCAAGCACTTGTTGGCATCCACAGTAGTGTTTGAGTTAGATAACTGTATATGGGGTGGATTCCCAGGTGGAGCAGTCTCTGGATGGTCTTTCTTTCAGTCTCTGCTCCACACTTTGTCTCTGTATCTCCTCCCATGGGTATTTTGTTCCCTCTTTTAAGAAGGAACAAAATATACACATTTTGGTCTTGCTCTTTATATCCCCAACTAAACGGTGTATATTCATTTTTTTTTTTTGATTTGGTTTTTTCGAGACAGGGTTTCTCTGTATAGCCCTGGCTGTCCTGGAACTCACTTTGTAGACCAGGCTGGCCTCAAACTCAGAAATCCGCCTGCCTCTGCCTCCCAGAGTGCTGGGATTACAGGCGTGCGCCACCACCGCCCGGCAGTATATACATTCTTATTCTTTACTAATCACCTTGTCTGACAACATATTAATAAAATCTAAATTTCTTCAATAATTAAAATATATTTGCTCACTCTTTTGTAAAGTACATACATATAGTTCCTGCAAATAATAAATCTTATTTGAATATAGTTGATAATTGCAACTATTCTTGGTTTATCTTTTAAAAAAAAAGCAGTGTTTTTTTCTTCTGAGAACACTATACATTTGGTAGAATTGGAAATGTAACTATAGTAAATGTAGAAAGCATAAAATGAATCACTGTCTAAGTACTTAGGGTGAAAAGGACATCATTTCAGAAGTTTAACCATTCATCCAGCCATAGTGCTGTGGACTATCAACAAAGAAAAATCTGTCTGGAGCTGGAGAGGAAGCTCAGTGGCAGAAAGCACTTGCTCTGTTCCCATTGGATCCAGGTTTACTTCACAGCACTCAGGACAATGTGCTATAAATCCACTTCTAGGTCATCTGACTCCCTTTGCTGTTCACTGAGGGAACTTACACACATGTCATATACTCAGACACACATACATGTACATTTTCAAAAGCAGGTAAAATAAGTAGGTAGAAAGAAAGAAAGAAAGAAAGAAAGAAAGAAAGAAAGAAAGAAAGAAAGAAAGAAAGAAAAGAGAAAAAAGAGAGGAAGGGAGAGAGAGAGAAGGAGTGAAGAAAGGAAGAAGGAAGGAAGGAAAATGTTTAATGATATCAAATGTGCTGAAGTGATATGAAAGAAATTCATCAAAACAAGACAACAGGTAATAATTATGTGCATCTCGTCACGCTCTTTATCATTGTTGAATATTTTAGAGAGATTTCCACTTTTTACTTGACTTTTAGAATTTATATGTCAGGAATCTAAAAAACATACAGTTAAAAATGCAAAGCAAATACCACTCCTGAGCATATACCCATAGGATTCCCAACCATGTAATAAGGATACATGCTCTACTATGTTCATAGCAGCCCTATTTATAATTGCCAGATGCTGGAAAGAACCCAGGTATCCCTCAACAGAAGAGTGGATGCAAAAAATGTGGTATATTTACACAATGGAGTACTATTCAGCCGTTAGAAACAATGAATTCATGAAATTCTTAGGCAAATGGATGGAGCTAGAGAACATCATACTAAGTGAGGTAACCCAGACTCAAAAGGTGAATCATGGTATGCACTCACTAATAAGTGGATATTAACCTAGAAAACTGGAATACCCAAAACATAATCCACACATCAAATGAGGTACAAGAAGAAAGGAGGAGTGGCCCCTTGTTCTGGAAAGACTCAGTGAAGCAGTATAGGGCAAAACCAGAATGGGGAAGTGGGAAGAGGTGGGTGGGAGGTCAGGGGGAGAGAAGGGAGCTTGCGGGACTTTCGGGGAGTGGGGGGCTAGAAAAGGGGAAATCATTTGAAATGTAAATAAAAAAATATCGAATAAAAAATGTAAAAAAAAATGCAAAGCAAGAGGTCAGAGAAGTGAGAAATATAATTGACCCATACCTTTTACTGTGGAAGAATTCCCTTTAATTCCTAAATGTAGCCTCAGCCCAGCATAAAACTTAGCTACTTGAATAAATGGGCATTTAAGGCATATAGTATATCCGAAAATGGTAAGTAAGAAAAAATCTATCAAATATCCCAACTGAAAATTTCATATTTGTTTTTGATTAAAATGGAATTTCGCACATACTATCAAAATAAAGAATTCTGAAATTAACTTTACATTTTCACTTTGAAGAATGTAAGTGCTAGAAATTTTAAATTACATGTTATTTAAATTTTATTTCTAGAGAAGTATTTAGTCTTGCTGTAAACAAATGTTGTAATTTCAGCAAAATGAATAAAACTGCTTGAAGAAATGTGGAGGAGACCTAATGGCAATTTTCTCACAAATTTGAAATAGAAAATAAATTGGACAATTGTAGGTTGGAACAGTGGATCCATATATCCACTATAACAATGTTTGCTTATAAAATAGACCCTGATGGTGCCAGTCAAAATTACAAATGTGAATTGGCACAGCAGAGATTTGAGTGTTCATTGGTTAAATTCAGAGAACTGTGTCTCTGCAAGGTTCTCTTACTTTACTCAGATCCTTCTGAAAATGGAAACTACCTTGGCTTGAATGTGGGTTGACCCTCACAGGTTCATGGACCTGTCAATTCAATCTACAGCCTATTTTATTTTGAGTTTTTTAAACTTTGTATTGATTCTCAGCGCTTAACTTATCATGCACTGGATTCCTGCCCATCTCCCTTTCCCCTCATAACCACCTTTTGCCCTTGCAACCTCCTGCTGTAACATCACACACACACACACACACACACACACACACACACACACACACCAATATCAACAACAAAAGCAAATAAACAAACAAAAAAAACACCAAACATAGAAAATACACCATTGTAGAAGCTATAGTATATCACAGTGTGTCCTACAGTTGCAATGACTTGTTAGTATGGTTCAAAACCACTGGCTTCTCTGACACCATTCATATTGGCTCCTCACTGATCATCCTCCAAGTTATCTCATTGTTGTCCTGTGTCATGGAGATTTTGCAACTTTGAATCAGCAGGACTGGCCTTTTTTTGTGTCCCAACCATATGCAGATGTTATAGATTTAGGGGCTGGTGAAGTAGATTGTACCTGAACTGGTCAGCAAGCACACCTGCCCTTATCCACAGCTTCAGGGCTAGCTCTCCCACACTGCTCACGATAGGCCAGCCAATGCTGCCATCAGCAGGAGTCTCCTGCTCTCATGTTCTTGTTGTGCAGGGGACTTTAGCTTCAGGGCATTTAGAAGATAGAGCTCTGCAGAAGGAAGTGGGTCATTGCACCCAGCTTCCTCATACACCTGCCATATGGGAAATGACACTATTAGGCTATTAGGAGGTTTGATCTTGTTGGAGGAAGGATGGCACAGTGAATAGAGCTTTGAGGTCCTTTGTTCAGGCTCTGCCCTGTACAGGAACACCCTTCTCCTAGCTGCCCCTGAGACAGTCTCTCCTTGCTCCAGTAGGATCAAATGCAGAACTTCTGGCTGTTTCAGCACCATGTCTACCTTCAGGCTGTCATGTTTCCTGCCATGATGATAATGGACTGAATGACTAAATGTGTTAGTCAACACCAATAAAATGTTGTCCTTGGTCATGGTGCCACTTCACAGCAATGAGAATCCTAACTAAGACATATATAGACATATATATATATATATATAGTTAGCCCACAATAAGTCTCTTGACTTGCCTTCATATGTGCACTCATTTCCTTACCAATGAGTGGTAAGGAAATAAAAATATGAATAACTACTAAGTTAGGAGCACAATAGTTTCTTTTTTTCATTTTTTATTAGATATATTCTTTATCTACATTTTAAATGATTTCCCTTTTCCTGGATCCCCCTCCCCGAAAATCCCACAAGTCATCTCCCCTCCTCCTGTTTCCCAATCAACCCCCTCTTGCTTCCCTGCCCTGACATTCCCCTACACTGCTGCATCAAGCCTTTAAAGGACCAGGGGCCTCTCCTCCCTTTGATGTACAACAAGGCCAATCTCCACTGCCTGTGCCTCTGGAGCCATGGGTAACACCATGTGTACTCTCTGGTTGATGTTTTTGTCCTTAGGACCTCTGGGAGTACTGGGTGGCTAATAATCATAAACATAGTGCGGGGTCAGAAAAAGACACTATCACAATTACGTAAAATTAAACTATCATTAAGAATTGTGAAAAATGAACCAAAGGGTTATTATCAGAAAAAAATTGATACTTAGAATAGTAATGATTTTTCCATTCAATGAGAGAAGACCATAGACATTGGTAAATGCTAATAGATTCTTAGCTCATGTATGAGGGGACAGTAATACTTTTAAAGGCACAGTTCAAAAAGGTACTCGAGCAATCATTAGTGAGTATAGGAAAAAACTGCCTTTTATGAAATACAGTGTATGCAACAAAATTCAATATCTCTTGAATTTTTCATGTTTTTATTTCTACCACTCAGGAAATAAATAAGGTCTGACCAAGAAATAGAATCTCCCAAAATATCCAAACTCCACGAGGTTTATCTTTGCAACATTCTTTTATGACTTTAATCCACCAAATGTTATTTTTCATAGAACTTTTTAAATAATATTTTGAATGCTTTCCTTTTTTATCTTTGATACCTTACTAAATTTTATCTTATTGCATTAATATTTTAATAGTTTCATCATTTCACTTATTTGTCAGAGCTGAAAGCTAATTTTCATGTTAATATACTACTTATAAAGACAGAAGGTTTTGTTATGCTATCAGAGGGACTGATCAGTTTATATTCTTAATGTTATAAAACAACACAGACCATTAATAGTACTAGCCAGTTTAATAACATAATTACCCTTCTTAATTGGAAGTAGTCATTTTATATTTGTATTTGTTTTAAGATTTTGTGGCTCATTCATTCCTTACATTGTGATTCCAAGAGTCCAATTGTGTAATCATAGTAACTGAAGATGAGAGCATTTAGAAAATGACTTAAAATATAAAGAAAACAGAACATTTTAAAAATGGGATTTCCAGATCGGTCCATTGAGGAGAGTGGAGTGTTGAAGTCACCCACAATTATTGAGTTAGAACTCAAGAAGTTAGACTCCAGAGAGCCAAATAACCCTATTAAAAAATGAGGTACAGAGCTAAACAAAGAATTTCCACTTGAAGAATTTCGTTTTTTTTTTTTCTGATTCAGTATTTATTTTTAAAACAATATTTCTCTCCTTAAACTTAGGATTCCATAAAAATTTAACATCTTATATTTTGTTTTCTATATTCTTTGTTTACATTCTGAATGCTTTCCCCTTTCCCAGTTTCCCCTTCCCCATCTCATAAGCTCTCTTCCCTCTGCCTATTTCCCAATCACCCCCTCCCATTTCCCTGTCCTGGTACTCCCCTACAATGCTGGATCAACTCTTTTCAGAACCAGGGCCCTCTCTTTCCCTCTTATTGGGTATCATTTGACATGCTAATTGTGTCTCGAGAATTCAGATCTTCTGGGCTAATTAATATCCACTTATCAGTGATTGCATTCCATGTGTATTCTTCTGTGATTGGATAGAAGAAAGAATCTCAGATGCCGGAAGAATTTCAAATGGCTGAGAAGCACCTTAATAAATGTTAAACATCATTAGTCATTAGGGAAATGCAAATCAAAACAACCCTGAGATTTCACCTCACACCAGTCAGAATAGCTAAAATTAAAAACTCAGGAGACAGCAGGTATTGGCAAGGATGTGGAGAAAGAGGAACACTCCTCCACTGCTGGTGGGATTGCAAGCTGATACAACTACTCTGGAAATCAGTCTGGCGGTTCCTCAGAAAACTGTGCATGACACTTCCAGAGGACCCTGCTATACCACTACTGGGCATATACACAGAGGATTCCCTGGCATGCAATGAGGACACATTCTCCACTGTGTTCATAGCAGCCTTATTTATAATAGCCAGAAACTGGAAAGAACCCAGATGTCCCTCAATAAAGGAATGGATACAGAAAATATGGTATATTTACACAATGAAATACTACTCAGCAATTAAAAACAATAAATTCATGAAATTCTTAGGCAAATGGTTGGAACTAGAAAATACCATCCTAAGTGAGGTAACCCACTCACAAAAGAACACACATGGAATGCAGTCACTGATAAGTGGATATTAGCCCAGAAGCTCTGAATACCCAATACACAATTAACATATCAAATGATTCCCAAGAAGGAAGGAAGGAAGGAGAGGCCCAAGGTCCTGGAAAGGCTTGATGCAGCATTGTAGGGGATTACCAGGACAGAGAAGTGGAAGGGAGTTGATTGGGGAATGGGCCCAGGGAAGATGGCTTATGGGACTTATGGGGAGTGGGGAACCAGGAAAGGGAAAATTATTTGGAATGTAAACAAAGAATATAGAAAATAAAAAAATAGGATTTCCATAAATTATTATTAAAAAGAAGATGAAGAAATACATCTAATGAAATTGCTTACTTGAGTGGTGGTACACTGTGAAACTAGTATTTGAAAAAAATTATACTGTAGAGATAAAATTAAAATCTAGGTCTGATGTCTGATGGAAATTTGAATTTGCATAACCTTATTTATGAAAGTGTTAAATATATGTTTGCTCATTGATTCATCTATCTAGAACAGAGATTACCATCAAACCTGCAGGGTGATTTTCTATAAAGGAACTTTCTTTTTTTTTTTTTCATTCTTTTTTTTATTCGATATAATTTATTTACATTTCAAATGATTTCCCCTTTTCTAGCCCCCCCCCCACACTCCCCGAAAGTCCCGTAAGCCCCCTTCTCTTCCCCTGTCCTCCCTCCCACCCCTTCCCAGTTCCCCGTTCTGGTTTTGCCAAATACTGTTTCACTGAGTCTTTCCAGAACCAGGGACCACTCCTGCTTTCTTCTTGTATCTCATTTGATGTGTGGATTATGTTTTGGGTATTCCAGTTTTCTAGGTTAATAACCACTTATTAGTGAGTGCATACCATGATTCACCTTTTGAGTCTGGGTTACCTCACTTAGTATGATGTTCTCTAGCTTAAAGGAACTTTCTTTATGTGCAAATACCCTAAGGTTCCCTGAAGAGTTTCTCCTCCTGATCATGAGGATAGTCTGAAGAAACAATACAGATGGAAAGTCTTGCTTTCACTTGGAAATATAATTTAGACTAAATATTCTTTTGTATACTTTTCTTGAAAGTTTCATTTGCTGAAGAGGCAAAAAGTCATAAAAGAAGATAGCTTTACTATTATGTCAAAATATATAAAATACACAAGAAATACATAGGAAATATTGTAAATTTTAGCATCCTACAATCTCTATTTCTGTAACTGTATAATTTTTCTTCCCATGGACAGGTCTGATTCATGGCCTCATATGATTTCACATAGAAAGAGGCAGAGACATCTAAAATATATTAGAGATTTTGCTTCTGCACCATTTCTACAAATAACAAAATGAAATAGAAAATCGTTCTGCCTAGTATGTCAGTGGTTTATTAACTTTTAACAAAAAAACACAGAAATATCGATACTGATTAATTAACAAAGATCACTTAGATAACCTATAGAATCATTAAAAGTTGTATTGGCAATTGTTATTCTGCTTTAAACTGCAGATTCAAAGTGTAGAGCATGTCACTCTCTCATTTGCATTAGTAGCTCCCTTCTGAAAGGTATAAGGTGCTGACTAAACAAGTACAACACAGCACTAAGGCAAGGGAGCTGATGGCAGGTACATGATCCTCCCATGGGTAGGTCACTTTCAGGATAGAGTGATTCAGCATAGGTCTGCAGGCTAATGTGCTAACAAATGACAGCACAAACTCTAAATTTAGAATAGCTACTTGAGTTAAGGTGTTCAGAGGCCAACTGTATATTGTGAAAATCACAACCATGTAGTATCTAGATTCCAAAATGAAAAGCCACAAATCATGACTGTTTTAGAAAGGGACAGTAATTAAGAGGAAAACGCTTTTATCTCTCAAAAGTTGAACTTAAAATATCATTTTATTTTCTGCTAATAGCATATTAAAATCAGCTACTTTCTCCCACTGTTGAATGGTCAGGATCGCTCTTCTCTGGACTGGCACTAACAGTGTCTATCTACATGCGTTCTAGTTTTTCAGTTTTGTCAATTTTCCTAAACTTAGCTTCTTCCCTCACTCCAAATCTGCCTGCATACATGTATTTAGAATTCATAGAGTTCACCATTCCTCCTGTTGTTGCATCTTTATTCTAACTGCTGATTCATCTCCAATGGCTCTGCCTAAATGTTCCGGGCCTTCAAGGTCTTGATATATGTACATACTGCCCCAAAGTCCTGTTTCCTATTAGAAGTGTATAGCCTGAGAGTCATCTCCAGTGTGATTCCATGATGTAAATGGAAACTCCACATTTCTACCTCTGTTTCATTGTCAAGTACCATCTGAAGGTGATTTATTATTAAGTGATTGTCAAGATTTCTCAATTTTGACCAAGTATGGGGCAATTTGAAGCCACCTTTTGATGTACATAAAACAATAAATTGCAATGCTTAGTGTGCATAAGGTCATGTAGCAGGTGGATCCCTGTTTAATGATAGGATTTAAGTTGGAAACCATAAAATAAAATTAATATCTGACTGGGTTTGCGATGGGGTTCATCTGCGGATCTAGCTAACATATGCCCAGGTGATAGGTACCAGGTACTTCTGGACTAGGTATAAAATATGCCAGCATAAGTTTAACCTTAAGAGATTTCAACCTTTGCTGGGGACATGGCTAAGAGGATAAGAGTATTCATTGCCCTTCCAGAGGACAGGGGTTTGAATCCTGGAAGTTCAAAAAACCTGTAACTACAGCCATGGAGTATCTCATACCACCTTTTGGTCCCCATGGCACCAGATAAGCACAGTGCATACAAACAGACATACAGACACAACACTCATCCACAAAACTTTAAAACATGAGATCTCCAGTCAATTTCTAAAGTTATGTGAACTACCAATTTGAAAGTAAAAATGCAATCTGACTGGTTTGGGAGGTTGTCAAAAGTTATAAAACAATATGTTACTAAAAGAGAAAACTCCACCATATAAACTCATATACACAAAGAAGAAACTTTATATAGATTATAAGAACTATCTTGAAAAAGAAAATATTTCACTCAAAAGAATTAAGTAAAACTTTGAGCCAAAAATTTAAATATGCATCTGATTAAACATGGGTCAAATGTGTAAATCATAAATTTTAGCAGTGTAAAGTAACAATCATTTGTTCTTTCATTAATTATGCTTAATGGGGTAACATGTAAGGCAGTGGTATTAAAAGGAAGGAGCCATCTCTGACTCTACAGTTTCGCACTTGACAATACATCGCATCCTGCAGAGAGAAATCAGGTTCACTGATTCGTGGCATCTGTGCTGTTTAATAACTCATAAAAAAGGCTTTTTGTTTCCTTCTAATTGGCTTGCTTATACTTAATTTTATTTTAAACAAGTACATTTATTTGTACTATTAATTTAAAAAGATATACTAATGTGGCAAATATCGAATTAACATTATACATTCTACGAGATCTTATTTTACAACAAATAAAAATGATATAAGCAAGTTTCAAGGCTTTGAAAGTTTTAAACTTAGCAAAGAGATATTTGTATACACATCTTCAATATATAGCTTTTCAGCTGCACTGAGAACAGGTGACAGGAAGTGGTGGGAACACATCTTGCTGACAAAATCCAAACACTGAAATAGAAGCCATAAAAGTTTGCTTCAATGTATTATCACTTAGATGTTGTCTTAGTTTCTTTTCTTTCTGCTCTGGCAAAATGCCTGATTAAAAACAAAAACAAAACAAAACAAAAAAACTTAAGGAGATAATGGTTTGTTTTGGTTAGTCTGGTGATTCATTGATGATTTGGCATGGTCGGAAAGACATGATATCAGCTGGTGATATCACACGTTAGGAGCTGCCTAGAATTGGCTAAAGGCATGGAGGTGACGTTCCTGGAGATGGCCTGTTGTGTTTGCATGGCTGTGATGGGTCAACTCTGAATCCAGGGCCTTCATAAATTGCATGCTAGAATTGCTTCTTGCAGCCAATGTTTTTTCCTATCACTATTACATAACATAATGATTCCTGGGCATTAGCCCTGAGCAGAATTGCTGCAGATCAGCATATAGATGAACTTTCATGAACTAATGAAACTAATGAACTAATGAACTAATACAGGTTAGAGGAATTAATGATTTTATAGAATTCCTGCTTTGATTGAAATAATTTTAGGAAGTTTTAAGAGATGATTTTAGTTGTTTTACCAGAAAGATATAATAAAATTAGAATCAAATATAAAATGGGCCCTCTACTCAGACTAGTAATTAAAAGCTGTATAATAAAAAAATAAAATGAGCTTTCATTACTACACTAAAATGTTAAATAGGTTTGGGATAAATTTGTGATTAAGGAAAACCATTCACTTTAGGTCAGATCCAAGGTTGAAGCCACAGTTGTGCACAATGATAAAATGAGTCCATGTGAAACTATTGCTTTGAACTTATAATGAGCTTATAGAATAAAACACTGCTTTAAACTTAATATCAACATTGTTCTGTAACTCCCCTTTTGTATAACATTTTATCTGTGAGGTGATTTTCTAAGAATTTTTGTTTATATAAGGGCCAGAGAAAAGAAATAAGGTGATCACCTGGGAGGCTTTGCCTCAACCATCCATCCAAATGTGGATATGTATATGTCTATCTTTTATATGTGTGTGTGTGTGTGAGAGAGAGAGAGAGAGAGAGAGAGAGAGAGAGACAGAGAGAGACAGAGACAAAGAGAGAGAGACAGAGAGACACAGAGAGAGAGAGACAGAGAGAGAGAGTCTGTGCCTATTGCCTATTTAAAAGATTCAAATTCTTTTCCTTTTCTCTCTGGTTCATGAAGTGTTAAAGAGTCCAAGCCTCTAGACAAAAGTAACTCTACCAATTAATCCTTTCTTTAATTTCCTGCAGCTGTCCGCAGGAATTAATTACCAAATGTATATCTGTCCGTCCGTCTATATGTATGAACACTTAAGAGTTAAAAGGGCTCACATTTTCTCCCTGACCATTCCTGCTAGCCAGAGATAATTAAGTTTAGTTCCATCAGTAGTACTGGCCCCATAAATCCCCTGTAGCTGTTACTGAAGCTGTCAGCTATTAGCATGGCTCCAATCACCAATGCTGCATCCCCATTTGCTGCCTTCCCTTGGAAACCCTGTGATGCCAGGAAGATCACCAGCAATTACACTCATAGTTAAGATGCAAAAAGCGATGAAGCCTTGTGCTCTTATAACTTCCTTCATTTTACTCAATGCAGAAACCTTACTTTATTGAAGGATGATGCCCAGAGACACACTGGAACTACTTCAACTAACCCAATCTAGAAAATCCCTCACAGACAAGGCCAGATGCTTGTTTCCAGGTGATTATAGATTTTAGCAACTTGACAATATTAATCATCACATATAGTTATGATACCGTAAGAAATTCTTTGTTCTATTCAGTATTTCTGTATTTCCTGATTTCTTTGAATAAGTAACTTTTATAGAAGGAAGCAACAATAAGCATTTAAGAAGTAAACTGAAGGCAGGGTGAAAATTGAAGGAAAAAAACAAGTATGATCATTCAGATCATTTATACTTAATGGGGAAAAGTAATTTACACTTACATAAAATTATGACTAAACACTAAGTCACAAAGGCTTTTAAGCAGAAAGATGGTATAACTTGTTATTGAGTTGAACCTACAGTACTAATCTTAGACTCACCTGAGTGTGGACAGAGCAGCTACTGCGGCAATTAGGGAGACAAGTCTATGTGTGCTCTTTAGCTTTATGACACATGCTAAATATTCACTGGAGATAAATGTAGAAGCACTCTGTAGGTGGAATTTTGGGAATCAATTCCCTACAAGATTCAAATTTTATTCTGCTTTTCTTCAAAATTAGCTCAATTCCTATTGGATTACCAGTGTTTTTTTTTTGTTTGTTTGTTTGTGTGTGTGTGTGTGTGTGTGTGTGTGTGTGTATTTAAAACCCAGAGGGATGACTTCCAAACCAACATTTACGTAACATCAATCTTGGAAATGTTTTGAATATGAAGGAAGAAAGCAGACTTTTAAATCGAAAACATAATTGCAACAGTACTGGAACTGGAGGATACATTGAACTTAGTATACATTGCTGTGCTCAGTGCTTTATGGTTGCATGAAAACCTGAAAGTGTTGTCAGCAGGCTCACGTTTAATTTCTGTCCTGGGTGAACCTGTGAAAACGATGACATTTTCTTGACACCTGGAACTCACCGAATACTCCTTCACTCGCTGAGAGTAAAGAGCTGTCAGCTGCCAGAAAGTGGTGGGAGAGACGCCTGGAACTCACCAGACTTTGTTTTAGAATTATTATCATCTTAAGTGCTCAATCGCAGGCACCTGCTGGGTCTGTTTCTTAATTTCAAAAAGCACAAACGAGGGTTTTATTGAATGAAAGGTCCAATTTCTGCTTGTCAAATTAAACACTTGAAGTTGGAGAAGCAGGAAAGGTTCTTTAAAGACATGGGGAAGGGATGAAACCTAAAAATGAATGTCTTGTAGGCACATGTACAATCACATATATACACACATGCATGCATTACTTCCTTTCATTAATTCAAGACACAGAATATAGTATGAGTGATAAACTCTGTCTTCTCAATAATAAATCCAACATCCTGTGGTGTTTTTCTATAGTGTGTCTTATAGTACAATTTGCTAATATCTTCCTTGGTTCCCCTTTTGAAAATTGTCTTTGTGAATTTTTCCAAATAAGTATATTGTTTGACCATTGAGATAATCTACTTGAAAATATTTTGATGAAAAACACAAGTTGTAATTATAAATTATGCATACAGAGTTAACCTGGGCCTCTTACTATATATGTTCATTCCTAAATAAACTTTGTTCCACTTTAAGCATAATCATGTAATCTTTTTTCCTCCACATCTCAAAAGAATACATAAAATATAATATACAATTGAGGAGGAGATATTATTTTAATGTGACTCTAATTATCACATTCATATTCATAGGCAGAATGACACTAATTATATTAATAATAATGTCAAGAGACTAAATGTTGGATATCAGTAGTTCATTTATAATTTGCAGCATAGTTACAACTGCAATCAGGTCTGCTTCCTAAAATATGTATTTAAATCCCAGTGTTCTAATTACATCAGAGTTTTATACTTAAACTGATCTTGGGAGACAACAACAGATGATGTTTAGAATCTACATATGTCATTTTTCTCAGCCAATTTTTCAATTAACTTTATGTACAACATGTTATATATTCACTGTTACATTATAAACTAGATATTTCTAATTCTCAGCTCAGCATCTCCGGACCAAATATTATTCAAAGTCAATAATCTTCCATATTTTGCCTAATCACCTATAGATAAATTATGTCAGTAATTTTATTATGGCAGTGCTATGACAAACACTAATGATTATCTTTTTCACACGAGTGTGATAAATATACCACAGTTTTTCAAACTTAGATAATGTTCAAATAATAATATAAAAATTATTAATTTAAGCAGTCATAAATGTCATCATGCATGATATAAAATAGACATCAAGCGATTTTACTTATTTAGTATACTTAGTTATTTTGAACCCTTTGAAGATAGTTTGGGTATGAGACAATATTATGATATGTTTATTATTATAGCCTCTGGAACTGAAGAGTTATGATCCAGGGAAAATTAATCATTGGTAAAAAGAAAACCTAATATTAATCATCTGGTATTATTGGATTATGAAATAAGTAAACTTATGTAAAACCTTCACCAACAATGTGAGCCTCCTACAAAATGCAACAGAGTTAAAAAGAACATATGCTCAGTTCATGGAATTACATTTAGGAAGCAGTGGAAACATTAGTAGATAACAAAGCCATAAATTACTACATATCAAGAAAGAGATCTTCAGGCCAATTTCCCTTATGAATGTCAATGCAAAAATACTGAATAAAATTCTTGCTAACCGAATCCAAGAACACATCAAAACAATCATTCACCATGATAAGTAGGCTTCATCCCAGGGATGCAGGGATAGTTCAATATAAGGAAATCCATCAATGCAATCCACTACATAAACAAACTAAAAGAAAAAATCATATGATCATTTCATTAGATGCTGAAAAAGCATTTGACAAAATTCAGCATCCTTTCATGCTACAAGTCTTGGAAAGAACAGGAATTCAAGGCCCATAACTAAACATAGTTAAAGCAATATACAGCAAACTGGTAGCCAGCATCAAACTAAACGGAGAGAAACTTGAAGCAATCCCACTAAAATCAGGGATTGGACAAGGCTACCCTCTCTCTCCATATGTTTTCAATATAGTACTTGAAGTTCTAGCTACAGCAATTAGAGAACATAAGGAGGTCAACGGGATAAAAATTGGAAAGGAAGAAGTCAAATTATCACTATTTGCAGATGATATGATAGTCTACTTAAGTGACCCAAAAAACTCTACCAGAGAACTCCTACAGCTGATAAACAACTTCAGCAAAGTGGCTGGTTACAAAATCAACTCAAGCAAATCAGTTGCCTTCCTATACTCAAAGGATAAGCAGGCTGAGAAAGAAGTTAGGAAAAAATGGCACCCTTTATAATAGCCACAAACAATATAAAGTATCCTGGTATGACTCTTACCAAACAAATAAAAGATCTGTATGAGAAGAACTTCAGGTCTCTGAAGAAGGAAATTGAAGAAGACCTCAGAAAATGGAAAAATCTGTCATGCTCATAGATCAGCAGGATTACTATGGTTAAAATGGCCATCTTGCCAAAAGCAATCTACAGATTCAATGCAATCCCCATCAAGATTCCAACTTAGTTCTTCATAGAATTAGAAAAAATAATTCTCAAATTCATCTGGAATAATAAAAAACCCAGGATAGCTAAAACTATTCTCAACAGTAAAAGAACTTCTGGGGGAATCAGTATCCCTGACTTCAAGCAATACTACAGAGCAATAGTGTTAAAAACTGCATGGTATTGGTACAGTGACAGGCAAGTTGACCAATGGAATAGGATTGAAGACCCAAAAATGAACCCACACACTTATGGTCACTTGATCTTCAACAAAGGAGCAGAAAACATCCAGTGGGAAAAAGATAGCCTTTTGAACAAATGGTGCTGGTTCAACTGGAGGTCAGCATTCAGAAGACTGTGAATTGATCCATTCTTATCTCCTTGTACTAAGCTCAACTCCAAGTGGATCAAGGACCTACACATAAAACCAGACACACTGAAACTAATAGAAAAGAAACTGGGGAAGACCCTTGAGCACATGGGCACAGGGGAAAAGTTCCTGAACAGAACACCAATAACTTATGCTCTAAAATCAAGAATTGACAAATGGGACTTCATAAAATTACAAAGCTTCTGTAAGGCAAAGGACACCATCAAAAGGACAAATTGGCAACCAACAAACTGGGAAAAGATCTTGACCAACCCTACATCTGACAGAGGGCTAATATCCAATATATACAAAGAACTCAAGAATTTAGACCCCAGGGAACCAAATAACCCAATTAAAAAATGTGGTACAGAGCTAAACAAAGAATTTTTACCTGAAGCAATTCGGAAGGCCAAGAAGCACCTTAAGAAATGTTCAACATCATTAGTCATTAGGGAAATGCAAATCAAAACAACCCTGAGATATCACCTCACACCAGTCAGAATGGCTAAGGTTAAAAACTCAGGAGACAGCAGGTATTGGCAAGCATGCAGAGAAAGAGGAACACTCCTCCACTGCTGGTGGGATTGTAAGATCTTACAAGCACTCTGAAAATCAGTCTGGTGGTTCCTCAGAGAACTGGGCATGACACTTCTGGAGGACCTGGCTATACCACTCCTGGTCATATACCCAGAGGATTCCCTGGCATGCAGTAAGGACACATGCTCCACTATGTTCATAGAAACCTTATTTATAATAGCCAGAAGCTGGAAAGAACCCAGATGTCCCTCAATGGAGGAATAGCTACAGAAAATGTAGTATATTTACACAATGGAATACTACTTAGCAATTAAAAACAATGAATTCATGAAATTCTTAGGCAAATGGTTGGAACTGGAAAATATCATCCTAAGTGAGGTAACCCAATCACAAAATAATACACATGGAATGCAATCACTGATAAATAGATATTAATTAGCCCAGAATCTCTGAATACTCAAGACACAATTAGCATATCAAATGATTCCCATGAAGAAGGAAGGAGAGGGCCTGATCCTGGAAAGGCTTGATCCATCATTGTAGGGGGTACCAGGACAGAGAAAAGGGAGAGGGGTGTTTGGAGAATGTGTAGAGAGAAGAGGGCTTATGGGACATATGGGGAGGGGGGAACAAGTAAAGGGAAAAGCATTTGAAATTTAAACAAAGAATATAGAAAATAAAATAAATATATAAATAAATAAATAAAAATTACTACATATCATAGGAGGAGTACAACAGCATTTATAAATTTACAAGCTTATTGAACGCTATCTACTGAGACTGAAAACAGATCCATGCAGTTTCAAGTTAAGATAGAGTGGCTCCAGTTAATTTTACTGCTACTTTTTATCTCTGTCAAATATTCTTCAATCTTTCAAATGTAAAGATACTCAGTGTTATACATACTCTCTTCCAACTTATCTGGATATTAAATAATACACTGGGTAGTTGGAATCTAAATAGAGCAATATAGCATTTGTCTTAAAATAAATAGCTCTATATAATTTCCAAATTTATTTTAATTTGTAGAATTTGTCATTTATATGTGACAAATTATTGAAATGTTATCAAATCATTGTTGAAACAAACAGCACTCTACTAAAGCTCTCTCTCTGTGAATGTCTTGTGAGTCTAATTTGTATTTTTGACTTTAAAATAACATTGATTACAATAGCTAGTACTTTTGATAAGTTGAAACTTGGACCTTAATGCTGGAGTTTTAGTTTGGTGCCATCACAAATGCTCAACATATGTAAGGCCCTGCGTTCTATGTAAGGCCCTGAGTTCTGTGAATACTGGCTTTGGAGCTTTGCCTGTGTGAATGTTGGAATATAAAACCGTACTAGCCTTGTTTTACTTGTTGACATCATTTCCTGGGCACACTACTTTTCTACATGCAATCATTTCTATCTATTCTATTTTAGTCTTTCCCAAACATATTTTATTTCTTGCATCTTTGTCCATATGTTATTCATCTGTTGGGTTTGTATTCCTTTACATTTGACCTTGAACGAAATCCTCCTGATTATGCTTGAATAGTATTTTATCATAAATGACCATAAAATAAGCTTCCACAGACAGATTATCAACTTATTTGCTTTTAACTTAAATATCAAAAAAAACAAAGAACTGATATCTTCATAATATAAGTAATTTTACATTCAATGATAGGGTTATTTAATAGTACCAGTTGAGATCATTATATTTTTATTCTTATTCTCTACTAGGCACTAGGTCATTTATGATCATTGCTTTAGTAACTCCTCTGTGTGTGGTGAAGTCACTAACTATTTTAACTGCATACATGAACATCATATAGATTCTTCATATATTTAAATAAAGATGCTTTTGGCATTTTGCAAATATATGATTTATCAGCTATGTAAGAGTACAGGTTACAGGAATAAGACACTCTCACTTCTTAAACCAAATCTGGAATGCAGAGCAGATACATGCCACTTACTATTTTGGTTTGACAGATATGATACAATATTTACTCGCTGTTATCTTAATGCACCATGATTGTCAAAGTGCAGCAGGTAAAGACAGCAAAGGCAAAATCAAAAGATCTATATGCTTGGAAATGAGTTTGCTTATATCTTAACCGAGCGTTTTTCTT
This sequence comes from Apodemus sylvaticus, assembly GCF_947179515.1. Taxonomy (NCBI): domain Eukaryota; kingdom Metazoa; phylum Chordata; class Mammalia; order Rodentia; family Muridae; genus Apodemus; species Apodemus sylvaticus. The sequence continues at coordinate 70,327,374 of NC_067473.1, read as the reverse complement.
AGGAATCTTTATTTTCTTGGAGTGTCTAAATATGTTAATATGCAAAGTGGAGGGCAGCATTCACAGCATTCCAATGCAAAACATGAAAATATCCTTTATACAAAAGCAATTAGCATACTTCTGGTGTCAGTTTATGAAAATCTAGCTTAGTGACATAATATCATTGAATTATCATACAATATCTATTGAACACCTACTTATTTACATATTCACACTGCAGTTTTTTCAATCTCTGTAATTTAAATTCTTAAAGGTATTATCAAAAGGGGGAAATCCCTTTAAATCTTCTAGAAGCATCTTCATCAACACTTGATTTCAGAAATTTAAAGATAAAAAAAAAATAAGACACTGTTTCTCATGGCCTTTATCTAAAGCATTTACTGATATGTAGAAAACCTAACTACAAAACAAAATTGTAGCCAGGCAGTGGTGGTGCACGCCTGTAATCCCAGCACTTGGGAGGCAGAGGCAGGTGGATTTCTGAGTTCAAGGCCAGCCTGGACTACAGAATGAGTTCCAGGACAGCCAGGGCTACACAGAGAAGCTCTCTCAAAAAACCAAAATAAATAAAAATAAAAATAAAAATGATTACAAGAAGGTCCAAAATACATCTACCTGTTTGTAAAGGTAAGTGTATAGCATGTATATTCATCTTAGGGACACAGAAGGGACAATGAACAAATTTCTTAGTTTTATATCTCCTAACTATTTTTGCATGATTCTGATTACATGTACAGAAAGAAAAAATTAAATGATCTATAAATAAAAATAGTACTTAGAAAGTCAATCAATTTTATAAATATTTACTTAATTGAGTACTAATGGGTACAACTATAATTTAAATGCATTTAAATTTAAATATTCCTTAATGTTAGAATGCAAAGCACATGTTTGCAGTGTGAGTTCTGATAAGGAGAAAATGTCCACCTTCCAGTTGCTGCACAGAACCAGCTATTCAGACACACCCTAGAATTAGCATGAGTTTTCTTTTCTCCAAAAATCAACTACATGAGTGTTGTTAATGAATGGTTGAGAAGCCCCAGAACATTTTAATACCTCTTTAATGGGAGTTGTGTGGGAGAAATGAATGGGCCTGTGATGGAGACTTACAAAGAGAAATACTCTTAAAGATAAATGTCAGAGCCTGAAAATGTGTCCATGGTCATTTTACTCCCCAGGGGAAAGTGTTTCTGAAAGCTTAATGGAAATTAATAGTAAAATATATATCTCCATAAATCAAAAATTTTACATAGTATTACAGAATGCCATGGAAATCATAAAGTGCAATAAATGATTTAATTAATTTACTCAGTATCCATTGTATTTCAGGTATTGAAAGCACTAGTGGTTCAGATTAAATAAAACCAGAGATGTATTCATGTTTAAACTTAAGTTTTGTCAGGAAGGGCTCTGAAAGTAAGTGGAAGATGTCGACACTAGACCAGGAATTGAGAGTGTTGAGGTCAAGAAAAAAAAAATATCAGAGGAATAAGGACCATGAGATGTCAAAAAGCAAGTCAACATTTGTATGCATGGGAGGATCAAAAGAAAGGACCAATTGAGAGAATATTCAGACAGGGGAATGTAGAAATAAAAGAACTTGGGGTTTTCTTTGTGATAGAATACCAAATGTAGTGGCTATTCCTGGTTGTCAACTTGACTATATCTGGAATGAACTACAATCTAGAATTGGAAGGCTCACCTATGATCCTAATCTGGAGGCTCAGAGATATAAGTTTCTGACCTGGATCTTGGCATGGAGATCTTGAAGCATAGTGGCTATGAATCACAGAAGTTTAAGACAAGGAGATCTCCAAGTTCAAGGTCATCTGAGATTAAAGGCATGGAGGCACACACCTTTAATCTGGGCCACACCCTCTGCTGGAGATCCACACGCCTGTAATCTGGGACAGACCCTCTGTTGGAGACCTACAGCCTTTAATCTGGGCTACACCCTCTGCTGGAGATATGTAAGGACATTGGAAGATGGAAGATTTACTCACTCTTCCTTGCCTGCTTGCCTCATGGGACTGAGAAACTGCTAGATCCTTGGACTTCCATCCACAGCTGCTGCTGACCATTGTTGGGGAGTTGGACTATAGACTGTAAGTCTTCGACAAATTCCCTAACTATATAAAGACTATCCATATGTTCTGTGACTCTAGAGAACCCAAACTAATACACCAAAGTTCAAAAGAACATTTCTAATAAGAAGTGTAGAATAGAATGATAGCAGAAAAGAAATAGACACACAGAATGTCTAGGAGACATACAGAACTCTAAACACTATATTTTTAAATGATCAAACAAATGGAATGTTTTGAGGAGAGTAATGACATGATATGGTCTCTTATAAAAGAATCTTCTAAGTAATATATTGAATATTATATGCTTGGGTAAAAGCAGACAACAGGCAACAGTTACTATGATGTTGAATTTGAGATAGCAATATGGCCAATGTCCATAGAGAGAAAGTACTTCAGCTCGAAGGGGATTTGTGTAAGGTCATGTATGACACACACACACAAATAGCGTTATGAACAATATTATGTTAATTCAATACATTTTACAAAAGCATAAAGGGCAGAATTAATGAACAGAGACATGGGGAATGATGATGAAGCCTCTGGAAGATCCAAAAGAATTTTCATTTTTGACATATTCCATTTAATTTAAATTACAGAGATGGGAGAAATACAGTCTGAAATTGAAAAATTTATGTTCAGAAGGATAGTTTTCCTGAATATGGATGAAGATGAAACCTACCTTAGTTAGATTATATGATATTTTTCTGGTACTCTAGAGACCATGGTTCTAAAGGTTCTGCAGGACTTCTGCCCACCATATGTGCACAGAAGTGGCAATCAAATAAGCTGTCAGACTAGTTAGCTTCATTATTACTGCCCCTGGCAGTTCCTCCTAATGAAGAAGTAAGGGTATACCACTATGACAAGGGTAGCAGTAGAGTAAAACGTTGGAATTATTAATGACTGTAATGACAAAAGGATCATCACCTAACATGAAGGGTCCATTACAATTAAAGCTCAATAAAGAATATAAAACAATGTATTTTTCTCAAATTTGTCTTAGATTTGTGTATATGTTAGAAAGGATTTTGCCCATAATTGCATTTTATGTGAGAATGTTTGAGAAAGCACTTACTATTCTTAGGTTTATTGTTTGTTGTATTACCCCATGAAGAATTTTAAGAAACATACTTTTTTATTAATTAATTTATTTTTACATTCCATATTTTATTCTTCCCACCCTTGTTCATTCACCCTCTGAGTGTTGCACATCCAGTACCTCCTCCCCACTACCCTGTCTCCACATGGATGTCCCCAACTCCCTGGGGCCTCCAGTCTCTTTAGGGTTAGGTGCATCATCTCTAAATGAACAAAGGCCCAGCAGTCCTCTACTCTATGTGTGTTGGAGGCCTCATATCAGCTCAAATACATACTATTTTAATCCTATATATTATGAACATTACTGGCCTAACCATTTATTTTAATTTTACTAGAGCTGGAGATAATAGGACATTGGTAGAGTGTTTATTTACTGTTCAAGAAAGAACAGGGTTTAATCACTGTCACTACAAAACAAATAAATAACAAATCATTTATAGAAGGGTTATAGCTCAATTATAAAAGCAGGGAGTAAGCGTAGCATCATGAGAGTCAAAATATTTATGTTTGTTTTAAGATGTTGAAATCACACCTTCCACAGACTTGTGGAGAGCATGCTAAGTAAAATTAAATTTCAGAGAGAAGCTATGTGACTATGGAGCTGTACATGAAGGAACATGCAAAGCCACCATTCTGAAGTATTGAATTTATGTATATATAGGACAAACTAATTAAGTTGTGTAATTGATACATGAAAGTGTGGTAAATATATTTGTCTTAGTCAGGATTTCTATTCCTGAACTAAGATCATGACCAAAGAACAAAGATCATAGCCACACAGCTGTTCATCACCAAAGGAAGTCAAGACTGGAATTCAAGCAAGTCAGAAAGCAGTAGCTGATGCAGAAACCATAGGGGTGAGGGGAGGGGGGGGGATGTTACTTACTGGCTTGCTTCCCCTGGCTTGCTCAGCTTGCTGTCTTATAGAACCCAAGATTACCAGCCCAGTAATGGTACCACCCACAATGGGCCCTTCCCCTCTTGATCACTAATTGAGAAGATGCCTTACAGCTGGAATTCATGGAGGCATTTTCTGAATTGAAGCTTCCCTCTAGGTGACAACTCCAGCCTTGGTCAAGTTGACATATAAATCCAGCCAATACAATTGACACCTTGTCAATTTGAAACACAAACACATCACTATTAAGCCTCAACCCTTACTTTCTTATTCATCCCCAAGATCTAATTAACTTAAAAAGTCGAAGGGGGGAGGTGGGAGAGTGTCGGGTGGAGGGGCATATATGTGGAGGCAGGGGGTGGAAGGATGGGTTGGAAGTCTTTGGGGAGGGGGGAAATCGGGAAAGGTTTTACCATTGGCAACGTAAATGAAGACCATATTCAATAAAAAAAAAGTCCCACAGTCTGCAAATTCTTATATATTAAATTCCCACTCTCTTAAAAATATCCAATCTCTTTAAAAATCCAAAGACTTTTTACAATTAAAAGTCTCTTAACTGTGGGCTCTACTAAAATACCTCTTATTTCAAGAGGGAAAAGTATCAGGACACAGTCACAATCAAAAGCAAAATCAAACTCTTAACTGTCCAGTGTCTGGGATTCACTCACGAACTTCTAGGCTCCTCCAAGGGCTTGGGTCGCATCTTCACCTCTGTCCTTCCTACCATACACCTTGTCTTCTAGGCTACAGATGCCTGTACTTCACTGCTGCTGCTATTCTTGGTGGTCATCTCATGGCACTGGCATCTACAAAGCACTGCTATTTTTGAGCTGTAACTAGGCTTCACAATAGCCTCTCATAGGCTCTCTTCATGGTACCAAGTTTCAACTCCTTTGCATAACCCCTTCAGTCCTGGGCCATGAATTGCAACTGAGGCTGCCCCTCCACCAATGGCCTTCCATGGCCTCTCACAGTGCCAAGCCTCAGCTGCTCTTCATGACCCCTTCATACCTTCAAAACCAGTATGACTTGGGTGACTCTTACGTACTACCAAGTCCAACCACAGCACAAGGTACAAACTTGGCTATCTTTGGAACACAACCTTTTTCCTTTCATAAAACACTTTTGAGAAGATTTCACCTTAAGGATGCTGGTCTCTTCTTAATCACCACTAATCTTTTTAGCACCAGCAAGCCAGGTTCAGTAGTCCCAATGATGTAAAGTTTTTGCTTTAGTAGTTCTGGTATCTTCTTAATCACAGCTGAATCTTTATCCCCAGCTAACCAAAACCACAGAATCTTCACAATCAAAATAACAATGGCCCTGATAAGAGTCTTTTATCTTCCCTCTGAAATGTCACAAGCCAGGCCACCATCTTCTGCACTGTTCTCAACATTATCTTCCAAGCTCCTACACAACAACCCACAGAGCTCTTAACACCGAATGGATCTTCTAGCCCAAAGTTCCAAAGTTCCAAAGTCCTTCCACAGTCCTCCCCAAAACATGGTCAGGATGTCACAGCAATACCCCACAATGCTGGTCAATTAGTCTTAGTCAGGGTTTCTATTCCTGCACAAAGATCATGACCAGAGAGCAAGTTGGGGAGGAAAGGGTTTATGAAGATTTTACTTCCACACAGCAGTTTATCACCAAAGGAAGTCAGGACTGGAACTCAAGCAGGTCAGGATGCAGGAGCTGATGCAGAAGCCATGGTGGTGAATGTCACTTATATGCTTGTTTCCCCTGGCTTGCTCAGCTTGCTATCTTATTGAACCCAAGACTACCAGCCCAGTGGTGGCACCACCCACAATGGGCCCTCCCCTTTGATCACTTATTAAGAAGCCTTACAACTGGATCTCAGGGAGGTATTTCCTCAATTGAAGCTTCCCTGTAGGTGACAACTCTTTCTGACCCATGGTCTTAAATATAGGGCAATGCCTGATACTTAATTGGTCAATAATCCAAAGTATATTTAAAATAATTTATCGACAATGTCTCTGGAACAGGATTAAGTAGTTTTCAAAGGCAAATCAGTGGTTGCCTATCTTCTGAATGCAAAGGCCTGGATAACAACCATCACCTTGTTATAATTTAAAAGGATAGCTCTATATCAATATTTAAAAGAACAACCAAAGTCATCCCTTCAGAAATAGCTATAAAAAATGGTTACAGACAATACTAGACACAGAAACAATGTTAACATTTGTATATAGAAAATAAGAAGCATCTGTACTGTCAATCAACAAGGTAGTAATGTTTTATATATTTAAGGGCGCTAGGTTTCTTAAGTAAGCCCTCCCGGATGCCAATTATATTAAAATTGCTAGTATTTACTGGCAGGTATTTTGAATATGAGCACTTTTAATTTCATTAAAAGATAATTACATATTTCTTACTTTTTGCCTCTCCTATTCATCTCATCTCTGCTCTCCCCTTCAAAAATGTATAGATGTTACATAAACATATAAATGAATAAACATTAATATACAATGTACTTAATCTTTTCAACATTGCATTTACATACTTATACACATACATATATATGTTTCTAATACACCATTTAGTAGTTGCACCTACTCTATTAAGAGTTCTTCCTGACAAAGTCTGAATAAATTGCATAAGATGCTGTGATGGTTTGAATAAGTATGACCACTATAAGCACATATATTTAAATTCTTAATCATCAGGTAGTGACATTACTTAAGTAGGATTAAAAGAATTAGGAGTTGTGGCTTTGTTGACAGAAACTTAGTGTGGGCTTTGACGTTTCCAAAACCCATATAAGGATGAGTCTATCCTTGTCTCTGTCTCTCTGTCTCTCTGTACTTAGATCAGATTGTAGCTCTCAACTGCTTCTCCATACATGTCTGCCTATAGCATGAAGCTTAAAATAAAAATGCTCTATCAATATGGTTTGTGGATTAATTTAAACTTAGCCCAATCTTTCTTAAATTTCATCATTTCCTCTTAAAGAGGCCATGAAAATGAAATTAGGTAATGGGTAAAGCATGCAGTGCAACCAAACTTGTGAAGAAAACCCAACAGTACTACAGTGAAAGATTTTGATGTTGCTGGTACTTCCTATAGAAAAGTATGGTTCTTGTAATCATTCCAAGCTAGCGAGCCCAGTCTTATCTTTTCTAGTCTTCTGTTAATGATCATGTATGTATTCTTGATTTCCACAAACTTTTATAAAAAGTAAAGACACAAAAATCTCATTAAATATAGTTTTGGGATCATATTTGTCCAGAGAGCAAATCTTATTCCATTTATTTCATATTATATATAAGTTTCTTTATGAGTTTATATACAACATATATATGTAGATGCCTAAGCAGTCAGGACAAGAGATTCCTTTATCTGACATTACAGGGAGTTATGAATTGCCTAATATAGGTACAGGAGAACTTTGGAGCACAGCTGAGATCTGTATAAAAGCCACTTCCTTATCACCAGTCTGTATGTGGGAATCAGGATATCTCTACTTAAGTATACTGTGGTGTGAGGATGAGGGACCAACTTTCTATGACTAGCCTTCTTAAAGAATTCTAGAAGACAAAAGGAGCTGGGCACACACAGCACCTAGAGCAATACTAGGTGGACTTCTTATCCAGAGCACACTTGTTTTCCAGATCACCACCCAAAGTGTTTGAACAAATCAATTGCCTGAGAATTCACTTCATTAAGTTTTTTGTTACTTGCAGCTGAAGGCAGCTTTCTGATAGTTTTACTATGTGCCATACAATCGATTAGTGTTGTGTACCTTAATTCCTAGTTCAACCTAATGAGGTTGATTATCCACTTCATTATTCACATTTTAATAGTAAACAAACTGAAGCTTTGGGCATTGAATTAGAGCATCAGAGTAACACAGAAGGACATTCTGGTTAAGTGTCTTCATCTCCTCGATGTTAAAGCCTGTGAGATTAAACTGCTTTACTTTGTAAACTCAGGGAGACACACCTAACAGAATCTTTGAATGCTTTCGTATCAGTACTTTTATGGTTACTTTAAATTTTGCTTTATAAAATGAATATTGAGAATTAGCAGCAAGGATTTGCATTAACACTGAATGATAAATTTAGTTTGATAATCCATATACAGATAAATATATAATATCCATGCTCTGTATACAAAAAGTTGTATTTAAATATACTCACACAAAAAAGAGGTCTCAATCCCAAATTGCCATTGAAAAGTAGATACCTTTTGTACCAGGATATTATGAAAATTTGCATAGATTTAGCTCACTATATCTTGAGGGCATTTGTCTAAATTTAAATCCTAAGGTTTTTTTCTTATATAACAGAATCAGTCATGAGTAAAACTGATGAGATGAAGCCATTGATAAGAAACGAAATACGAAGCTAAGGCTTCTTTGCATTAGACTCTTCTCAATAATAGAATATTATAGTACAAAAATGCCCCCAGATTATACTTGGCACCTTAATATTCATGAGAACTGAAAACAATTATTTGGTCTTCAGCTATTTTTATAACATTTTTGTTTCAATTCAGTGTCTTTCATTTCTCTACAGTCTGTGAACTCTTTTTTTCTTTTTTCTTTTTTACATTTTATTCGATATATTTTTTATTTACATTTCAAATGATTTCCCCTTTTCTGGTTCCCCACTCTCCGAAAGTCACATAAGCCCCCTTTCCTCCCTCTGTTCTCCCACCCATCGCTTCCCACTTCCCTGTTCTGGTTTTGTCTTATACGGCTACACTGGGTCTTTCCAGAATTAGGGGCCACTCCTCCGTTCTTCTTGTACCTCATTTGAAGTGTGGATTATGTTTTGCATATTCCAGTTTTCCAAGCTAATATCCACTTATTAGTGAGTGCATACCATGATTTATCTTTTGAGACTGGGTTACCTCACTTAGTATGATGTTCTCCAGCTCCATCCATTTGCCTAAGAATTTCATGAATTCATTGTTTCTAATGGCTGGATAGTACATTGTGTAGATATACCACATTTTTGCATCCATTCTTCTGTTGAGGGATACTTGTGTTCTTTCCAGCTTCTGGCTATTATAAATAGGGCTGCTATGGACATAGTGGAACATGTATCCATATTACATGCTGTGGAATCCTCTGGGTATATGCCCAGGAGTGGTATAGCAGGATCTTTCAGAAGTGACATGCCCAGTTTTCTTAGGGACTGCCAGACTGATTTCCAGAGTGGTTGTATTAATTTGCAACCCCACCAGCAGTGGAGGAGTGTTCCTCTTTCTCCACATCCTCGCCAACATCTGCTGTCTCCTGAGTTTTTAATCTTAGCCATTCTGACTGGTGTAAGGTGAAATCTCAGGGTTGTTTTAATTTGCATTTCCCTGATGACTAGTGAAGTTGAGCATTTTTTAAGATGTTTCTCCGCCATCTGAAGTTCTTCAGGTGTGAATTCTTTGTTTAACTCTGTACCCCATTTTTTAATAGGGTTATTTGGTTTTCTGGGGTCTAACTTCTTGAGTTCTTTGTATATATTGGATATTAGCCTTCTATTTGATGTAGGGTTGGTGAAGATCTTTTTCCAATTTGTTGGTTTCTGATTTGTCCTTTTGATGGTGTCCTTTGCTTTACAGAAACTTTGTAATTTTATGAGGTCCCATTTGTCAATTCTTGATCTTAGAGCAAAAGCTATTGGTGTTCTGTTCAGGAACTTTCCCCCTGTACCGATGTCCTCAAGGGTCTTCCCCAGTTTCTTTTCTATTAGCATCAGAGTGTATGGCTTTATGTGGAGGTCCTTGATCCATTTGGAGTTGAGCTTAGTACGAGGAGACAAGGATGGATCAATTCGCATTCTTCTGCATGCTGACCTCCAGTTGAACCAGCACCATTTGTTGAAAAGGCTATCTTTTTTTCCATTGGATGTTTTCAGCCCCTTTGTCCAGGATCAAGTGGCCATAGGTGTGTGGGTTCATTTCTGGATCTTCAATCCTGTTCCATTGATCCGCCTGCCTGTCACTGTACCAATACCATGCAGTTTTTAACACTATTGCTTGGTAATATTGCTTGAGGTCAGGGATACTGATTCCCCCAGAATTTCTTTTGTTGTTGAGAATAGTTTTAGCTATCCTGGGATTTTTGTTATTCCAAATGAATTTGAGAATTGCTCTTTCTAACTCTATGAAGAATTGAGTTGGGATTTTGATGAGTATTGCATTGAATGGCAATTTTGGCAAAATGGCCATTTTAACTATATTAATACTGCCGATTATATCTCATTTTATACTTGCCACTGGAGTAGAGTTTTTGCTTCTTCCCAGGGTTAAGGAATGACTGGGATGCAAAGACCCAGTCTGTGTGTACTTTTCACTTTAGTAACTTACTACAATGTGATGATCTCCAAAGATCCGAGAGAAACATAAAAATGCCATACCATGGTGTTGCCTATGGTCTAGTTTTGAGTGTTGATATATATAGAGATAGAGATAGATATATAGATACAGATATAGATATAGATACAGATACAGATACAGATAGAGATATAGATATAGATAGATAGAGATAGAGGTAGAGATAGAGATAGATATATTGAGTGTCTCTATAGAGAGAGAAAAAAAGAGAAAAAAGAATGAGAAACTATAGTTTCTCTCTATAATATACATATTGAAATTAAAATACACATGCACACACACACATATAGAAAAAGAGAGTAGAGAGATTGAAGATATACTTAGAAAATAGTAATAATAATAAAAGTTTAAAATGAGAAGCATTTATTTGGTTTATTTTTTTTAATGTGTTTATTTTAAATATTTTTTATTCGATATATTTTCTATTTGCATTTCAATTAACCTAGAATTTATTTGGTTTATAACTAGAATCAACTAGTCCATTTTACACCATGTTCTGAGAGTTATACATGAGAAGGAATATAATCTAAGTTCAGAGCATCTCATCCCCTATCTCTGTGGTTCAAGGAAGAGGCCTACATAGCATCGTCTCAGGTTTTCTGTTATTCTTGAAAAGGCATCATGGAATTGCCCATTTGACAGACATCAGGGTCACACATTAACACCTGGAGTTTCATGTGTCTACCTTTGTGACATTCAAAATGGATCTAATGTTTAAATCATTGATTATATTCTCTCCCAGGATTCAGATTATATGTTATGTGTTATATGTTATATCATATATTGAATGTCATATATCCTATTTTGTATTTCAAATTTTATGTTTTATGTGATATTTGATATATATAGTGTCTTGTGATCTAGAGTTACAACATTGTCTGGAACGATAGTTTGTGACTTTCAGGAACAAACCAAGGCTATCCAGAAAAAGCTAAAATGATTACATAATCTTAAATTTAGGTCAGATCATTCCCATGTGTCCTCCAGATGGGGATAAAATAGTTTATGGTATTCTAAAATACCAATGATGATAGAACATTGGCATAATTATAAATGGGGACTTATGAGCTGGGTTTAATATCAGAGAATCCAAAGTATTCCACACCTGTCTTCATTCTGACCAGTCAGAAAATACAGAAGACAGTCAATATAAGATGGAACAAATGAGCAGAGGCAGGTGGATCTGTGATTTCAAGTCCTCCTTTGTGAACAAAGTAAGTTCCAGGATAGCCAGGGTTATATAGAGGAACCAGGATTCAAAAAAAGTGTAGTGATTATAGTATTTTCAACAAAATCATCACATGATTCTAATTGTGTAAAAGAAATAAGAAACTAGAAATTCTTTGAAAATTCTTACCAATAAGCTACCACTAATAGGAAACTATTGCACCTTAATAAAATAGTTAAGCTAAACATCAATATTTTGCCTTTAAAGCAACAAAACACCAATCATCATGTCTTGCTAACTACATTCTAAATATATGCTATTGAAGACTTAGATATATGCTTGTTTAGAGGAGGAGAAATATGCAGCATATTCAAAGATCAATCTTGTATATATACACTCACAAAATCTAAAGCAATATTTAAATCTGAGAGGCTTTGGAGTGTAGAGGTTAAAAATAAGATGACAAGATGACATGTCTTTTGCACTGTTGTCTTGATTGAGAAGCATAAAGATGAAGAGTAATTTTCATTGCAATAATTATTGTGTGTCATATAAGAATGTGTTAGCAGAAATAACATCTTATTTTCCATTAAATGTCATAATCTGGTTACTTGTTAGATTGATGTGAGAAGTGGGAATGAAACTGTTTGTACTTAAGATAATTTTTTTGTCTCTTGCTGGACATGGAATAGTTGAGTGAAGAACAGTTTGTACTTCCAAAGATGTCTTCAGTGCTAGCAACAAGCACCAATATGCTGTGATGAGTGATTTGAAAGTTTCAGTGAGGATTAAGAGTCTGTTCAATTTGTGGATATTTCTGGAAGATCTGCAAACATAACTACCCATAAAGTTAATCTCTTCATGGGCTAGTGCTTTTGCATGCAAAGACATCTGTAGTATTTCTTATTATCATATTCTCATTATTCAAAGATTGTGGTATGAAGATTGCTAATCAGTAATATCATTTTAAAAAATATATTGTGAGCATGTGTGAATGTATGTGTGTGTGTGTGTGTGTGTGTGTGTGTAAATAATATATCTTTTCCTCATTAAATCTATGTGGGGAATAAGATTCTGATGAGAGACTGAGATTACATTTGTTACAAGTAAAATATGTTTAGAAAATGTTTCAGAAGGTATTTGTGAGAGATATCGATACTTACTGTTAACAAGTGAAATGTTTCAATACCTAAAGAAATATGATGTTAGATCAGCACAGTTCTGTGACAGCCAGCAAATGATATCATTGCATCTCTGGCTCTTTGTCCCAGACAGTTTTATTTAGTATGTGAAGGACTAATTAAAAAGTATAACCTTTCAGCCCCAATTTTGGAAATGGTACAGAGCTTGGTCTTCCTTTCATACAAAATGAAAGACTATTTAAATGATTTTTATGTTGAAAATGCCATGATACATACTTAGGATATAAAACAGTTAGAATTAAAGTTAAAATATTACAGAGTTTTTAAAAATATTTTAATTCTCCTTTGCTAAATGTCAGTATCAAGTCAGCCATCAAACACAGAAAAATCCCATCAAAAATCAATTCATTACAACAGACACAGATTATGAGTATTGCAGATTATTTTGTGGCTTAACAATGTCAGGCTGGGTGATACCCAACATTATTTTATTTCTCTAAATCTTAGACATTTATATTTATAATATAGATATTTAAGAGGGATTTTCAAAAGGTGGCACATAAAACACATCCACTTTCAGAAACTATTCAGTGGACAATAGTGGAGGGCACAAAATTAGAATACATCCTAACCTTCATCCTTCAATGTAGCATCATGAAACTTAACCATCTTTCCCTTGCCAGATGCATCTTTGTCAAGCCTGTGCTTTTCTAAAGCAGAAGAGAAACAGTGTGTATGTGTCTAAGAGGCAGGGATAGGATCCAAGCAACAAACATAGCATAATGAGAAATTAAATATTCAGTGCTTCAAATTTTCTCTGAACCAAATTTAATACAGATTCACTAATTAATGCTGAGGAAGTGGAGGTTTAATAGTGGCTCCAGGCAAAACCGTCTCACTCGATTAAGATTACAGAGTGAGGATTCCAGTGATCCGGTTTATTTTCTACTACTCAAGAGATAATAACTTAGAGGTGTGAATGAACACAACTTAAAAAAATACTTTAGAACCGCTGAAATCAGTCAATATAAATGCATCAGGTACAAATAATTGAAGTATTAAAATATTATGCTTCACACATAAAAGTTAAGTCTAGTCCATAGAGAAGAGCCCTGTGAGGAAGTCGTTAAGCTAGAGGAATCTCACCTGGTACCGACTCCTCTGCCAATATTCTCAGATCATTTTCGTCTCATGTATGCAGAAATAAATTATAAGCATGCACACATAAGCACACACACACACACACACATCATCATCATCATCATCATCATCACCACCACCACCACCACAACCACCATCACCATTTCTAAGTTTTCCCTTTACAAAGCAATAAAAAAGACTACTCTTCAATCTTAGAGATGTTTATTGTAATTAAAACTTAAGTTATAGTTGTTTTAATATTTACATTGTATTTTGAATAAACTTTGGAATCATAAATATTTAAAGTTCTAATAATAGTGTCTTTTGCCTTACAGAAAGCTTTCCAGTTTCATGAGATCCCATTTACAATTTGTTGATCTTATAGCCTGAGCCATTGGTCTTACGTTCAGAATTTTTTCCCATGTGCCAATGAGTTCAAGGCTCTTTCCCACTTTCTTTCTATTAGATTCAGTGTATCTGGTTTTATGTTGAGGTCTTTGATCCACTTGGACTTAAGCTTTGTTTAAGGTGATAAATGGATCTATCTTCATTCTCCTACATACAGACTGGAAGTTAAACCAGAATCACTTATTGGAAATGCTTACTTTTCTTCACTGTATGATTTTGGGAAAAAAAGTCTTCACTAACCCTACATCTGACAGAGGAGTAATATCCAAAATATATAAAGAACTCATTAAGTCAACCTCCAAAAACTCAACGCAGTTTAAAAATGGGGTACAGAGCTAAACAGAAGACTCTTGAGGGATTGAGAAGCACTTAAAGAAATGTTCAAAGTCCTTAGTCATTAGAGAAAGGCAAATCAAAATGACCCTGAGATTGTAACTCACACCAATCAGAATGACTATGATCAAAAACTCAGGAGACAGTAGATGCTGGCAAGGATTTAGAGAAAGAGGAACACTCCTACATTGTTGGTGGGATTGCAAACTGGTAAAACCACTCTGGAAATTAATCTAACAGTTCCTCAGAAAATCGGAAACAATTCTACCTGAAGATCCAGCTATACTACTCTTGGGTATATACCCAAAAGATGCCTCACCATGCCACAGGGGCATGTTTTCCACTATGTTCATAGCAGCCTCATTTGTAATAGCCAGAAGCTGGAAACAATATGCCCTCAACCAAAGAATGGATATAGAAAATGTGGTTCATTTACACATGGTATAGTATTCAGCGATTAAAAGCAAGGACATTGCGGAATTTGCACACAAATGGATAGAACTAGAAAATATCATACTGAGAGAAGTAATTCAGACCCAAACAGAGCATGCATGGCATGTACTCACTGATAAGTGTATATTAGCCCAAAAGTACAGGATACTTGGAATACAACCCACAGACCATATAAAGTATAATAAAGAAAAATGCCCAAACGAGGAGACTTCAACCCCACTTAGATGGAGGAACATATAATCACAGGAGGCAGAGGGAAGAACCTAGGAGGAGAAGAGGGGGAGGAAAAAGGGGAATGGGAAGGAGAAAAATGGGGAGAGGGGACAGAAAAGAAGCCCAGAGAGCCAAGAGAGTAAATGGAAATAAGCAACCTCAGGGAATAGGAAGCAGAAAGACCCTCTAGAGAGTACCAGAGACCAGGGCATGAGACACTCTCAGGATTCATTAGGGGTTGCCCTTATCCAAAATGTCCTACATTGGGGAAAGGGACCCAATAGTCCACCACCAGTAGATAGATATGGCCTTAATTGGAGGGAAAGTATTACAAATGCACAGTCAAATTTTTTGACCCAGAATTGTTCCAGTTTATAAGAACTGCAGGGACAAAAATGGAGAAGAGACTGAAGGAAAGGAGGTTCAACTTGGGATTCCTCTTATGGGGTGGGGGACCAAGGCATGACACTATTATGCTATTATGTGCTTACAGACAGGAGCCTGGATTGGCTGTCACCTGAAAGGCCCTACCAGTAGCTGACAGAAACAGAAGCAGACACTTACACACAACCATTGGACTGAAGTGGGAGATGAACATGGTTAAATTAGGAAGGACTGACTAAGCTGAAAGGAAGAGCGACCTCATAGGAAGGCCATCAATCTCAACTAACTCAGACCCCAGGGAGCTCCCAGAGACTGAGCCACCAACCAGGTAGCATATATGGATATGTGTACCTGATCTGTCCTCAGTAGAAGATGTGACTGCTCCTGGAGAGACTCGAGGAACTCTTGGTGGGGGTGAAAGCAAACTATTGGAGGCAAGAGGCCTCATTAGATTTGTTTGATGTCCTCAACCCAATGTGAATTTGTGAATTGAGTTTAAACTTTCTTTACGAAATCTTTCAATGTAGTGTCAATCTGAAAAATAATTGCAAACAAAACAGTAGGAATAGCAAGTGGTCTCTCATGTTGCTGTGGTAAGTCATATTATTCAATTTAATGTTTATTGGTTAAATAATTGCTTTAGTTAGCACAGACATTCTTGATTACACTTTGTATTTGTTACTCATGAAGAAAAAATGATGTTCTAGGAAATATCAATTTGTTTAAACTGATGCAATTCAGCTAATGTCAAATTCAAATTTTCAATTGTAGATTTATTTTTGAACATATCACATAGAAAATCAAGGATCACAAGAAACAAACACACTTTTAGAGATAAAGAGAAGGCAAATTCCAAAGAGTCTGTCTGAAAAGAGGTTAAGGGCACAGAGTGTTTGTATCTTGCAGAAACCTAATAATTACATAGTATGAATTTCAACTACATAGGGGTACTTATTGCCCAGGAGAGGGAAGCCAGCCATAATTCGTACCTGATACCTCAGCTGTTGGAAGGCAGAATGGGAAGATAGAAATCTGAAGTCCAGGTTGTGCTACATAGTGAGTTCAATCCATTCCAGTATACACATTAAAACATGTGTCAAAAAAAAACAAAAACAAAACAAAAGAAATATTGATGTAACCTGGTTGGGATATATATCTATAGTCTTAATTTTCTCTCAAAAGCATCAATTTCTGTAGTATGTTAAATAATACTCAAAGAGCCATGAAGACAATCCTTATCTGAAATGAAAAACAAATGAAATTCACTTGTCCTGAATTTCCATTCATATTTCTACTTTGACCTTTCTGTAACTTAATAAGGGTACAGACTCCGTGGCAGTGTACATTTCTCCATTGCCATGGTCTCTACTGAAAATTACCAGCAAATGTTGCTTTCAAACCAGATATGAGAACATCAGCCTGTGTTAGGGCTCTTAATTTGTTTATAGAATATGCTGCCTTCTTGAATGCCAATTAATTTGAGTCTTCGCTTTGTACTCTTTCCCCCACTCCTCCTTATTTGTTATCTATAAGCCTGAATCCTATCATCATGACATCCAGGGATAAAATGACTAAGTTTTAATAAAGATAAAAAATATTGAATTTCTTTAATACAATTTGTTCACAGTTGGTATGTTGTATTTGTCACCCAAGATAATATTTTCCTATCTATCGAATACTACTAGGTCCTTTCATTTTTGATGTACTCTCTTATCCCATGGAACATGACTTACATGCTAAACTTACGGAATGTGTGTCCTGTCTCATGATCCTATGAGTTCCCATACCTAGTTAAACAGGATACCAAAGAATAAAATAAGATACATAGTTTAATCTATTTACTTGTACATTTTATAAACTTATTTTAATTTTATTTAAATATAAATTTACTGCTTATCTTTATTACATCTTCATCAGCTGATGGGCCATATGTAGGCTGATGTGCTTTCTTAGCTATTGTGAGTAACTAATGAATCTGTATGTGTCTCTGTAGTAAGATCCAAATTTGATATATAGATCCATTTGTACTAGTTTGCAAAATCTACAACATAACTTTTAAAGTAGCTGCACTACTTTGTACTCTAAGCAGCACTATCCACATGCATATCAGCCAATGTCATTTGCACAATTGATGATGGCCATTCTAACTAGGGTAAGATGTTGAATATTTCTGTCATATGTTGATCCTAGTCTGGCTGTTTAGGTTATGTGTTTAACTTGTAATATCCCCAGGTGCTATGAAACTATATAAAATGCACCTTGGGGACTGTCTTGAAGGAGGGGAAATATTACATGAATAAAAGGAGCCTGGAGGGGATAATATTGAAGGCAGAAACTTTCAACAGGGAGAGGGCTGATAGATGTGGGAGATGAGGGATAGTTAACCAAGATTAAGAGGCTATAAAAAGCCACAAAGAAATCTACCATATGGTTGCCCAAATAAAAACCACAAGAGAGTTTGAAGGAAGATACACTAAAGTGATAAAAAATTCTGGTCCTGTAAGTAATGGGTCACTAAACAAAACACTGGGGCCATGTATAGGATTTCTCTTTATAGGTGCCTTTGATCAATAAGGCTATGGGAACACTCTAACACAATATAAGCTCTTGTGCTCTTGTGATTTTTATTGGTTGCCAATAGAAATAGATGTTAAGATATTGTAGCTGGTAACACTACATAGTTTACCTGCAAGATACTTATAAATCAAGCTCAAACTGAGCTTTCTTCATTTATGGCTTGCTTTCTTAGTGCCAGATAATGGAATGCAGCTGCTGAGGGTATAAAGGCATTACGAGTCTTACCCAGTTGTGCATTCTATGAACTAAAATGCCAAACTTCCAAGCAACAGGAGTCCACTTGTGCAATTGTGACATGGTTTTTATGAACACAAGCAACTGCTTATTATGTTTGCAAGCTGACAAGTGGGAATCCATTATAAACTAGATCAAATACCCATGGTTGAGGAAGTCTTGGCCTCAGAAGAAGCCTACTCCTGATGCTTAGATAAACCGACACAGCTTGAACCCACTTCTTGTTCATGCCCAGAGACAAAGGCTACCTTAAAGCTGTCACCAAAGAAGTTTCTCCATGAAGAAAACAAAAGTGGATATAAAGACTTTGGTTGGCAGACACTGGTGACAAAGATCAATTGAACACTAACCATAGCCAAGATGTTTATACCACCTTTTTAAGGCTCAAGAAAGACTATGAAAGTAGAGGCAGGAAGAATATAAGTGCCAGAAGATAGGGATAAAGGCTGCAAAATGCTATAGCTTAAGTGAGCTATGACTATGAAATCATTAACTTACAGCAATTGTTGCTAGTATTATACAACTGCAAATAGGGTATTTCCAACAGTTATGTATAGATGTGGAATGTGATCACAAGATTTTATCACTACTGATGAATTATTGACAGCTAAGATAACAGATTCTGAAAGAGGAGGTGGCATAATCTCTAATGTGAACCCAATGCTGAGAATACTGACCTCTAGTTGATAGTTCCAAACCATGATTGCACAACCTCTATTCCTGTGTAAGCAACTTCTGTGTGACACAAAACAAACCAGAAAGTCATATACATAGAAAGGAAATTTATAGGGAAGGAAGGAGTGTAACTGTAGGAGTAAGATGAAAGAAGATGAGAAAGGGGACAATCATGACTAAACTTATTAATACTGTATACATGGTGATTTAATACTACATAATATAGCATATCTATACATGGTGATTTAATACTACAAAATATAGCATATCTATGTCATCTAAATCTATAGAACTATATATTATATCTATCTAATTTTATTATTTTATTTACCACAGTAAAAATATTTAAAAATTAAGAAAAATGCCTAAATATTCCAGGGTAGAGGATAAAGCTGAATGACAGTTCACTTGGGTGGGATGCTTAAAGCTTCATCACCAGAAGAAGAGACGGTTCAGGGAAGTAAGGGGAGGTAGGAAGAATGATACAGAGAAAGATAAAGAAAAGAAAGAAGAAACAGGAAGTGAGAGAAGGAAAGTTGAGAGAGGGAGAGAGAGGGGAGGAGAGAGAAAAGAAGAAAAGAGATAAAAATACAGAATTACACACTGAGAAAACATTAAAAGCTTTTTGAGAATACATGTTGTGCCTTAATAGCTTGAGTCAGAGTCTAGTTTGACACACTCGGGTCAAGTTATTTGACTCTGAACCCTTTGGAGGCAGTTTCAACATTGGTCTATTACAGGTCTCTAATTCACAAAGGTGAATTAGAGCACACTCATCTGCACTTTTCATTGATTTTAAGCGTGCTCATTGCCATACCTGGTGGAACACTACTCATCCCAGCATTGTAGAACTCCATGGTATGGGTCTCCCACGTTGGAGCTGTGTTTTAGGGCATAGCACGGCTAGGCAGTGCTCCTCTCTTGCCCTCTCTGATATCTTTGTACCATCATTAAATGAAAATGTGCATGTTTGCATCTTTATATCGTTTTCTGAGTCACTGTACATTTTAGAAATAGCACTCACAGACATAGACTCTGTTTTTTGTTTTCTTTCAAATTGATACTTTGACAAATTAATGTGAAAAGCAGCCTATAAACGAGAACTGAATAAAGATCGTGGCAGTTTTCTAAAATGTGTCTCTCTAAAAGAGATCAAAACTTTTTCCCTATTTGTGAAGGAATTCTTTTATTTAATTTAGCTAACTTTTTTATTATTATTACAGGACAGGAATCACAAGACTCTATATGCAAGTAGTCATTTAGCCCATTGAGCATGGGCAAGTGCAAAAGATAGTTATTTTATCCAAAAATGAATGTTACTTCTGAATTGCAGAGGAGAGGGAAAAGGGATGAGCAATGCTCATCGCTCAGTGGGCACTGTTTTCCTTTCCTTTTCCGCTCGACGTTACCAGAGATCAGTTCATCAAAAACAAACCACAAGCACATATACAAATAAAAACAAGGTGTGCTGCTCAAAACTGTCTGGGAAATATAAATTTAACAGTCTAAACTAAACAATTTTCTTGATTCTTTGCATTGTCATTAAATCAAATTACAAAAATGTGAATTTAATTCTTAGGAATTAAAGATAGCATGACTGGTGTCTTTCCACGCAGAGATCTTATGTAGGATCTTTAGAAATGTTTTAATGTATCTTT
This sequence comes from Apodemus sylvaticus, assembly GCF_947179515.1. Classification (NCBI taxonomy): domain Eukaryota; kingdom Metazoa; phylum Chordata; class Mammalia; order Rodentia; family Muridae; genus Apodemus; species Apodemus sylvaticus. Next base: position 70,306,549 of record NC_067473.1, on the reverse strand, counting down.
AGTTTTAAGTAAAAAGCACAATAAATGGGAAAAGCAGCATATAAACCAGAACTGAATATTGGGGAAATTTTCTAAACTAATCTCTCTCTAATAGAAATCAAAATCATTTTTCCATGATTTTGTAAAGGAAAGCTTCAATTTACTTTATCTAACATATTATTAATATTATTGTTATTATTATTATTATTATCAATTATTATTATTATTATTCCTCCTCCTTCTGCTCCTCCTCCTACCACTACAACAACAACAACTATTACTACTACTACTAGTAATACTATTACTACAGGCCAGGAATCACAAGAATCTATGTGCAAAGTCCCATGTAATCATATGTAATTACAGCTAGACATGACTGTCCTTACCAGTCTATTGTGCCGAGAAGTACTAATGTCATGAAAGCTCATCTACTTTCATGAGATACAAATAAATATTTACTCAGCTTTTACGTATATTTACCTCTCAATAGAAAAGAAATGTTTTATTTTCCCTCCTCTTTTAAGGCAGTTGTAAACACTATGTTACATTAGATAGCAATGATCCCACATTCAGAAAATATTTGATTAACTGTTCACTTCAATTGAGGAAAGCACACTCAGTTCAAAGTACAGAGGCAATCCCACCAGAAATCTTTCCATTATGTTCACTTCTGTTTCTGAAACTCATGTAATATATACTGTTTTATTTTGAGTACAACATGAACAGAATCTTCCTCAAAGACCAACAGCCTGGGAAAGTAAGAAAGGCCCTATTCAGACCAAAAAGTAATAGAGGTCTGAGCATAATGTTCAGTGACACACCTGCCTAGTAAGATAGACCCAGGATTGACTCTTAGGTGCTATAAAAGACAAATTATTAAACTGACACTAACAATAACCTTAGAGTACCCAAGATCTAATATTAATTATATTATCCACACTTTAGAAAATAAATTGTCAAATATATTATATACATTTATGTTTATTACTTATTGGTAAAAGCTTAAACCTTGTCTTTACAAACTTACACTGAAATTTAGAAGGACAGAACTAAATCAAAAGATAAAAGCAGTATATTAAAATGCCTGTGTATTGTGTTCTGAGAGAGCTATCCATCACATTAGCCAGCATTAGCTGGGCAATTATTCCTTGAAAATCAAAGAAGAAAAAATAAAGAAATGTGTGCTACCTTCATCCCACAATGTAGAAGCACTCTAGGTCAAAGTTCATGATGGAACTGTCCTCTTCTGTAAGGAGCTATGTCTGTGTGCTGGCAGGCTACTAAGAAGGGTACTGAGCAAGAAGAGCTCAGAAAATTAATAGCAAACTGAAGGCAGTTACAGGGGGAGTGTATTTCTCATCCTTGTGCGTAGTATCAAGGTGCCTTGCACTCCTTGATATGTCGTTACAGGGAAAATAATAGATACAGTACCTCTGGAATGGGTCTGAGAGGCTCATGCATTTAATTACTGTCAGATCTATAAGGAGCTCCAAGAGTTTTCATAAAATATTCAAATATGCATTTGTGAGGCTATCTCATTAACAAATGCTGACACCATCCTGTCAAGTAGGAAGGGCTAGCCACATATATAAGATGATCCATGACACTGTCTAGAGGAAGCTTCTTTGAACACCTGCCTCCTGCAATAGGGCCCACAACATTGAGTTTTCACAGTAGCACCCATGAAGAACATAAGAAATGCTTTTGCTTGTGCTGGAGGCCTTGAAGACATCAATGCACTCCGTGGCCCAACACCTAAACTCATTCTGCTTGTAATGAAGGTATGAAAATAAATTCATTGCAAGATTTCTACCAAAGGAATAAAAACAATAAACATTAAATTATTCTTTGTTGTGGGGTGGAGTGGGAAGGCTGAGGTAGGGAAATGGTTTTGGGAAGGGTTGAGGTCTACTTTAACTTTCCTGAAAATAAGTGCTAACATTTTTCTATGAGCTATCCAACTTCTGGGTCCTGGCCCTCCAGACAATGTCAGGTGTCTCCCTCTCATGGTGTGAGTTTCTACCTAGTGGGATTGGCAGAGGTGGGGGTAGGGGGAGAAGAGGGTGGCAAGAGTAGAAGGAAGGGAAACCATGATTAGTATCTGAAAAATAAATAAATAAATAAATAAATAAATAAATAAATAAAATAAAATAAATGGACTATATTGTCACAGGCAAGGCAACATGGAGGACTTGTCTGTCATTACCAACAACATTAAAAGACACCATTGAGCAAAGTCAGGCAAGGAACTGATTTTGGTAACTGTAGACTCTGTTTAACATGAAAAAGTATACTCTAGGCTATAGAACGTCGGAGACCAGTCTAATCGCCTGTGTACTCAGGACACAGGTGTACCAAATTTATCCCTGACATGACAGGAGAGAAGGAGTTGATGCCAGTTCAAGCTTGTACATCAATTGAAATGAAATGTCCAATGAATTTTATTTTTATATTGTCAAATTTGAAAAATACCTTAAAATGTAAATATTTTAATAATCAATTATGCCATAAAACACACACACACATACACACACATACACACACGCACACATATAAAATAAATATGATACATACACATATAATAAAAATATGTATATAAATAAAGGAAGTAATAAACCAAAACTGTATGAGGTAAGTTATATCATTTGCTTGCTACTAAGGCTGAAGATCTGTATTGACCACATGACCCACATGTTAAGATGTTAGAACCAATTCCCAAAGGTTGTCCACTGACTTTCAGAAGCACAATGCACTAGAGAACCTTAACTCCAAATACATGAATGCAAAATCACAATGATTACAGGGCAATATATTTTTCATCACACAACACTGATATCACTATATGAAAATTTTAACTTCTAACTGTGAGTTTTTGGATATATCTTTGATGCTCCTGACACCAATTAAAAAGGAGATATAGCATGGTAATTTGCTAATTAATTAATATCTGTTTTTCAAGGTGTAATCCTACTTTAGAATTTCTTTTTTTTTTCCTTTGGTTTTTCGAGACAGGGTTTCTATGTGAAGCCCTGGCTGTCCTGAAACTCACTGTGTAGCCCAGGCTGGCCTCAAACAAAGAAATCCGCCTGCCTCTGCCTCCCAAGTGATGGGATTACAGGCGTGCGCCACCTCGCCCGGCTAGAATTAATTTTTTATTAGTATCAAGATACTCTTAAAGTATGGTTGAAAAAAATCACATCTCCCACTTGTATGTTTTCAAACAAAAATTAGTTGAAACTTGAATCTAAGGCTTTCTGAATTTTCTTTGGCTGGAGTCATTTTTATTTGATAGATTACATGGTAAGCAGAAGATTCTTATTTTGTAGTTTTGTAAAGAACGTTTTTATTAAATACTTTATTTAATGTTTATACCAGCATGCACTATGCTTAGATCCAATCCACCTTCAATTCTTTACTGCCTCCTCCTCATCTTTCTTCTTTACCCTGCCAACTTCACATGCATGCACACCTGACAAACACACTCTCTCATGTGTGTATGTCAGTTTGTTTCTCTTTGTTTTATATTTAATATTCACTGAGCCTATTAATCTTGTATGTCTATGGGGCTGTTTAAAGAAATTATGAGACAGATTATAATATGCCAAGATTAAGATACAATGGATTCCTTTATCAAGAGATATTCACTGATAACTATACACAAATATTTCCATAAACCTCATTCTGCATTTCTGCCGTGGAAGTACTGTTTCTGAATTGCTCATTAGAGCCAGGGTCAGAAGTCTTTCTGAAATGTCTGGCTTTATTCACAACTTCATCATCCTGTCCTATTTTGTGGCACAATCATGTCTGCAGTTTAACGTAAGCTTAATCAGTTGTCATAATAAGTCTAAGGTAGAAGAACTAGAAAGAAGAATGAAAATTTAAGCATATTAATTTTGTTTTCTACTCTCAAAGAATAACACACCCTTAACTTGTAACGGGAGGATTAATATCTAGGACATATTTTTCACATATTTTCTACTCCTGATCAGAAACTTTCAAATAGAATCCATCCTCTCTTTTGCCTACAGACTAAGGGATATCCTTAGATAAATTATTGTTAGAATCATTTTTTTTTCTCCTGTGAGAAAAAAACATGCCTAGCTACTTGTTTCATGAACCGCATGAGAGGCAATCATCTTTACGACAATAAAAGGTCATCTCTCTGTTGGGGTTTGCAGTTCTGAATGAGACCAGTCTATTGCTACACGGTGCTCTCATGATAAATGCCTCACTGTCTTAAACACTGTCTTCCTTGCCAGTTGAAGGATGGTGGCCCAGGAGCCCAGGAAGCTGTGACAGGGACCTGCCTGAAAGGATCCTTGTCTGCTGAAACTCAAAACCAGAAACCTGCTGTCACTACAGAATCTCAGTGTGGTTTGCCAGTGAATATGCATAAGGAGCTAATTTGCAAGAATTCAGTGAAAAGTAAGTGTTTTGATGAGGAAGACTGAAATAACAAGAAGGGAGGAGTGAGGAAATGGGATAAATATACCATAAGCCTTGATTACTCTGCAAATATAGCAGGCATCGAGTTTATCTTTTTCTTAAAGCTTGCAGATTTGTTTCTTTTCATATTTTCAGCATGGCATGGGCCACAGAAGGAAGGCGTCAGAACCGTTTGGTTCACATGGTTTATTTTAAATGGAAAAGGAGCAGTTCACGAACAGATTTCCTCTAACAACTTCAGAAATCACTTTTTTTTTTTTTGCCAATTGGAAGGAAAAATTTTTGTTAGCAGCAACCCTTCTAATTCATCTACAGACTTAAATGACTTTCTACCTCCAATCAGTCTTATTCACAGCTATAGCTTCTTTTATTTTTTAGTTTTTATTTTAGTATAAAGGCAAATCATTTACATGAATTAGAAAGGCACAATATGAGTTACTCTTCACATCTACCTTGCCCTGAAATTGTGTATTACTTAATCAAAACTTGTACTTGTAACACTCTGCTCCACAAAATAATATGTTATTACACATGGGAAAAAAGTTTAAATTCCTAAAGGGAACTTAATTTTATTTTATTTTTATGTGAATTTCAATAAATTCTAATGTTTCATTTTAAAATATGTATTGATATTACAATAACTGCACTACATCTCATACAATAATAGCTATCAAGAGTTGTTACTTGCAGGAAATCTTGGGACTATGCACTGTTTCTTTGTGGTGTGTATGCTTGCATGTGCATGTGTGTGTGCACACATGTGTACATGTGTGTATTTATTGTATAATTTTAAAAATATCAGAGTGTTATTGAAAAGGGTATTACAGACCATTAGAACCCAACAAATATACTAAGGTGCAGAATCAGAAGTAAAATCTCATATGTAGTATAGTCATTGTGGAAACACTTGATTAGGAACCAGAGACTCTGAATTTACTGATCCATTCTCAGTCACATATACTGCAGATGTGATAGAGATTTTTCTCAAAGGAAAGAGAATAACCAAGAGAAGATGTCCATTTACAAATCAATTGTAAATCTGTCAAAGATCCATTAAAACTTTCATCGTGGTCAACTAATAAAAGCATTGATCATATAAAGCTGAAAAAATATTCTAAAATCTACATCTTATAAAATATAGAATGTGTTTACACATTCTCAAAATACATTTTTATACAGCATTATCTACAATCTGCTTTACATCATATGAAATATTAGCAAATATTATATATACACACATACATATATATCTATATCTATCAATCTCTATCTCTATCTCTATCTCTATCTCTATCTCGATCTCGATCTCTATCTTGATCTCTATCTCTATCTCTATATCTATCTATCTCTCTCTCTCTCTATATATATATATATATACTGCTTGGCATTTGCCAAAAATCTTATTTAATTTTAACATCAATTTTCTAAGTGATATGCCACAAATACATAACCTATTTTGATAAGAAAACAAAGAACATTTCAGACTTCTCTGTGAGAATAACCAAGTATGTCATGTGAGCCTTGTACAGAAAGCAAAATTACAAGTTCCTCCTATATCAGAAAATTATATATTTACCAAAATCTTTATGGGCATTTTTTGGTAACTTCTTTGCATGGTGTTCCAGAATGAGAATGGTATGTGACAATATCTTTCTGAAAGTTAAACTGTTGGATAGTCTGAATAGAAGTCATCTTGTGCCCGAGGTAATGCTGAGAGCAGAATTAGCAAGACACAGACAAGGAACATCTTTGTTCTTTCAGATAACAGACCTCTAAGATAGCATGAATTACTCAGCAATAGTAGTTCCTGGCTTGTCTCTGGCTAGTTTGTCTTTCTGTCCTGGAAAAAGTTATCTCCAGGGATATATATTCTTCTTAATATTTAAAAATTGTAGCGGAGACTCTAAAAGATATAATCAAGTCTGGCCATTTTATTATATACTTTGCTTTTACCACTGGCTAATATGTGGGATTTATTGACTTCTCTATTATTACCTGTCAATCGTAGTGATGTACAAGAATCTGGGTAGTATCTTTGGCCCAAGATATAATGTAAGATCATAATACACAGTGACTCCAGGACAAACAAATTTGAAAGAAATTAGAAGGTCAGTGTTCCTTATCTAGGCTGCTGACAACCATGCACAGTTTATGGATGGAATTCAGAATATGGGTTTGAGGTTGAAATGAAAGATTTTGTGAAGGGCAAAAAAGCATAACCTCTATAAACTTCTTCAAAATTAATTCCTTTGAACCAGTCTTCAGATATTGCTTTGCCTGTTCCCATGATGCCAGCAGACTCCATAAGATCAGGGAGTTTACTTAAATTCTGTGAACCAAACAGGTCTCTGACTGTATTATATTATTCCAGGGCTCTAGGGAAGCCAAATGCTACCAAGAATCATCTCAGGTGCCAGTGACTGGTAGTAAACAAATATTGATTGGATAATTTCTATGTGCAATTTCTACAGCCTGCTCTCTAGAGGATATTGAGAAAGCAGGTAACATATTTTCTATCTCAGGGATCTGATGATATTCAGTATTCATATTATGAAACTCCAGCTTCTGAAATAAGAACGGTAAGAGGAGTGGGTTGAAATAGCAGTTGTTTGCAGGTCTGAGTGAAGGCCATTTTCACTTGGCCTTGTGGGATGAGGAATATTTAGGGGAAATGAATGAATGTGACCCTTCAAGCATGAAGAAATATAAAGAAGTTGGTTGGGGAATTGGCAATACTGGTCTTATTAAGTGGAATGGATCAAAGAAAATATCAGTCTATAGCAGATGGTCTATATTTCACAGAAGTCTGAAAATGGAAGATTGAATCAATGAAGTGGCCTGTATTTCTTTGGTCTTTGCTGTTTGCAGCTATCTATATAACCTTAAAGAAGTTGACTTTTCTAAAAAAAAAATCTTATTCTTTGGTAATAACAAATACCTTCTTATATGTTAGAATCTATCTATTATTTTTTATTAAATGGGAAAGCAAGACATTTAGTTTAGTTTTAGAGATGGAGTAAAAGTACCCCTTAGAAAGTATATTTTTAATTAAAATGTAATTACGTCATTTCTCTCCCTCCTCCTAGCTTCCCATGTCCTGTCTCTCCAACCTTCTCATTCTCTCCCTCATTCTCTTTCAAATTCATGCCCTCTTTTATGATGACCATCAAACACATAATATAAATGTACAAATAAATATATAGATATAATTGGCAGAGATTTTAATGTTGCTTATATGTTTTTGGATAGCCAATAGCATTTATTATCATGAAAATTAAAGATAATTTTATTTGTAATGGATATTCAATTTTAAAACTATGTTAAATAATAGCTGTAATTGAGTGCTGAGATAAAGTGCTATATTAATTAATTGAGCCAATGTACTTAAGTCAAAACACTGTTACCACATTTTTCATAGGATATAGTTGCCTTAACAGATATTTTTTATTCTTTATGTTTTTCTAGCTTGTTACTTTTTTATAGATAGTATGTAAGTCTGAAGTTTAGACATTTAACCATTCATAGAAGTTTTTTAATTAATGAAGATGATTTTCATATTTAAATTATAGTAATACATGAAAAAATATGTAAAATAAGATTTATCTAATTAAACTTATTTCATCTAAAAATCTCATTAATGTCTGAAAATCTAAAGTGTGAAATAAAATTGTTTTATGTAAGTGTTATGAATGCTAGAACATTTTTTTTTCTCTAACAGTCCACTGCTAACCCAGGGAATGTTCTTTTCAGTAATTACTCACTTGACAAGCACCAGTGCCTGAATTCTTCCCCTATAAGCCATATAATGAAGCTGTGCCACTAATCTGAGCATTGGGAAGAGAGAAGCAGGCAGATCCCTGGGTCATTAGGTAGGTTTCCTTTTTTTATATAGTGATTTCCAGGGTGGTGAAGGATCTTGTTTCAACAAGAAAAGCAGAGTCATCTCTAAGAACATCCAAGGGTGTCCTCTCTCCTCCACATGCATACACAGGTGCACAAACACCTATAGACATATATACCAATGTACACACACATACACACACACACACACAAACACACACACACACACACACACACACACACACACACCCTGTGCTTAGGCAGTCTGTGGAAATAGTAAGATAAGTGATATGGGTATAAAATTAACATGGGTGTTTGGAAGAATAACATTTACTATCTTTTACTGAATTTTTCTACATTAATTTTGTTTACTATTATCATTGGCAGCACCTGTTGCTAGAGGTGACAATGTGATTTGTTTCTCAGGAGAATCACTCCCTTTCTATATGTGTGCCATGCCTTCATAATGTGCCTTTCCTGGGCCTACCACTAATGTATGTTCTGATTGCTAAGGTTAAATAATAGCCTTGTGGTGGTTTAGAAGACAGCTCGAGGCCTTAATAACATAGAGTGGATGCCCTCTTGCTGATGCTAAGAAGTGCTTGCTGACAGGAGCCTGGTATAGCAGCCCTCTGAAAGGATTTGTCAGGAACTGACTAATACAGATGCAGATTCTCCCAACCAACCATCAGACTGAGGCTGGGGACCCCAGTGGAAGAGTCAGGGCAAAGACTGAAGGCGCTGAAGGAGATTTCAATCCCAAAGGAAGAACAATATCAACTAATTTGACCCCAGAACACTCATGAACTAAACCACCAACCAAAGAGTATACATGGATGGGTCCATGACTCCAGCTACATATGTAGCAGAGGATGGCCTTATCAGTTGTAGGAGAGGCCCTTGGTTTTGTGAAGGTTTGATGCCCCAACATTGGAGAATGCTAGAGCACCGAGGCAAAAGTGGGTGGGTGGTTAGGGGGGCGCCCTTTTAGAGGTAAGGGGAAGGGAAAACTGGAAAGGCAATCAACATTTGAAATCTAATTAAATAAAATAGCCAATAAATGAAAGTGTCTCATCACAAAGTGAATGCTTGTTAGAGACTCAAACACATATGTCTCTTTTAATGTAGTGTTTTTAAAATGTTCAAGTATTGATAGCAATTTCTATAACTTCACTTGTACTTACACAAATTCCCAGGCATTGAAAGAAGCCATCATGTAAGACAGTTTATTCAATGCATTTTGTACTTGTGTATTTCTTGACTCAGTGGAGGCTCCCCACAATCAGACAACAATCTAATTAGCTTTCAGAGGAATTTAGCAATCAGCAATGGGATTAATATAATCACCATATCTTAGATGGAATTGACTGCATTTTTGCTATTACTTTATTAGAAAAATGGTAATGTTTCTGCAGCCAAATATAGGTGGTTTAACTGATGAAAGATAATAACTATTCATTTTCAATACTGGAAAAAATGACATTATAGTTAGTAAGAAAAGGGATTTAAATGATGAAGGCTAAGATATGTGAATGTGCTATGGGATGGAAGTGGGAGGGATCACTTAAATGTTAGATAATAGAGTTATGCATTTTTGTATGCAAGTCAGCCAACAAAATTAATCAAATATCTGAAGCATTCATTCAAAAACAAATGCTCTGATCTTCATCAATGCAGAGAGGATGAAAATGACTGACAAGCAATTGAATATATATATATATATATATATATATATATATATATATATGTGTGTGTGTGTGTGTGTGTGTGTGTGTGTGCTACTGTTAGATTAAATGTAAAAATTCAGAATGCTTTAGACATTTACATTGGATTTATTTTGTTACTTTTAGTGGAATCACATTTTTATGTATCTACAATACAATGTGATATTTTGCTCTAGATATGCAGTATACAATGATTGAATCAAACTGGTTTATAATATAATCACATCATTTCCTCATCATTCTAATAGTCAAACAATTATTCTCTTGGGCTGAAGTTGTAGGTTCATTATCAGGCCAGGTATGAAGTCCTGGATTCAATACTCAATGCAGCCCAAAAGTCTACATATGAGTTAATTTGACTAATGTGTTAATTTGGGGTATAAACTTGATGGTGTGGAAGCAATCTAAAGGAGATCACCCCGACTTCTCTGAAACCCTTGGGACTTGTGATGCTTAATAAAATAGCATTTCATGTTCTTTTTAGTGCATTCTATGACAGATCTTGACATTTGTTTTTTTTCTTTTTTTCTTTTTTTTTAATCTTAGATACTGGCCAGAAAGATGAAGCACATTGTGATAAGTGATATCAATGAGGCTCAGAAGAGAAAGATATATCTATCTATCTATATATCTAGATCTAGATCTAGATCTAGATCTAGATATACAAGCAGACAGCTTTTAGAAACATCAGTAGATAGCCATGCACTCCTCTGCTCAGAAGGCTGAATTTCCAGACCTCAGTGCTAGTCACACTGGGGGTGGAGAGCTCCTAGGAGGGAGAGCTTGAACCAAGGTGAAGTTCATTTTTCTTCCAGACCTGCAGTTTCATGAGAGGCACCAGCCACCTGCTGAGCAAGAACCAGTTCTGCAGACCTGTTTTCAGCCTTTGAGGGAAGGGTGCCTGCCCACTCCCCACCCCTGTCTATATATTTGGAAACCCCCATTAAACTTTGAGCCTTGAGCAGAAAACCTATTTGTCTTGACTTCAATTTCCTTTTGTCACCCCTTTCTGTCCCCAGCTTTCCTTCTAGGGAACCCTGTACCAGGTTCGATATAGCTACGGGCAGCTACAGACAGACAGCTCTAGGGTTTGAATGTTGGAAGAATGAGAGTAATTGGAACACACTGGGGAAAGGATAGAAATTTCAATATACAGGATGAGAAAGTCTTAGGATACTACAAATGATGATGATGATATAATTAATAGGGCAGAAATAATTTTCAGAAGAAAACAAAGAAGACTTGGACCAAGATAGTGGAGCTAGTGGCACAGATACATTGTTTATACTCACCAAGTTGAATATATCAAATATGCATTGTTTTAGTTTGTCATGTATATATAAGAAAGTGAAAAATAACCAGTAACCCCAGAGCTCACAGGAACTAAACCACCGACTGAAGAGTACACATGGAGGGACCTATGAATCCAGCTTCATATGTAGCAGAGGATGGCCTTGTTGGAGGAGAGGGAGGAGAGGCCATTGTTCCTGTGAAGGCACAATGCCCCATTGTAGGGGAATGCCAGGACAGGGAAGCAGGAGTTGGTGGATTGGTGAGCAGGGGCAGGGTGGATGACATAGGGAGTTTTACAGAGGGGAAACATGGAAAGGTGATAACCTTTGAAATGTAAATAAAGAAAATATCTAATTAAAAATATTAAAAATCCAAAATAAAAGAAAGTGAAAAAATATACACACTCCAAATATTGTTATAATGATACTTCTATAGCACTCATATCTACTTCCCTCAAAAACATTTTTATCATCATGAAAATAGCAACATCTTTCTTTAGCACAATAGATTTTGTCAGTGAACCAAGGCATGTAGACATGAAGGAACCAGTTTTAATGTAAAGAACATCCTATCCAGATTAGAGTGGGCCTCTGCCTCATAGCAAGAACATTCCAGACTTGTGTGAGTACTACGTCTTGTGTGCAGAGTATACCAACATTAGTGGTGGGAGAAGTGACCCTGTTTCATGTGGAAAACATACCTAGTCTTAAATAGAACTTCTCTCTAGTGTGGCATTCTATCATTGGATCCACTCTCTGTGTTAAAGGCATGGTGGTCTTATTTGAAATGCTTGGTTTTGTGTGGACAGAATCCGAGCACGTAGGGTAGCATCTTGCATGGGTAGCATCCAACAGGCATATAGTCCACTGGGTAAACTCTGCTTTCTACTAGGATTCTTCAGACTGTGAATTCTAGGAAGTCCCACCTGGACTCGTGAATTTTTGTGATGAGGCGTACTTTTCCTGTGAGACAGTGTTGTAGGTGGAATATGAAATTATAACTCTCAACTCTAACAAAAGCTAAGAAATTTACCAAGCAGAAGATGCCCAACTATGAACAATGGAATGGCTAAAACCAATGCAAAATACAGAAAGCCAGAGATCCTGTAAATATTCATGTTTGCCTGTATTTTGAGTGAAGATATGGCCACATACTCCATTAAAAAAGTGTATAATAGCAACTATCCTAGAATAAATATTAAGATATTTAGAATAAAATCTTATTATACTCTGACTTGAGCCAGAGGCAATTTCTCATAATGATTTTCATTCTGAGGGAATTCTAAACTGACTTGACTTATTTGGCTTCTTAAAATTCTAAAATCTGTGTGTGTGCGCGCACGTGTGTATGTGGTATGTGTGTGTGTGTGTTTGTGTGTATGTGGTGTGTGAGTGAATCAAAAATAACACAATTTTATAACTATGTATTATAAAGACTTTAGGTTTAATTATTTTTAAATTATTTTAAATTAAGTGTATGTGTATGTTTACGGTATGTATATATGTGAGCAGGTATGGGCAAAGGATAGAGGTACCTGATACTATAAAGTTTGTGTTACAGATGGCTATGAGCCACCTTGTATGAGAATAATACTCAGGTCAACTGCATGAGTAGTATGTGCCTTTAGCAAACAAAGCTTTCTCCTTCTATCTTAAGGAGGACTTGCAAAGAGAACATAGCTTTCCTGGACAACCTTATGCAATAAAAGAGTCTCACCTCCCTAACTTCCTCTCCTTTATTCTAATAATCATTGCCAAGTAATTATTAATAAGATTTGCCTAAGAATGTTCTTTCAGACTTCTTCAATGATAAATAATAATATATTTAGCAGCAAAGCATCTTTTTCTCTCTGAAACTTCCTTGCATCCTTTTCTACATTTATAATTTTTCCCTTCATGATCTAAATATCAAAAGGGAGTTTCCCCTAAAACTTTTCCCTGATAGGTTTACTGCTGCGAGAAGACAGAATATGACGTCAATCAAAAAGATCATTTGGAAGATAGTTATCATTATTTGGAACTATATTAACATAGATTACATATCATTCTAAAACATTTCTTCCTGGCAGCACACCACCCATACCACTGCTCCAAATATTAATATTTATCCATTTCTAGGAGAGTTATTTCTCTGTTTGTTTAATCAAACAGAATAATCTCTAGGAAGCAGGCATTGCAGAGTGAGATCCCTTAAGGCTATTGCACACATTTTTCCGAGCCATGTGGAATTAACTGTACTGGCAGCTAATCTTTGACACTGAGGAAAGTGAGTTTTACAAAACAGTGCCAGTTCCACACAGGTCATATCCCACTAACTTTCTTATGCTGCCCTCTTTGTCCCTGTAAATATTACAATCTGCTTCCTATGTAAATCATAGCTGTCATTTTTATGGGTAATGTTTGTTTCAAGCAAACACCAGGCCTAGTGAGATGATTAGAATTTTCAATAATCGCGATTTCTTTGTATGACTTCCTTTTTTCTCACTGGATCTTTTCCACTGCATGGGGAGTTTTTTTCTCATTCCTTTTGTGGAGGACTGTGTTGTATTTAGAAGGACAGGAATGAAGAAGTGAGAGGATAAAAGGAGGGGCATGAGCCTCTCAAAGCATCTATCATAACAGAATCATTGTTGCACGCTATTTTTATGCTCCATTTTATTTCTTCGCCTATCAGAATTATGAGGTAATTATTATTTTCCCATTTTATCAATGAGCTTGTTAAACTTGGTAATAATGTAATTTATCAAAAGTCATAAAGCTAATAAGAGTCAAACTAAGAACTGAAAGGTTCCCACCCCCACGACATCTTCCCACATTCTCACAGTGTACTTCAGACTCTACCTCCTTAAGATATATTTTAGAAATATGCTAGCTTTCAGTTGCTTGATGCATTAAAAAATTGAACAGTGAAAGATCTTATTTTTCTTGTCATAGTTGAAAGAACATTTCTTTGAGTTCTATCCTGTTGCTGAAATGCTAATATTGTTAAGCAGACCAATAAGGCCTCTCTGTTTAATAGACAATTATTAAAAAGAGAATCAAAGCTTATGAAGAATCACAGCTATAGAAAAGTGGCTCCTTCTCAGGGTATGTTTTCTGTTAGCCACTGAGCTGTGGTTTTTACAACTATTAATCATTTAACATGCATCACAATTACATAAGCTGCATTTACTTATTTTACAAAGAAAGTTTCCTGATGAAGAACAGAAGTCCCTAGGTACCTCTATTATTTGGCAGATTCATGCTTGGTCTCTAGCCCTGCTCAAACATGATCAGGTTTGATCAACACCCTGTCAGCTGACCATCCAAAGCAGCTCATTGTACTTTGGAAGATGATTGCAATAAAGAAAATGTTGTTTTAGTGATGTTTGTTTTTATTTACACTTTCATGTATATAAGTGTTACTCTTCAAATTCCTCATGGCAGTTTCTGGGGGCAGATGTTAGGGCTATGATAACTCTGTTGACAAGTGCTTACTGTGCATGAAGCACAAGGACCCAAATTCAATATCCAGAACATGGGTAAGAAATTGAGGTATGGTGGTAACTTTAATTAGTTCTACGGGAAGATTGATAGGAGTGAATCCCTGGGGATTTCTAGTCAGCCAGCAAAAGAAACCCTGGCTCAAAAAAGGAAAACAAACAAACAAACAAACAAACAAAAGCAATGCGTGTCACCTGAAGAACTACAGCCAAGGCTTTCCTCTGGCTTCCACATTCATATACATAAGAACCTGTAGATTAATGAGCAAACACACACAAACACACACACACACACACACACACACATTGTAGTACCTTGCTGTCTTGAAAAAAGGTAATTTTCAGATGGATTTTTCAGATAAAATATTAGGTATAGTTCTATGTATAGCCTATCTAGTATTCTTTTAAAAAGAGTACCAGGACAATTTTCTAGGTTGTGGTGAGAGTAGAAACAATGATGGCATCCTGCCGTTGTAAGGAGGTAGGGGTGAAGAAGCAGTCGATGGTAAAGTCTCTATATTCTAGTACATTGCAGAACACCTACAAGGCATAGGCAGAATGAGCTACTGCGTGGAAGCTAAAATCTGGTAGGAAACTGTGACATTAGACTCTCTGTACCACCTATAATCTTTGGCAAATATATTAACCTTTCAGTTTTGTTTTCTACCTCAATTTAGATTTTTCATTTTTCTTATTTTTACACTTTTGAGATCTTTGTATAAAGTCTCCATATTGATATCATTCCACTGCATAGCGCCATGTCAATTTCTCCAGTGTCTGGCCTAATCCCTCTCAAAATTATAATTTTAATTATTATTTCTGTATAGATATAAGTGCATATATATAAAATAAATATGACTTGCTGAGTTCACTTAGTGTTGCTCATATGCACAGTTTTAGGGCTGGCCACTCAGGCTTAGAGAAACAGTCATCAAGGGTGTGGTCCCTGAGAAGACTGATTATCTTTGAGCAATCGCTGATAGTAGCTAATTACCCCAGGAATGGGACTTGTTAGATTTCTCCATCCATGTAACAATATGTTCACCTAAATAAGACCTCACAATGTTAACCTTCCTTAGACCTCATCTGACTTCATTTGGAAAATGAGGAAAGTAATAATTAAGCAGATTTCAGAATGATTTGGAGATACAATGAAAGAAATGTGTATGAGTTGCAATTTGTGGACGCTTAAGAGCTATTTCAACACAATGTCTCTGTTTTTCAAGATGGCTAATTCAGGCTCTGTCAGAAAGGTCTCACTGGCGTTTACAGTGACTTGCCTCAGGGATTCTGTACAGTACCAGCCACCTGTCTGGGCAGCTGTCCACGGTCAGTCCCCTGCATGTTGAGTTTAGAGTGAATAATAGCAGCAGTTCCAAGCATTGCAGACGTCCAAGCTTTGCCTACTGTTCTGCATAAAAGCAAGGAAGCCAAACAGACACTCCACAGAGAGACAGGCATTTTACAAAAGGTCTCTCTCCTTGCTGCCTTCTCATTTCTTGTAGAACAAAAAATGAAACAATAGAATAATAATAGACGTAGATAATTTTAAAGAAACATCTCTATGAGGCTTCTTAAATGTGTGTGAAGGAAAAGGAATTGAAAGCACAAAATGTTATTCTTAAAAGATATTTCTGTTTTATTAAATAAAGACTTAAATTGGTCATAAATACATTGTCATAGGCTTATTTTTATATTAAAATATATTTTAAGAAAATGCATTCTAAATCCAGCAGAAAGGGTAACCAAGGATTTGGGATGAGAAATAGTTCTTTCACCAAGGACAGATTACTATTGTTAGAAACCACAAAATGAGCATTTCCTAGGGGTTTCAAATCTCACTATTTCAAAGTTAAAGCATTGGCAAAGCTATATGCCAAGACAGAAGGTCGAAGTCATTCAGGCAGCTGACTGCAGCCTCCAATTGTTTAAGTGTGGCTCCGGTGTTTAGAGGACGCTTCCTGGCCTTACATTCAACATTAATCACACAGTAATCTCATCTGCTGAGGTTGATACAGATATGTGACCAACAGATAGAATGCCAAGAGAAAACCTCTTTAACTGCCTTCTATGGTCATGAATGGGAATGATTTTAAGATGAGTCATACAAGCAATGTTTGTGTCAATAAAAAGGAATAGCTCACAGTTGTAAGTTTTTCTAATCAAAGCTCCAGAAAACATATGGACCTCATTAGGTCAGGTAGGACAATATTTCATTTCTGTCTCATATACATTTAGGAAAAACTGTCAGTATTTGAATAGTGTCCCCCAAATTTTTCGACTGTGTGAGACACCAGCTTTCAAACATATATGTACATGGCAACTTTATCAGTTACCTAAATTGAACTAACTTAAAACTGCTTTCCATTTTGTTAAAAACATGTTAGTCTAATATTTGGGAATGTTAATTATATCATCAAGAAATATTCGAATTGAACTTTCATATCAAGCAACAGAAAATGCTGCATGTGCCTAAATAAATCCTTTCAAGTATATATAGAAAAGGACAGCTTAATAAGGGAGAGTCTATTTATTGTATTGAAATTATTGAAAGATTTCTTAACACTAAACTTAAGTGTAGAACAATGAAAATAACTAAAAATATTAATAGAAAAATTAAGATTGCATAAAACTATTCAATGTGTTGTCCTCACTACTAAGAATGATCAAAAATCATGTAAAATACTAAAATGTTATGTAAGATTTTGTTTACATAAACTTTTTTTTATATGTTGAAGCCCAGGAATAAAATGAGAATGTTTCTTTAGTAAATATAGCAAGACATATATCTAATATTACTTTGAAATATGTGAACAAAATTCCATAATTTCAGGTATTTGTAAAATGTTTATGAATGTCTGCCATGCATCCAGTACTACTATGCTGTGTGGATTCCAAGAGTGTCCAGAAGACACTAAAATACCAGTCTCAAGGAAGTTTAATCCTAATAGGACAAAAATAGGAGTATAGTCAAATAGGAAATATGAGATGTTTTAAGGAAGTAGTTAAATTTTAAAATATATGGAAAAATAAGGCTTGTATAGTGATTTGTCTTTTGAGGAAAGGCAGAATGTAGGTAAGGGGCATGGATAAAGTCTTTCAGGATAGGCTTTCCTGTAGGTGGTAAGAAAAATACATTATTTAGAAAATGTCAACATTGTCCAAAATCAGAAGGATCTCACATGAATTGAAGAAATGTCTAAGGGAAGAAAAATAACTGGAAGTCATAGTTAAAGTGGGCACAAGTCCTTAAAGAGTTTCTTTTACACAGGATCTTCTTTTTTAAAAAAATGTTTAATTTGTATTTTTTAATTAGATATTTTCCTTATTTACATTTCAAATATTATCCCCTCTCCCAGTTTCCCTATGAAAACATCCTATCCCATTTTCCCCTCTCCCTCCCGCCCCTCACCAACAGACCTACTCCCACTTCCCTGCCCTTCTTGACAGCTATGGTGTAGTGAGGTACAAAAGCAGAGATACCACTATAGGCCTGCAATATTTTAGATGAAAATGAAGAAAATTATAAAGCTTGAATAGTTAGAATTATGAAGATTCAGAAGACATTTTAAAAGCAGTTAGCGTGTTAAGTGTAAGAAAGAAGAATAATTACTGTGTATCTCAAAATAACTTAAAGAGAGGTATTAGAGAATAATCATAAAAATTATGGTTTAAGATAGTAGAGATCCTAATTCCCCTCAGCTCATCACTACAAATAAATAAATCAGGGCCTCACAATGCACCTCAGTATATGTATAGATATGCACTAATCAAATTTAATAATATTGAAGGATCTCAGTAAGAAATAACTTTAAAGACTAAGAGTAAAATTGCCCAGGTATTCACTGTAATTGGATCAAGGATAGTCACTGGAAAAGAGATGAGAAGCAGGAAAAATTCATATTTTAAAGTTCTTAGCCTGATGGGAAAATTCATCTTAACTAGAATCTATAGCAATGCATCAAAAATCGATATATGTACAAGTCCTATTCACAAAAACAAAAGGAAAGAACAGTTCATATTTTGATAACACACACACACACACACACACACACACACACAGGGTTTAATCACATTACTTAGGCAGCAGTGTTTCAAACTCATGTTTCCTACATGTTTTTCCTGCATTATTGCAATCTCCTGAGATTAGTATGAACAAATATAAATTTATGGATTTTACTGCTATAGACTCTGCAAATCTAGCCCTGGAATCTAAGTGTTTCCAATCTGATGTTTTGCTACATTGAGTTGGTGTTCAGAACTTCTAAGAAGCAATGGCACAAGCTGGACAATGCAAGGGTTGTAGACTAGCACTTCTTTCCAACACAGGGAAGCCTATTGCCCAGGCACAGTAGTTTCCTGTGAGTGTTGAGTAAAGAGCAGGAACTCAGTAAGGACTTAGCCTTGACAGTTCAGCTCAGCTACCCTAGTGCACTGATTCTGCCCTCCTAAATTCTAATCTGTCCACTTCTAATTCTTTGTAGTACATGCTCAAAACATAGTGTTTTGCGTCTGACTGGAGCAGTATAAGCTTCAAGCTCTTCTCTTGAACTTCAATTGATGTAGGAACTGATTCTCTGAAACTTAGACTACTGTGCTGATAAGCACAGTGATTAAATGTGTTCTGTTCTCAGGTCTTCCTCAACCTGCTGTGGCCTCACTTCATTTGTGATGTTCTTGATGGATGGACTTATGTTATACCTGTGTTGCCTCTTGCACTCATTAATAAGTGGATATTGGCCAAAAAGTACGTAATAGCCATGATACAACCCCAGACTTTAAGAAGATTAACAAGAAGTAAGGCCCATGTCAGAATGCTTTCATTTCACTTAGAAGGGGGAACAAAATAATCACTGGAGGCCGAGGGAGGGACACACCTGGGTAGGAGACAGGAGGGGGAGGTAAAAAGGGGGGCAGGGTCAGTTATGGGGCAAGACAGGAAAGAAACCCAGAAAACCAGGGGAATGAATGGAAATATGCAACTGTGGGGCAATGGGGGATGGAGGAACCTCTAGAAAGTCCCAGAGACTTGAGACATGAGAGGTTCCCAAGACATAATGGGGATAACATTAGCCAAAATGCCCAACAGTGGGCAGATGAGACCTGAAGAGATCACCCCAGTAGACCGATAGACAGGGTCCCCAGTGGAGAGATGGGTTCACCAGCCCAGTTCCAAAATTTTTTGACCAAGAAGTGTTAAATGCATGGACAAAATGGAGCAGAGATTGCAAGAAAGGCTGACCCGTTCCAGGCCCAACTTGGAATCCAGCCCACTGGCAGGCAACAATCCCCTAGCATGGCTCACCTATGAGAGGATCTACCAGCATCCAACTGAGACAGATGTAAATACTTAAAGCCAAATATTGGACTAAGGTTGGGAACCTCTGTGAAAGAGTTAGGGGAAGGATTGAAGAAACTGAACTGAATGGCAACCTGAAAGGAAGACCAAAAGTCTCAATTAACCAGGAGCTCTGGGACCTCCCACAGACTAATCCACCAACCAAAGAATATACATGAGCCACCACAACATATATAGCAGAAGACTGCCTTGTCTGGCCTCATTTGGAGAGAATGCAACAAATTCTGTAGAGACTTGAGGCTCCAGGATAGGGGGAGGCCTGGGATGGGGGATAGAGGAGGACACCCTCTTAGATGCAAGGGGAATGGGGAATGGGAAGAACTGTGTGTAAGAGGGGAATAAGAGGGAGCTCAATGTCTAGAATGTAAAGAAATTAAATAATTTAAATTAAATACAATTAAAAATTAATAAAAATTAATAAATAAAGTAATTTAAAAAGAAAATTTCAACTGGGCAGTGGTGGCGCACACCTTTAATCCCAGCAATTGTGAGGCAGAGGCAGTTAGATTTCTGATTTCGAGGCCAGCCTGGTCTATAGAGTGAGTTCCAGGACAGCCAGGGCTATACAGAGAAACCCTGTCTCAAAAAACCAAAACCAAAAAAAATTCTTTTTGGAAAAAATTATTGGTTTTGAATATTAATCAAGTTATTTTAAATGATGTAAGTGGGCAGGAAGAAATTATTTTGGCTTGTATTTTGAGCTAAGTCACCTGAAAAGCTTGTTTATTTCTATCAGATAATATTCTGTAAACAATCACCTTCAGCCTCCTTTTGTTAAAAATTTCCAGTCTTACAGTTTACTCTTTTTGTAAAAGGGTTAGGTACTGTGCTTCTCAAATAAAATGACAAATTTAAATAAATAACATTTACATAAATTCACATTAATAAGATATATAGAAAAAACAGTCTATGTATCTCAAAACAAATTTAATGAATTATTTTAATATTATCCATTTTACCTGGTAATGTATGTGTAAGTAAATTGTGTATATCCCACTTATCTGATGGACACAATCAGAATTTAGGAGATGTAGCTCAAATTACCAACACTACATCTGACAGAGGGCTTATATCCAAGATATACAAAGAACTCATGAAGGTGGACTCCAGACAGCCAAATATACCCCTTAAAAATGGGGTACAGAGCCAAACAAAGAATTTTCACCTGAGGAATAGCAAACTAAAAAAATGTTCAACATCCTTAGTCATCAGGGAAATTCAAATCAAAACAACCCTAGGATTTCACCTCACACCAATCAGAATAGCTAAGATCTAAAACTCAGGAGAAGTTGCTTGTGCTGGCAAGGATGTGAGAGATGTGGAGAAAGAAGAATACTTCTCTACTGCTGGTGAGGCTACAAGCTGGTACTACCACTCTGAAAATCAGTCTGGTGGTTCCTCAGAAATCTGGGAATGATACTTTAAGAGGACCCACTATACCACTCCTGGGCATATTAATCATAATAGTAGCCAAAATTCTTTGATAATTTTCAAAGACTCCAATAATTGATTAACATTCAAAAACAATATATTTCTCTGTAGAGCACAAATGCCAGTCATTTTCCTGTAATGGCTTCATTAACATTGATTCACTCTAAAGAAAGTACATTTTAGTCTGATAGATTTAAATAAGAGATACACAGTGTTTGCATGTGAACTATGGAGTATAGTATAATAAAAAACAAATAAGAAAATGTAATACAATATTATAATTTATTTAGTAATTTAAAGTGCCCGTTCTGGGCATAGGTTTTGACCATAAAAAGTATGGTGTTAAAATTTCTCATTAAGATGATTCAATGTGGACCCTAGCATGGATGCCCGCTCAGAAGCCCAACAAACAGCTGATTCAGATCCAGACACTAGCACCCAGCCAATGGACAGAAGCCATGGACCTCTGCGGTTGAATTGAGGAAAGCTGGAAGAAGCTGAGGAGGAGGGCAGCCCCATGGGAAGTCCAGCAGTCTCAACTGACATGGACTCCTATGTCTCTCAGACACTGAACCACCAACCAGGCAGTATACACCAGTTGATAGGAGGCCTCCAACACATATACAGTAGAGGACTGCCTGGTCTGGCCTCAGTGAGAGAAGATGCACCTAACACTGGAGAGAATAGGGAGTGGGGAGGTCTGGTGGGGTGGGGGTGGTGGGGTGAGACATTCTTTTGGAAATGGGGGAAGAGATATGCAATAGGCAGAGGTCAAGAGCAGACCAGGAGGGGCATGATACTGTGAAAAAAAAAGGATTAAAGAATTAAAATAAAAGATGATTCAATGTCAAGAATATAAAACAGGAAACACAATCTCTTCAAAAATGATTTCATGTAACTTAGATATTTGATCCTTAAGACATATAAAGTATCTATTTAAAAATGAAGAGTTAAAAGTGAATTCTGAAACAATGAAATGTCAATTAAACACACAACATATTTTTCAATATATTAAACTTGGAAATTAATATAAGGAGTCATAGAATAAGATATTAGCACAAAGACAAAAATTGCCACATATCAAGTAGAAAGGTCCTCATTGTCATGGAAACAGTAAACAACAAAACAAAACATTACATATATGAGAAGGAGAATATATGAAAATTATTTGGTATAATATTTCATCTCCAAAATGCATAAGAATCTACTCAGAATCAATAAGGAAGCAGAATACAAAGAGACAAAATTTATCAATGTCTTCAATGGACATTTCTCCAAAGAATATATACAAATAATAATACAAAAGGTTAAAGAATTGCCAATGTCCCAATTATCAGAAAATTCAAATACATTATCTAATAGCTATTACTAAAAAATTGCAAACAATTGCCTAGGGGATGTAAAATTGCATTATGCAAAATGGTGCAGACTTTATTCAAGCAGTATAACTGTTACTCAAAATATTACACATAGAGTTTCCATGAGATCCAGTAATTTTACATATAGGAATTTGACGCCAAATCATTAAAGTTCTAAAGTGATGTTAAGAACACATGCTCATTTTAGCTCTTTCCACAGTAGTCAAGGCTTAGGAACAGCCTCCGTGACGATTGATGATCAAAGCTTTCTATGTACTAATAGTGTTATCTAATTCCATTAGAATAAAGGAATATCTTTAATGTCCACAAAACCATTAACATGTGTTAAATTATTAGTTCCATAACAGCAATCCTCAAAATGATGTAAAATATTTATATTTGCAGGGTGGAAGAGAATATTAGCGTTTCCAAGATATATAGGGGGAGTTGAGACATAAATAAGACCAAGGTAAGCTAGGTTCGGCATATCTTTCATTCTTTCATAAGCTGATAATTTATGCCAAGCAGGTTGATTAAAAAACATGGCACAGCATCACATATACTACCTGAAGGAGAAAACAGCTAAGATCAGCAGAATGCTAAGGTAGACAATGCTCGCAAAGATAACAGGGGATATGTCAGAAGCAGATGCCCAACAACTGATACCCACAGCCCAAAGGAAGAATTAGGTTTCCAGAAGCTGCATCCTTGACTTCTTTGAGAATCTACTGATTCCAGACAAAGATGGGCCTTGCCAAGTCCACTCCTGGACAAGTACGTAGAACTCAGGTTTCTTTGGCCCTTTAGTCAGGGACTCTGAGGTCTTAGGTTGGTGTGCCTCCCAACAGTTACTTATTACTATTGCATTGACCTGTGAGTAGATATTACATACTCACTCAGACACACATATATACATACACACACCATATCATCTCCACTTTCAACAACTGACCTCCAATCTCAACTTGTTTGCTTTACACTACACTTAAACAGGAAGCCTTCTCTGAATGCTGACTTCCTCAAGATAGAAAACCAATCACTTTATAGAAGCTGTAGCACTTATTCTGGCTTCCACTGCCTTGGCCACCACAGTATCTCCTAACTGCCTCAGCTCTACCTTCCATCTCCTTAGTTTTTGATTATGTCTTGAGTGACACACCAATGTACAGACTCCTAAATCTGTGATCTAGCCATCTGTCTGAAGGATTTCCAAATTACATACTTTCAAACATTTTTTTGCTTTGCTAAAATTCTAGTACTTATGATCTTTCTATACTCCCCAAACTGAACAATGCATTGTGTCAGTCTAATTAGTGAGACATGCATCATGTCACTCTGCGTTCCATTATATCTGTATAAATGATCATGTTCAAGGAATTAAAAAATGTGTATTTACCTCTCTTTTAATGTCTGCCATTCGTTTTAGGAGCCAACTCTTTTCTTTTCATTTAGTATAGACTATACTTTCCACTAACTTCAAATCCTCAAGCAACTGAGAAGCAGGAAAAAACCCCAAAAACCAAAAAATAAAAACTATAAAAAACTTCCTAAAGTGAGACAGACAGAGACATACAGAAGACAAGAAAGAGAGGACATATTTAGCTTAAAATTGTTGGTACTTTGTTTCCAATGCAACCCCGGTAAAAGAAATTTCAACTCAATCAGTAACAAAACAAGCTATAAGCCTAGATTGGGCAGATCTCCCACTACACTACTCTATTTCCATCTATATTATCCCATATAACTTGTGGTTTCTCCAGGCCACGAGCTTCTCTCTCTGCAGCCTCTCCATCTGATTGATCTTCTGTAGCTCTGACCCCTTCCCTGGGATCCTTTCCTCCTCCCCCAAACTCTCAGCTCTTCCCCCTTCCTCCTGCTCAAACATTGGCTCAAGCCTTTATTTGAAAAGTTAAGGTGGGGAGAAGGTTCTCAAATAACTCCTCATCTGCAGCCCCTCTGAGGAGTGGAATTAGCATCAAACTACAAGCCCAGGGCTATCCACAGCTTAAAATATGTACTCATTTGTTAAGCTCTATGGTAATTAGATACCATATTGTAATGCAGAAATTATCATTATGGACCTGGTTTTCAAACTATAGGACACAGAAAATGTCCAAGGTATTCAAGCTCTGTATGTAGCAGAAACTAGAATAAGAACTAAAATACCAAACAGTGCTAAGAAAATGACATGGATTTTGCTGTGCACCTGCTTGTGGTCCCTTTGATAGAAAAACTGTAAGGAATGATGATAGATATCTCCACAGAACTTTGTATGCCAAGGCAAGAGGACTGCTGTTAGTTCAAGGTTAGACTGCTACAGAGTCATATGTGCTCTCTCAAAAGTCAAAAGCATCACAGAACACATAAACATAGTTAAGGAATTCAAGCTCACGAGGGGTTCCCTGCACAATGCAAATTTGCAGCCAGAAGGACCACAGGGACTGTGTTATAGTCAATGTGTGAAGAGAAGTCAGAGCATTGCATTGTTATGTCAAAGGGCTCTACATGTAGCCAATGTGATTATGATTATAATTCTGTAAGGAAGAAGACACAGATTCATGGAGTGCATTTAATCACAAATCCACAGATATGTAATATCTGATAATTAAAAGTCAGTGAAGAACACTTCATCATCAGACCTGATGTTTATGAACATAATGGCCCACAGAAGAGTACAAAGAAAAACTCATTAGATGATCTTCTCAGGGAAGTGTTTGTTTGTTAATAAACAAATGAATGAAAACAAAATGTGAATCCAAGAACCCAATCAGAAAGATGCTCTAAATGGTACACACAGGCAAGGCTTTAGAGGACTAGAACTTATGAAGTGCCTATAGAATTAATGATCTAGTGAGAACTAAAGTTTTGTTATTTAGCTGTTCAGTAAGATTTTGAGAAGATCATGAGAGAGGCCTAAGAAGTGAAGGGACCTTATTGCTCTTACAGGATACCCTGGTTTGATTCTAAGCATTACAAGTTGGCTTATAAATATTTATAGAAATGGATCTGATGTCCTCTTCTGACCAAAACAGGCATCACACACACACACACACACACACACACACACACACACACACACACACACACACAGGGTAATATATAAATGTGTGGCGAACCACTAATACATATTATATATGAAATATATATTATGTTGTTTATGGTAAATAATACAGTTTTTATTGGTCTCTTGAAATTAACTGTTTTTTATAAATGGCTTCTCTGATGTTTTTAATGTATAGCCAGGCATGCAAAGTAATACGTAAAAGCTATATTCCCCCCAAATATTTCTTTAACTGAATCATAAATTGCTCATTCATAGATATTGCAAATTCTTATACATTTGAAATGAACAAAGAGATTGGAAACTTGTTTTAAAAAAGATGTGAAATAGGAAATACCAAGACAAGATAAAGTCAACACATTTCCTCCTGACAGTGTCATTGATGATCTATATGATATACTATTTGGTGTTTATTGCTTGGTTTTGATGAAGACTGACACTGTAGCAAATGCTGGTCCTGAACATCTGGTAAGTCTCTTGTCTTTCCTTAGCAAGTCCAGTCTTGATTGCCTTGTGCTGCCATACAGGCGTCATTTTCTACAGTCTTACAGATCTTTTCAAGGGGAAAACTGAAGGCTCCCAGTGTAGCAGCTCTGAGGACCTTTGCCAAAGGAGAAGGTTTTACTGTGGACTACTGAGATAAGCCACCTCAGTGTCTTCAGTAGTGTATGCTTCACTCATATAAAGTTCAAGAATTGAGCATGGACCTACAGAGAGAGGATGAAGGAAATATAGCAGCACAGCCTTCATTGTAAGATGAATGCAAGTTCCTGTGAGATCTGATTGACTAGAATGCACATCAAAGAAAACCGACTCTGCATTCTCTATGAATGAGCAATTTATGATTCAGTTAAAGAAATATATTGGGGAAAAATATGATTTTCTCATATTATTTGACATATCTTATTATATAGTAGAATAATCAGATGAGCCATTTATAAAAAATAGTTAATTTCAAAATTCCAATAAAAAACTATTCTATTTACCACAAACAATATAATATTTTCAAATATGTATAGATGATGGAAGGATAAATCAGACTAAATTGTTATCTCATACATTCTTGGAGTGAGACTATTTAAAATCTATTTTAGTGAATCAAGAGTACAGTAAATTGTCATTGTCACTGATTACACTCACCATTTTATACAATAGATCTTTTGATCTCATTTTTTAGTTTAATTAAAAACTGTGTCATTTGACCAATAGCCTCCTATCTTTGGCCAACACTTCCCTCATCACAGATGTTTACTATGCATTCTCTGCTTTTATACACAGAAGGTATAATAATGTTAAATTTGTATTCTATCATCAAGATCTTATTTTTTAAATTCAGTAAACATGTAAAGAAAACATTTGAGAGCACATCACATACACTAATAGATGAATATACATGTCATGTAAGTTTGCTCATGTAATTTTGCTGATAATTATCTCTCTTATTCCACATTACTTCTACATTTTTTATGCATTACTTTTCCATTATTTTGACCTAAGAAAAATAAGCCTGATATAATAACAAATGTTAGCTTTACTCATGTGTAATTGAGTAGGTGGGTCATCAGAAAGGTAAGTGTGTCTGATATTTGGGGAGTAGTCTTGGGAATGTTTTTTTACATCTGAGGATGTTAATGAATTACTAAGAGATATGACATTGTTCTGCAGAACACAGTAGTTTTAGGGCCCTTGGGTGGTTCCTTTACATTACCATTGAATGCAGAAACTTAAGTGAAAGCTTAGATTATCCATGTTGATACTTTTCCACAACTCCTAATCAAACCCATTTTAATCAGAACCAATCAAGACATAGGAGCTGAATAGGCTTTACGTCCATGAAGGATACAACCTGCCTCTCTCTGGCTCTTGACTTTTTGTAGGAAATCTAGCCTATATTATTCTTAGGACTTGAATGATAAGAAAAAAATGTTTATTTTTGTTGCTATATTAAAGCAATATTTCAAACTTTGATTGCAACTTCTTCTACTTCAAAGACACAGCTAGTGCTTCCTTATTGAACACTACTGAATAAAGCAACATGGGGACTTCAAAATACATTATTAATAAGTCACTCAGGACTGGTACTCTTAAGATAGGGAAATCCATGGACCTTCCATTGACAAGGTTATTTAGCAGATTCCTATTGTCTTTATGACACATGTATCCTGTCTCTTGTCTCTTTCAGTGACAAGTAAACAGTATCTGTTGGTAAGGCAGCCTACATGTCAGCAATCGCTTCCCTGGATACTTATCTTTTACAAATGTCTATCACTCTGTGCCCTGTTGTTGTAGTTAATAACCTCCCTCTCTGATGCCCAACATGTGCAGTACCAAAGCAGAATAACAACAAAGCACAGGAAAGCATCAGGCTTAGGGAAGCCTGTGGATGTAAGAACTATCCCCACAGAGCAAGAATAATGTGATGGAGATTGTTGTAAACTCCCACTGTCATATGGCACATTTTCACCATTTCTTCAGAACACTCAAAGCTCCTTTTAATATCTCATGATATAATGACTTTACTCCCAAAGAATTTTGTCCAAAGTTTTACTGCAAAGTGTTAAAACCATAGACTAAATATATCATAACTTATTAGGCCTAAAAGAGAAAATAAGTATTAATATTTATACCTACCTACCTACCTACCTACACACACACACACACACACACACACACACACACACACACATACACATTGGTCACACAGTAAGACCAATACACTGTTAAACAATACTCCAAGAGACTTGAATTACATTTCTACCATATTTGTCTCAGAGAAACTCTTGATGGGCCATCATTGTATCTACCACATTATACCCCTTTCTTGACAAGAGCACCAACATTTATATTCCATGCTATTTTAGCTCTGAGATGAAGGAGAGCTACAGGAGATACAGGATTACTTCAGTAAGGAACAGGAGAAGAATAGTGTAGCATAACTGTGCTTTTACGTTTTCTAGACGTAAGGGTGAGGAGATGACTCAGTAGATGAAGTATGTATCTGAGAACAAAAGTGTGAGTATTGTAGTTTGATGCCAGAGTCCACTACTGCACAGCCTGGTTAATAGCCTGATTTTGGAATTGTGCTGGAGTGGAGGAGGCAGATATGTCACTGGGGCTCACTCTCATCCAGCCTAGCAAACATGGAAAGTTGCAGACAGGTAAGAGACCCTGTCTGAAAAACCAAGGTGGAAGAATCCTGAGAAACAACACCCAGATATGATCTTCAAGCTCCCACATGCATGAATACACATGGATGCACACGTTTGTGCACATACACATGCATGCACACAGACCTGCCATCAGAAATACAAGTGGCAAAGGTAGATTTTATATCTGATATCCCTTTGGAATATGAAGTTTGACTACTATCCCTTTCTTAGTATAAACAGGAACTTTTGAAAATTAGATAACAAAACACACTTTAAATCACAACAATCATTGGTCTCCAAAACTCAGTGACTATGAGGCACAGTTTCTAAAAACAGAATTAATATCAATGTTCAGGATAGCCTCAGCCACCTCTGTCCCCCTGAATAGTTCTTAATATGCTAATCTTTGGAGTCTTTTTTAATCTCTCACTGCCAGCAATTTAGGTAATTGCAGCTTTGAACTAATATAGGCAGATTTTGATGGATTTTGCTTGACTTTGCCTCTCTGTCAAGTTCTGTATTTGGAAGTCACTAAAAGACAAATAAACAATAGTTATGAGGGAACAGATCAGAGGAAGTAGCTTTCAGTGGCTTCTTATTTCCCTTGATCTCCTAGAGAAGATGGGGTCAGTGCAGCATCGCTTCTTCCTAGTATAAACCTTCTGTTGTTAAAGTGAACTCTCAGCTTAGTGCTCTGTCATTTTTGATATAATATATTGGCAGGGAATATAGCCAGAGAAAACTCAATCATGACTGAGGTTTGAGACCTCAATCATGTTTTCTAAATTTTATCCAAAATTTCTTTCTAAAAGTTTCACAAATGGTAAATTTTCATGGAAATTCAAAAACAAAGGGGTTTTGCTAACCCTGTGTTATACAATGAACTGATTTTAATGTCCTACTACTGGACCAGAAGGACCATAAACAATTGGACAGTTCCCTTGTCAGGTCAGATCTCCAGGAATGTGCTCATCTTTCTAAAGCCCCCAGACCCTCTGCTGTGCCAGCTCCTTGCCAGTGTTCTGTACAGCGAGACTAGCCCTGGATAGCTCAGGAAATCTTCAAGCACCCTCCCCAAATGTCCCCTTTAAGATGCTGCACTTGTGAGCTACTAATCTACAGCAAAGGCTGAAAGCACTCAACTTTGTGTCTAGCTTCTTTGTGTATGTGTGTGTGTGTGCGTGTTTTTGTAAAGACACTGACAATCAACAGCTTTTTTTTTTTTAAACAACACAGTCAATAGTTACTTTGGGGACAATTTTAAAGCATATAGTTCAGATCAAAAGGACCTGTAGCAGAAATTCAAGCAAACGGAAGAATAAAGGAAGTTTCCTATTTGGAATATATTCAATATTTCATATCTGTAGATATCAGGTTAAGAAAAAAAACACTGGTTTATCTGACAAATAATTTGGCCCTGTTTTCTTTTTTTCTCCTGCTAAATTGCCAGTAGCCTGTGTATTTCTTCATGTTTCTCTTGTGGCTATGTCTTTCTAGGTAATTGTGGAGGAGCAGTTAACTATTTTATCAATGTTTTCAGTCTGGCAAAGGTGGTATTCCATAGAACTGGTAGATTGCTTTTTAATTTTCTGCTTGGATATTTTTCCCCTGTAGTTTCCAAAACATTTTATGAGTCTTGATGGAGAGGCTAAAATGGTTGCAAATTTTGCTGATGTCTGCCAGAAGCTGATTAACCCTCCCTCATTCTTCAGAAACTCATGTAGCAGCAGGCTTAGATGATGTAAGAAACATGAGTGCAGCTATGAAACAAGAGTCCTCTCACAAAGGCCACGCACCACTGACTCCATAGACAGAGGGAAAGTCCTGATAAATATTCTGGGTAGGTTTAATGGTAGGTTTCTGTTTCCATAGTTAATGGAAAATTTGGGCTGCATATAGATGTTACATGCCAGACAGCTTAAATAACACTATTCCTGTAGCATAGGTGATCTGAGAATACTAACAAAGACTTCTTTAAAGACTGCAGACATAAAACGATATTTTATTACTATGTGTAATTGTTATGTCCTTATTCATTTCAGATGACAAAGATCTAGGTTTATTGTCTCCTGTCAATTAGGCAACTGATTAGACTTCTAAGTAAACATATGTTTCTATAGTTTATGTTGTATTTTTGAAATAATGTTTCAAGTCATTAAATACAGCTCTAAAAATTGACATTATAACAAGTTTTAAAATTTTAATTAGTAAATAAGTTGTGTGCACATTATTTTCTTTAAGTTGTGTGTGTGTGTGTGTGTGTGTGTGAGAGAGAGAGAGAGAGAGAGAGAGAGAGAGAGAGAGAGAAAGAGAGAGAGAGAGAGAAAGAGAGAGAGAGAGAGAGAATTTTGTCTGTTTGTAGACCTGTATCTTCAGAAGACCTAGAATGCACTGGATAGATAGAAAGCTGTGAGTCAACATGTTAGGGCCAGGATTCAAACCTGACTCTGTGCAAAAGCAGCAAATTCACAGCTCTTGAGCTATTGTGTCCCTGCATGTGCTGTTATATGATGCATGTGTAGGTGCTTTCTTGCCTGTCAATGTATAATGTATGCCTTTTTATTGATTTTTAAAATATATTTTAATATATAATCCTAAACATGTATCAAAACTTTTTCTTTTTTTAAACATTAATATTTTTTTAAGATGAGAGGCTTACATCAGTATATTTTCTTCAATTACTTCCCCAAGTTGTTGAGAATTTTATTTCATTTCATTGCCTTGGTCTATTTCCTCCTAGTTTCCATTATATCCATTTCATCAAATCCACCATGGCCACCCAACATGTAACTGTGCTAGACTCTTACATTGATGGTTTCTCTGATTGATTTCTGCTTTACCCTACAGGAGCATCTTTGCATATTCAGTTATCTATGCATTGGCCAAGTCACTATTCAGTTAATACTTATAATGCCTTTCTACCACTAGAACACCTGTCCCCTCTGTATGTTTTGTCCTTGACTATTACACAATTTGGCTAAATATACTTATGTATTATCTATACAAAATTGATAACCTCATACTTAAAGAAATTATTTATTCATCATCTGAATCATACATTTTTGGGAAGAATTAGATCCTGTAGCATTATAGGAACTTAATCAGTATCTTTACTAAATGAACAAAGAAATGGTTAATTTTTAGAAAACACGTGAGAAGCTGTATCATTTTAATAATGTTTCTTCATTTGTTCTTAAAGATAATTGCTACCCCTACTTTTTCAAATAATTTACAAAATATAACATTTGTAATGATAGGTAGAAATTTTATATCTGACATATCTCTTAAGCTTTTTATCTTCCCAATAGAACATGTTTTTGAGGTTCATAGTGTATAGATGTCATGTACCATTCAGAATCCAGAGCAATCAACATGTTATTGTGGCACTGCAGACATTCTTCTAGTCTACATGGTTCATCTCCCATTCCCAAATTCATGACATAAATTACTACATACTGTAAGGTTTGGACTTGTGGTCCTAAACCCTAAATGTTATTGTCTCCCCATTTAAATATATTTTTGTAACTTAGAAGCAGCTAATTACATATTTTAATTTATATTCTTAGCTAATTTGCAAAGATACTTATTTGATAGAAGTATACGACAGAAGATCTTACTAATAAAGTTTTTTTTTAACCAGCACGCAAAAGAGTTTCTTCTTTCTCCAAGTTTAGTCATCAATTGGAGGAATTAATTGTGTACATAAATCTTCACAATACAGGTTCCCCTGACCTATATCCTTGTACCTCAGTAAAGAACCTTGGATGTTCTAGCATATTTCATTACACTGCAACAGAAAACTGATACACAGACATCATCTCTTTCTCTTCTCTACATGTATTAGTTACAGAATTATCAGCATTCAGAAAGACACTTTATCAAAGTTGTAAGGTAGACTCACTAGAGAGACATGACTGACTGGTGCATCTTGTGCTGTATTTCTTGCCCTACAACTCCACCTCCTCATATCCATCTATTTCCCTTCCTGATCACCTTGCTTCAGAACCTCATTTAAACTAGAGGAGCATATGTATGTGTCAAGCCTTTCATCATCTATTTCTCTTTGCATAAAAGTATACAACTCTCAAATACTCACTTGGAAATGGAATATTCCTAGAAATATACATGTAAATAATAGGCAATGCATTGTACGAGCTATTGTCTCATATACACGTAAGATATTCAAGTTATTTACTTTCAATAAATAAAAATGGCTGAAAGAAAATGGACTTAGAAAGACAGATACACACTCTGGACATAATATTGTCTATTTTCTTCTCTACTGATATTAGCTACAGAATACTCAACTGCTCAGAAGAGCACTTTGGCATAGTGGTTGGATAGATTTATCAATTCTATAATTCAAGGTATAATTCCCATCTTTTCTTAAATGCAATTCAAATTTATTTTATATGGGAGACAAATGCTAACATGGACAAGTGCTCACAACTACTTGATGTGGCTTTTTCATTGAGAATCAATGAACAGAGAGAAAATAACTCTGATCAGCAGGTGGTTGCATGTGGTCTCATACCCGAAGTTCACAGTTAAGAAAGTCTTCATATGATGAGCTGGAGTGGGTAGACCTAGTACAAACCATTGAGCATGGGTGTGGTTTCAAAAACTTGCCTCCTTCTGTGGCAGCCAGAGGCCATTACCCGATGTCTGTTTTCATCTGTGCTTTTTTATGGGATCTCTCAGCAAACTGAGTGCTCCTATGGGAACTAGACTGGGCAGTAAACTCATGTAGCATCTTGTCTAGCTTTGTGCATTATTTCCCATAAACTTCACACAGTCTGTATACTTACCTAGCAGAAAATTGACCAACTCAGCCATCTCCTTAAGACTTGACATGTTTCTAATTTCAATTTTAATTTCCATTATAGGTCTCTGTAAGCACAACTAAGGTTTACTGTGAATCAGCATTCTGTCTCTTAAACTGAATGGTCACAAGGACTGAATATATTTAAGAAACTTTTATTTTTCAAAAATAGAGATTATACTTCAAAGATATTTCAATGCCGAGTGTTTTAAGTTATCTATATTCAAAGCATGTGGTGATTTCCCTGCTGGTTTTTACAGCAGGCAGAGGAAAATGACCAGGGTGAATTAAGAACAGGCTCAAGCTGATACTGTTGTAGCTGGCACTAGTCTCGGACATGTGGAGTTTGGACTAAGTCATTCACTGAGCCATGTTTAAGCACAGCTCATATATATATGCAAAACACTTTACGTTTACATTGAAGCTCTTTGCAAAGTACATATGATTTCATCTATAAGATGGTTTCTTATTGACTCAGAAACAATATTCAAGATAAGAATCAAGGGAGAATTACTGAAAACAAACAAACAAACACCAAACAAACACACAATGCTTGTGGGAATCACGATTGGTCTTGCCATAACACATAACATAGAAGTCACTTGGGCTGTTGTAAAGTACAGGTGACATTACTCATAAGGTTGGGTTTTATGAAATAAAGGCAATTCTCAAGATTTAGGGGGAAAGGTACTGGCCTAAGAAATAGAAAAAACTCTGGAAGATATGGTCAGATTCTATCTCATCAGACAGCAAAGAATAACCAGACTGTAAAATTACCTCATTCCTGGCATTCCAGGAAGAACAACTATGCCCCTCATTCCATTGATGAGGCAAACTGTATGGTTAAGTGTCCTGGCTTCTCCAGTGCTTATCTATGTGTACAAGGCTTTTTTTTTTTCTCTAAACAAGTGTTTGGAATCCATTTTTGAATTTAAAAGCTGACAAAGTTGATAAATATGAAAGAGACTTGGCAGAAATAAGTATGTTTTTCAAAAATAAAGAAATTATACTCTACACAAATATCCATTTGAAGTTTATAATCTTTATGCCTTATCATCTTTAGTATTATTATCTATGCTCCATGATTCAAAAGAATTAAATTTTAAATTCCAACTTCTTGATATCCTTAAGGAAGCATATTGCTCAAGTATGGACCCAAGTTTTCTGCATAAATAAATACGAGAAGTAGAATTTAAAATCTATGCAGTTTGAAACAACACTTATGAACGAGCATAGACTGTCTTAATGTAGAACTTTGACAGTGAGCTCTATCATTATTGTTGACAAATACCTTGAGTCTATGAATCTGGCCTTGTTATGACAATCTCAGGGGCCAGGGAGGGTCACATATGCGACCTTGTTTCCTCCTCTGATGGCAAAGCCTGCACTTTAGATAAACAGACCCTTTCTATCTATTGCTCCTTTCATCTGGGTCAGGAGCATCTCTTACATGAACCCAGACAAATTCTTTTCTATATACCTAGTACATATGCAAAAGATGAATGCAGAGCCTGTCAAAAATAGACTGGAGTAACACTATATCAACATTATTTCTCAGTCAAGCAAGCAGCTGTGATGGCACTGCTGCCAAAGCTTCCGAGGTCAGGGAGGTTCTTGCTGCTTCCTTGGCAGAGCACATAATTCACATAACTATATTATAAACAATGGACAAAGTGGAAATGATTGTAAAATGAAAGTCACGATAATTGTTATTCTTAAGCTTGAGGGCTTCCCTTTTTTAACCTACCAGGAAGGGATCCCTTCCCAAAACTCCTGTCAGAAATCTATTGATACCAGAAATCCACCAAACTTAGGAAGGTTACTAATTGATAATTCTTCAACCTTCTTATAAAATGTAAATCTAATTTTGGAATCACATCTTGACATACTTTAGTCAGGATATATCCTAAACAGAATTTTGATTTATTTTCTTAAATTGATTTACAAATTGAACTATATCTTAAGTCTGATACTATCCAAAAACCTATGAGACCTTTCAGGTAACATTTTCAGATTTCTAAATCACATTTCAACTCCACACAAGCACTTATATCAGTTGTTGTCTTTCTGCTGGCCAGCAATACCTACTACATGGTCTAATTTGAAAGTTGCTTAGAAACTTGGAGATCTGAAGACATATATGGGTAGAAGGAACAACCAAAAGTGGGTGTGTCCTGTAAGCTTGTGCACCATAAAGTGAAGAAGGGAGTCTACCATCCTTTGAGAACTGTTCTTTAGTGTGATGATGGGATAGGGGAGGGACACTTGGAAGAAGTGAGTGAGAGAATGTTGGATATGAAGAAGAATGTTGCTAAGGTTTTCAACACTTGGTGTGCTGTGTGATGTATGCTATGATGAGTGCGGAAATAGAGAGTCTAATCTCATTTCTTGCAAGGAACAGAGTTTATAAGTCTGTGCTTTGCAATACATTCTATCCTTTGGGGAGCAGTCACCTTTTCTTTAAGACTGTAATTTTCCTCTCAACAATCCACAACTGGGCATTTTCAGTGATGTGCAATAGAGTTATTTTATACCCTGTGATGCTTACTCCCCATGTGCTTTTCATTCCATTATTTCTTCAACTTTTTCTGCAGCTGATCCTCTTGCCAAACTCTCTCTTCTGTATGTGGATGCAAGTCTATTAGTATTTATTCTTAAAGACTCAGCCTTAAAAGTCCTATCTACCTTGACTGTGCCTGCAACCTGCACATGTACCTGTGTGTTCTCACAGATAGGATTATGGGTAGTATTTATAAACCATCACTTTAGAAGTCTAACAGGTTATGACAGATGGCTGACTTATTCCACTTCTATTTTTTTATTGGTTCACTTTCGCCTTATGTCAGGAGATGGAAGATTAGGGAGCATTTTGGGAAATCTGATTGAGAGGCAGATAAATAGGAAGAAATTTAGTTTAGGCAAGCAGGAGGTTCTATAACACAATTTAAATTTACTTTCATG
This sequence comes from Apodemus sylvaticus, assembly GCF_947179515.1. Lineage (NCBI taxonomy): Eukaryota > Metazoa > Chordata > Mammalia > Rodentia > Muridae > Apodemus > Apodemus sylvaticus. The sequence goes on along the minus strand of NC_067473.1, from coordinate 70,269,642 downwards.
TGGAATTAGCCATTTTTAGTTGTTTTAAGTGATTTTCAGTTTCTAAAAATGTACTACTGGAACAAATACTGTGCCATTACCTATACTCTAGAATAAATCCGTGTGGAAAAACATCCTATTTTGATATTTATATGAGATATAAATGTGTTCTATAATTCTCTTGGCATCAGAAGAATGTAAGAAAAAAGAAATATGGCTTAAAGTATCTGGGGTGAGACCTATCTGTGACTGACTTACCAACCACTTGACCAGCATTACAAGCAGAAGTCTTCTTCCTGGGAAGATGGCCCTCCCACCAGATCCTTTTATCATCTGTGCTGATCACAGAAAGCCAAATTCATTAAAATTTAGATTTTTGTTATGCACATACTGAAGAACACTGCACACATAAATTCCATCAACCATAAAAGGGAAAAGGCTAAATTATCTATTTTGTCTATTGAGATTATTAAAATCAGCTGTCATATTAAGGAATCAAAGTATAATTAATTTTCATTTCTCAGCTTAGTATAACTTAATATTCATTTTCATGCAATATTTTGAGCCGGTGCTGTCTTGTTTTCTTAAATGTTTCATACCTTGTTTTCCCCTAATATCAGTTTTTTTCCCAAATTAATGATTTAATTTCCATTTTCTGGGTTGCAAATTATTTTTTTCTTTTTAATTATTTACTTAACTGATGAATGAATGAATTAATTGTGCAGTGTGGGTTTTTGTGGCTAGGAATGGGTACCTAATGCAGGATGCAGGAATGGAAACCAGAGAGGGCAATTTTCTGACTTTCATTTCCTTCCTTGGGGAAGCATAGATTGACTTCAGGTAGTCAGGGCTGCCTAGAGCAGTCATCAGTGCCAGGGCTGCCTAGAGCAGTCATCAGTGCCAGGGCTGCCTAGAGCAGTCATCAGTGTCAGGGCTGCCTAGAGCCAGTCATCAGTGTCAGGGCTGCCCGGAAGCACTCATCAATCTCACCTTTTACTCCATGTTGATTGACATTTCTTTCTACTTCATCTTATCTCATCAAGAAGTTTTTGACATCTAATATGTTGTTACCTCACCGTTCTAGCACCCCCTTCTCTGGGGCATCAAGTCTTTACAGGACCATGCACATTCTTTCCTGCAAGACAAGACAGACCTCTGCTACATATATAGCAGGGGCCACAGATCAGCCCATGTGCTCTTTGGTTGGTGGCTTAGTCACTGGGAGCTCTATGAGGTGTGGTTAGTTGATACTGTTATTCTATTTGTGGTGTTGCAATCCACTTTAGGTCCTACAGTTCTTTCCTAACTACTCCACATAGGGTTCCTGGCCTCAATCTAATGGTTAGCTGGCGGTTTCTGCATCTGCCCTAGTCACAGGCTGGCAGAGTCCTCTGAGAAGACAGCCATGTCAGGTTCCTGCCTGCAAGCATATCTTGACATTTGCCATAGTGTCAGGGTTCAATGTCTGCATATGGTATGGATCCCAAGGTGGGACAGTCTCTGGGTGGCCTTTCCTTCGGTCTCTGCTCAATTTTTTCCTGCCCCTGCATTTTCTTTAAACAGGAACAATTTTGGGTTAAAAGTTTTGAGATGAGTGGGTAGCCCCATCCCTCAGCTGGGGGGGGGGGTCATGTCTATTTTTTGAAGGTGATCTCTGCAGGTTTTCTATCCCTGCTGTTGGGCATTTTGGATAATGTCATCCCCATTGGGTCCTGGGACTCTACCACATCCCTGGTGTCTGGGACTTTCTAGTGGCCCGATCCCTCCTTCCCCAACCCATACTGCTTCATATTTCTATTCATTCTCATGACCCTCTGGGCTTCTCTACAGTCTTGCCCCATACATGACTCTATCTCCCTTTTATCCTCCCCTCCACTCTCCCACCAGGTCACTCCATCCCTTTTGTGATTATTTTGTTACACCATCTAAATGGGATTAAAGCATCCACACTCAGGTCTTTCTTCTTGCCAAGCTTCATATGGTCTGTGAGTTATATCATGGGTATTCTGAACTTCTTGGGTAATATCCACTCATCAGTGAGTATATACTATATATGTCCTTTTGGGTCTGGGTTACCTCACTAAGTATGATATTTTCTAGTTCCATGTATTGCCTGCACATTTCATGATATCCTTATTTTTAATAACTGAATAACATTCCATTGTGTAAATATACCACATATTCTGCATTTAGCCTTCAGTTGAGGGACAGCAAATTGATCTATATTGATATCCCTGTACAAGGCTCAACTTCAAGTGGATCAAAGGCCTCCACATAAAACCAGATACACTGGATCTAATAGAAGAATAAGTGGAAAATAGCCTAGAACACCTTGGCACAGGGGAAATTTTCCTGAACAGAGCCCTAATGGTTCAGGCTTAAAGATCAACAACTGACAAATGGGACCTCACAAAACTGAAAAGCTTCTGTAAATGATACTGTCAATAGGACAAAATGCATCCTACGGATCAGGAAAAGATCTTTAATAACCCTACATCACTATAACAATCAGAATGTCTAAGATCAGAAACTCAGGACATAGAAGATGCTGGCAGGAATGTGAAGAAAGAGGAATATTCCTCCATTGTGGGTAGGGTTGCAGACTGGTACAAGCCCTCTGGAAATTTTCCCAGTGGTTCCTCAGAAAATTGGAAATAGTTCTATCTTAAGACCCGGCTCTGGAAAGATTCAGTGCAAGAGTATAGGGGAATTCCAGAACAGGGAAGTGGGAAGGGGTAGATGGAGGAAGAGGGGGAGGGAAGAGGGCTTATGGGACTTGCGGGGAGTGGGGACCCAGAAAAGGGGAAATCATTTGAAATGTAAATAAAAATATATCAATAAAAAAAAAGACCCGGCTATACCACTCCTGGGCATATACCCCAAAATGCTCCACCATATCACAAGAACGTGTGCTCCATTATTGTCATAGCACCCTCTTTTAATAGCCAGAACCTGGAAACAATCTATATGTCCCTAAACTGAAGAATGGATTTGGAATATGTGGTACAATTTTTTAGTCATCTACATATGATTGTAAAATATCCATTTTAACTATGGAGTTGTTGAAATTATGGGAGTCATGTTAATAATTGGAAAAGTCAAAGAGATGGAAATTGTCTATTGCTCTGCTGTTTCTAGTCTTAGTTCTTAGTAGACACAAGTTTTATAGTTGAGCAGTATGTTATAGAATACATAACAGGGTCCAAGAGTTACAGCATCTAAGTTTGTATAGGGACTCTGAATGATGTTCACCTACATGAAATCACCCATCATCACATTTCTCAGAATGTGTACATATTTAAGCAAGTCTTGACTACAAAACATGTTTCTTAAAGCAGTAAAGTGATTTTGCTTTTGTAAATAATGTGAGAGCAATTTATCACTAAAGGAACCTTTCACTTGTTCCTTATAAATTGACATAACTTCTTATAAAGCAGGTTGTAAATGTATGGAATAAGTACCAAAATGTTTAAATTTTCATAAATCTTACTTCTGAAAATTCAACTTGATGATGTAAAACACTGTTTGAACAATTCAGTATATTTTAACTATAGAATTATTCATGATGTCAAATCACTGAAAACTAAATAGAAAATTCTAAATATACACTAAACAAACCATTCTAAGTTTAAATGTACTCTCAAATCTCTAAGAGTGCTGCCACTTTACTTGTATTCATAGTAGAAAAGAAAGAGCAACAGGCAGAGAATATTTCAACATGCGCTGCCTTTCTTGTGAATCTGTGGGTCCTTTTATTATCTTGACTCCTACTTATTCTCCATGCTTCCAGTTTTCAACTCTACCATTTTTTCATTTTAAATTCATAAAGTAACACCTGCACTAAAATGGAAGTTTAATGCATAAGGTATTGCTAGTTTATACTGTTTCTGTCCCCAATGAGGCTTTCCACAGTCTATTGTTTGTATATGACTTTAGTGTGTTCTAGTGAGCAAGGTGGTCTGATTTGATATATCCATGTAAACTGAAATATTAATGGGAGACTCTGTATTGATGAAGCAAAAGGTTTTCTTTCCAAAGACATTAAAACAATGCCAACAACTCTGAAGTCACCTGTTTCATAAGTCTATCAATGTCACAAACACCTTGAAACTGTCTTTGAAAGCCTGAGAAGAAACATCTGTTCACAAAGTTTGTGACAGCAAAACTCTTATTTGCATTGAAAATATAAATTGTTCCTACAATATGTATGTAAGATAGAAATGTGATCGATATGATATATCTATATCTATATCTATATCTATATCTATATCTATATCTATATCTATATCTATATCTATATCTATATCTATATCTATATCTAGATAAATAGATAGATAGTTAGATAGATAGACAAATAGGAACATGATAGAATGAAAACAAACCAAACTAATTTTCATATTTTCACTGTTTATAAATAATGCATGGCTATATATGCATATCTTTATCTCATATTGGCACTTATATTTGATAAGGAACCATAGCCGTTTAAATCTAGTTTTATTGTACATTTAAAATATATGTGTATGGGTGCTGTTTTTTGTATGTATATCTGTGCAATACACATATGTCTTATGTGTATAGTGTTATGAAGGCTTCAGATCCCTTAGCACTAGAATCTTGGACCATTTCTGCCACCAGATGGATGATAAGATTCAAATCCAGGTCCTCTGAAAGATCTGACAATGCTCACTACTGAACTATTTCTCCAGCCTCTGTAAACCTAATTTTAATAATTATGTTATTGGTGCTTTATTGCAATTCTCCAGTATAAATAGTGGGACCTGGATATGTGGTGTCATTGATTGTACTAACTACTTTTTTTCAAAACAAAGAGACAAGTAGAAAAATATCATTTATTTCTTTGAAAATCAAAGATATTCAGTTTGCTTAAATAATAAGCAGAAGCCTCAAACTGAAAAATGATACTACAGGATTACCAAATGTACACCCTGCCACTTCCATCCTAGTGATTAAAAACACATTTATAATATTTAACTACAATCAACCTTTCCCATAATTTTCTTTCTTAAATAAATAAAAAATGCCAGATCTTGATATCTTATTTGCTATAACAAATACCTAGAATTTTCATTAGTTCTGAGTTTCTCTGCTTTGCCCATAAATCTTTACAATTAAGAGCAAATGACAATATATGAGGACTCCAATTAAAATCCAGCAATATTTGAAATGTTCATGCAGAATTCAGGGGAATTTGGTTATTGTCTTTCCCACTTATATAGTTGATAATCATATTATGTGAAGAATTTCATGTCATTATATTTTTTTCTAATTTATTTTAAAAATGTGTCACCTAACATTTTTTGTCTTCTAAACAATTGTTTATTTTTTTGAGAATTTCAAATGTAGATTTATGTCTTTTGAAAGATCTGCTTTATAATATCTCCTCTCTAATTTTTCTATCCCCCGCTAATATTCCTACCAAGATGATATATTATGCTTTCATATATTTGGTTTACTAAGTGTGGCTGTGTGGACATGGTTGTAGGACCATCTCATAGAATATGTAGCCTTTCTTAGATCATATTCTAGATTAAAACTGATTTTACTCTGTGAGTCACCATCAATTGTCAAAAGTTCATATATTTCTCTACCTATATTTTGTCATACTCATAACTCCTCAAGTGTCTAATTATTCAAATAATATCCAATGACACCCAAGTCTGTGTTCTTGCCTCCTATTTATAAGGCATTGAAATTTGAAAGTGGGTCATTTGTAGCATATATTCTACTATAGGAGTATTTGTATTGTATATTGATTGACAGCTTGTTAAAAATAAAGCAGATAAAAGGTCTGTGTCTACTGCTTTCATTTGGCATGAAGGAAAATTTTTTTCAACAACCTGCCCAGATTGGAAAGTTCCCTGAATAATGGAGACCTTTTAGACACCATCATGCAAATATGCTGCTGTCACACAAGGGCAGAGGCAGGAGAAAAGTGACAAATGTCTCTGATGATGCCTACCTGGAGACTTCTATGAATGAGAAATGATCATCCAAGGTATTCCCCACCCATATTTAAACTCTCTAAAATGACTTGAGATAAGATAAATAGCAGATATTTTACCAGACATAAGTAAAAGTGATGGGATTACAGATTCATAGCAACTTTTTAAGTGCTCTGAATTTTCTTTATGGGCCTCACATGGGCCATTCACATTGCAAGTCTATGTTTCAGCCAAGATTTGACAGACCTACATGATACTCTTGTGAGAAGAATAGCAAACAGTTTGGTGGAGTTCTGGTCATTCAAAGGCATATGCATTCAGATCCTAACAACTGCTTAAGATTTAGCATTCAGAAGATTGCAAGAGGGAGATTTTAAAGTCCTGTAACCATATTTTTAATCAACAAATTAGATAATGGCATAGGCAAAAAAAGTAAAAAATTATAAAGTAAAAGTAAAATTATAGGGAATATTGTGGTATTGTGTGTATTATCTATAGAAAATTAATTAATTAAGCCTACCATGCTAATGACTGGAAATTTTAAAGAAAAAGTAATTATATTTATAAATGAATTGAAAAGAATCAGATATAGCCACTAGTTTGAGAGATGCCAATTATCTCTTGAAGCTTTCATAATCTGAGACCATAATGATAGAATTAACTATTTAGGGGAAAAATATAATAGTGTCATATTCTTTGCTTTATTCTTGTATTGTGCTATTCCCTTCTGCATTTATGACAGTTTTAAAGACATGCTATATTTGTGCTTCATGGTGCATGCTCATAACTGTATTGTAAAGAAGGAAACAAAAAATTAGGATGAGGATTCAGCAGTGGTAGGAGACATGGGGGTAAAGAAAGGACAGAAAGAGAAATATTTTATCTAATTATACAGAATCTGTATTTTACTGTATGTATGTGTGTGTGTGTGTGTGTGCATATTTGTGTGAGTGCCTGTGTGCGTGCAAGACTGAGAGTTTACACATGCCTGTGTGTGCACAAAAGTCGGAAAGGGTGTGTGGTGTCCTATTCTGTTACTCACAGCCTTTTCCTTGGAGATAGTCTCTCCACAAATATGAACCCTGAGATTTTTGCCTAGGTTTACTGGAAACCAACAAGTCCCAGCAACTCTTTTGTCATTGCTGTCCTCTGTTCTATGGTATAGGCATGTACAAGACCACATCACACTTGTTATGTCAATGCTCAATGTCTCAAGCACATAAATAAAGTACGCTTATGCATGGAATCATCTATCTAGCAGTTTAAATTAATTTTTAAAATGTAATTATAAGCATGGTGTTTTTGTTGTCCCCGGAGACACATGCTGTTGTGTTTAACAGAGAGAGGATCATCAACTTTACGCAGTAAAAACAGTATTTAAGAGAAAATTGTACTGAAACTCCAGTACAATATATAAATGTTTAGTCATCTAAATGTCTGTGTTAGCTACTCTATTTAGCATAGGAAATAATTTTAAAGAAATCCTCTCATTGACCTTAAGTCAGTAAAGCACAACTCAGGTAGTTTAATTCTCTGTCTTGCCTGCTGCTCTAACATCTTAAATATTTTACTTGCCATTTTAAACATGTTTCTAACATGTCTCTTACCTCAAGACTTGTATAGTGTAGGCTGAGTATGTAGATCAGGACATGAGTTCCCAGTCCTCAGTTCCTTCAAATTGAAGAAGAAAGGATTTCTACATGTGTTTTTATTTCTAGACTGGGCTGTTAAAGATGTTATATTCAACCAAGAGGCACAGCTTTCAATAAACATGTCTGTAGTTCCCTCAGGGTCTGTGAGATATAGTCATCAGAATCATTAGAGTTATATGCCAAATAATGATAACTTTATTGCTAATAGAGTTTAGAGCTCTGACACTTTGAAGTTTGCTATTTCTAGTCAGAAATTTGAAGCTTGACTTGATGTAACTAAATTATAATAAAATTTGATAGTTTTGTGTACAGCATGGCAGAATATTTTACAAATGACAAAAGCCTTAATGGTGTATCTATATAGAAATTCATAACCACAGACAAGATTGTTCTATGTCAGCTCTCCAGAAAGGAGACACTGAAATATTGAATGTGGCAACATTATATATTGCAAGCATCTCATTAAAATGCCTTTTGTGCTTAAGAAGGAGTGACAACTTGTGGTGTATGCACAGATGCTAGCTGTTGAAAGTTATCAGAAAATATCAGATGCCAAAGAAGCCATGGTTGTATTCTTTTTAATTTTCCTCCATTAAGTAAAATGGCTATAAGGGATTGATTTATTATTCATTCCAAAATAGACAAATAGTGATATTCATCACCTTCTGCAAGTTTTACAATGGCAAAAATAGTTCATAACATAATTATGCAGTCAAGATGCAATAAATGAACAAAAATGTAGGGGAAAGACACTGGAATAGTATCTCTGGATTAAACAGTGCAGTTACAATCAAGAACTTATGGATACTTTGGTGCCTCCGAAAGACTTGCATGGGCTCAAACTAGTCAACACTCTATAATGTGGGGGGAATAAGACATGGGGATGACTACCCTAGCTGAGGAGCTACTCATGGCTAATGGAGGAAGAAGAGTCACTTTCTCTCAGGAAAAAGTCTCCAATTGGTTGCAAATGCTATAATGGATGGCCAGTATCTTTGTCTATACAAGAACCATCAATTAGATGTAGTCTTTTATTAAAGACAGAAGGAAAATAAAAAATAAGAGGACAGGAAGCTGTGAGAGTTGCCTTACATACATGTCTGGAATTCTCAAAACATAAAATCAAATATATTTTTAAAGCAGAACTTTAATGTAATTCTTATTGGATATAAGATTTCTTTAGAAAAGTAATTATTAATACTTTAAGTATTTCATGATATAAGTTGATCATACTAACACATTTGCCTTCACCCCAACTCTTCCAAATCCTCTCTTCCTTTCATTCCCCCACCCTGTTTTGCATTTCTTTTTGAATTCAAGGTCAATTTGTGTGACCCACATGTTGATGGATGCTCCATTTTCCCCTGTAGTAGGCTCAACTTACAAGAGACTACACTCTGAGAGAAACTGGTCTCCTTCTTTAAATGAGCAATTTTGAGTTGCTATGGATTTACACGTGGGGATTCATGCCCCTCTCCTCCGTGAATGCTAGAATTTTGTCAGACATGAGCTTGCATGCTGTGGTCTTGTGTGAATTTATATGTTCTGTCAACTCTTGTGAGACAGTTTTTCTTAAGTCATGTACTGCCTCTAGCTTTGATAATTCCTCTGTCCCTTCTTCCATACTGATGCCTGAGCTTTTGGCTAGAGCTTTTAGAGTTGTAGTAAATATAGCCCATCCATTCAGCAATCTGTTATTCTCTATACTAGGCCACTTGGAATTCTTTGTGTCAATCACCATCTATTTTTTTAGTATGTACAAATACTAAACTATATTTCTATGATGGGGTTAAAATCAATAGATTTCAATTAAATAGTGATATTTTCAACACAGCTATTTCCTTCTTTACTTATGTCTATTGTTCTTTATCAGATGTTACAATCTATGTGGCATAATAAAATATTATGTTTATATTTGTTTGTGCAAACACATTGAACTACTTAGTACAAGGGGGTTGACCTGTGTTGATATAACAAGATTCTCAATAAAAGGTCATTCATGTTTTCCAGGTCTAATGTATATAAATCTAATAAGTTAATTGTAATTTTTCTTACATTCTACATTAAAATCCTCAGAGAATTTTAAATGTAATGAAATAAAATATAAATAAAGATATATAGTATCAATATCACATGATTCTCAGGGCTTCCTAATTGCCAAAAGTTTATTATCAAGAACTCTTTATACATGTGATATTCAAAAGCCAAAATTTTGGGATTCCAGGCAGTTTTAGTGAGCTCTGTCAGTCAATATCCTCTCTTGTGAGTTTAACTGTTTTTGGATGTGATGCTTTGGCCTCAGTATATTTGAGTATATGTGTGGAAGACTGTCACATTTCAATGCACTTCTGACAGTTTACATCAAAAGATTTGTGATCGTGAGCCACATGATGAATTTCCACAAAGCAGAAAACTACACCTTCTGTCTATAGCGTACTGTGAAAGGCTGGTGGAATGAAGAATGCTTCAGGCCACCATGTTATATTAACCTGATTTTAACATTTAAAATTTAAAATACTATATAATGATGCTAAACATGATATAGCTTTTAAAAATATATATCCCAAATTTGAGATACATAATCATCAATCAAAGAAGTCAAACCCTTGAAGTCATCCATAATGCATCTTTCCTACCTCTCTTCTTGAACTCTAAATTTCAAATGATTAATCATTTTCCAAGAAGATACTATTACTCCTAGTAGGATCTGTGGGATGGGTGGAATCTTTCTTTTGCAACAAGCAAATTTCCCAACATTTTCTAATGTTACAAGAGTATCCCATTACCATTAACTCTGTTCACTACTTACCAATAACCCATATTTATTATGCCCCATCATTTTGTCAGGTACCACCCAGTACATGTAGTAGCAACAAAAATCATTATCCTGAAAGACTGATGCTCCTACAGATAAAAATGTGTGCATACAAGTAAGAACAGCAAACATGGCACTGCACTGTTATCGAGAAAAGTAGCTACTGGACTGTCAATATTTGGTGATGCTGCAGGATAGGCAATAAAGGACAATTCACCCCAAATTTATAGAACACCACATGTGTGCTCCTGTCAATCTAACCATCTAATCAGATTTCAAATATGGCTCATGCTATAATTGTACTTGACATGTTATAAATATTGCTTATCCTCTTCTCGCGGTGCAGATAATAACTAGAACATAATTGAATCTCACACACAATTAAGTTTATATTGCTCATTCTCACTTACATTCTATGCATGTAATGCTTTCTTCCAAGTGTATGTGATGTCCTTCCTCTCTAAATCACTTATGATGAACAAAGTATTTGAGGTTCAAGACTAGTAAATAAATTTTATATTTTCCTGCCTTAAGGAAAATTAAGAATTGACATATTCTTTTATTTTTTATTTTCTATATTCTTTGTTTACATTCTAAATGATTTCCCCTTTCCCAGTTCCCCTTTCCCCTTATGTCTCATAAGCCTTCTTCTCTCCACTCATTCTCCAATCACCCCCCTCCTTTTTCTCTGTCCTGGTACTCCCCTACAATGCTAGATCAAACCTTTCCAGGATCAGGACCCTCTCCTTACTTCTTCATAGAAGTCATTTGTTATGCTGATTGTGCCTCTACTATTCAGAGCTTCTGGGCTAATTCATATCTACTTATCAGAGATTGCATTCCATGTGATTGGGTTACCTCACTTAGGATGATATTTTCCAGTTCCAACCATTTGCCTAAAAGTTTTATGAATTCATTGTTTTTAATTGCTGAGTAGTATTCCATTGTGTAAATATACCACATTTTCTGTATCCATTCCTTCTTTGAGGGGTATCTGGGTCCTTTCCAGCTTCTCGCTATTATAAATAAGGCTGCTATGAACGTAATGGAGCATGTGTCCTTATTGAATGCTGGGGAATCCTCTGGGTATATGCCCAGGAGAGGTATAGCAGGATCCTCCAGAAGTGTCATGTCCGGTTTTCTGAGGAACCGACAGACTGATTTCCAGAGTGATTGTGCCATCTTACAATTCCACCAGCAGTAGAGGAGTGTTCCTCTTTCTCCACATCCTTGCCAACACCTGCTGTCTCCTGAGTTTTTAACCTTAGCCATTTTGACTGGTGTGAGGTGAAATCTCAGGGTTGTTTTGATTTGCATTTCCCTAATGACTAATGATGCTGAGCATTTCTTAAGTTGTTTCTCAGTCATCCAAATTTCTTCAGGTGAAAATTCTTTATTTGGATCTGTACCCCATTTTTAATAGAGTTATTTGGTTTTCTGGGCTCTAACTTCTTGAGTTCTTTGTATATATTGGATGCCCTTCACAATAACCACACACAATATAAAGTATCATGGTGTGACTCTAACCAAACAAGTGAAAGATCTGTATGAGAAGAACTTCAGGTCTCTGAAGAAGGAAATCAAAGAAGACCTCAGAAAATGGAAAAATCTTCCATGCTCGTGGATTGGCAGGATTAATATAGTTAAAATGGCCATCTTGCCAAAAGCAATATGCAGATTCAACACAATCCCCATCAAAATCCCAACTCAGTTCTTTACAGGGTTAGAAAAAGCAATTCTAAAATTCATCTGGAATAACAGAAAACCCAGGAGAGCTAAAACTATAATACAGTAAAAGAACTTCTGGAAGAATCAGTATCCCAGACCTCAAGCAATACTACAGATACTTGCATGCTGGGTAATCCTCTGGGTATATGCCCAGGAGAGGTATAGCAGGATCCTCCAGATCCTTAAAACTGCATGGTATTGGCACAGTGACGGGCAAGAGGACCAATGGAATAGAATTGAAGACCCAGAAATATATCCACACACCTATGGTCCCTTGATCTTCGACAAAGGAGTGGAAAACATCCAGTGGAAAAAAGATAGCCTTTTCAACACATGGTGCTGGTTCACCTTGTGGTCAGCATGCAGAAGAATGCGAATTGATCCATCCTTATCTCCTTGTACTAAGCTCAACTCCAAATGGATCAAGGACCTCCACACAAAGCCAGACACTCTGAAGCTAATAGAAAAGAAACTGGGGAAAACCCTTGAGGACATCGGTACAGGGGAAAGTTCCTGAACAGAACACCAATAGTGTATGCTCTAAGATCAAGAATTGACAAATGGGACCTCATAAAATTACAAAGTTTCTGTAAGGCAAAGGACACTCTCAAAAGGACAAATCGGCAACCAACAAATTAGGAAAAAATCTTCACCAACCCGACATATTCTTTTATAACTATAAGAGGGGAGACCATAAGAATCAGAATCAGGAAATTTAAAAGGATTATCTGAGATTCTTAAAGATAACAGGTGGCAAGTTTCCTCCCAAAGGGTATGAGTACAGTTAGCAACTGATTCAGAGAGGAGACACTTCCAAGAGGAGCTGACTTTACACTTTACTCAGCAAGAAAAGTCTACTAAGGCTGTTGTCCATCCTTAGTGGACTTTTCAGTGATGCTATTGAAGTGTGTGTATCTGCTTCTGTAACTCGTATCTTACCCATACATGTGCACAATCTATCACCTGTGATCTTACAATTAATAACTAAGCCAGATACACACACACACACACACACACACACACACTCACAGGATCATGGGATTCAATAGCACTATAGGAAAGTTAGCTATCCACAAGGGATGTGAGCATTTATTCTGAGTATGTATTATTCTTATACCATATTATTTGGATAGACTTAGTCCAAGACTCTTCTTATAGAAAGGAAACTATTGTTTTTCTTGCTGTGTTAATAATGTATACAGATTGACACTTGGCTTAGATTTTTTAAGTAGTGGGCATCATAAGCATCACACTCATCATGACAAGAATCTTTGTTCTACAGGGTTTTGTTTTGCTGTGGAGGTTTCCTTTAATAAAAGATCTTTTAGACTTCTTTCCTATAATTTGTCTCTATGTCCAAATATAGGACAATTGGGGTGTTATGTAGGTTTCTGTTGTGCTTTGTACTACCAATTCCCAGAAAAGTTTAAAACTTAATTTGTGTTGGTTAATGGTCCAGTATTTGTGAAAAGTCGGATGTAAAGCCTGCCAATTAATTATATGTATGTGACCTACAAATTATTATTAATATTTATATATTTGAAAATAAGCATTGACTTCAACTATTTTAAGCATCATGTGACATTTTCTATATTATAAAATGTAGGAAAACCTACCTGTAAAATAATAAAAATTCTAAAAGGCAAAATTTTCTGCCTTTTAGAATCCTCTTATTGTTGCTTTTACCTTTTCATATTTGACTCAGAATCTTTATTTCACATATTTAGTACTGACCTTTAAGAACAATTCATTTGATATTTTAGATGTGTTAATGTCCATCTCTTTTTCTGGATTATCATTTGATCTACATGACAATCAATTTGAAGAAAGTTTGCAAAGTAATTTAACTATATACTATCATTTTATTAACACTGCCTTTTCCCTCTTTTGAGAACAATAATAAGGAACATTCTTGACAATATTCATTTTGATCAGCTGTGCCATAAAGAAAACAAATAAAAGTAAAGAAATAAAGCCATGACTTTTTGACAGCTATAGATGTTTCAAAACCACCTCTCATGCTAAATTTTATTTTCTTTATTTCTGGAGATTCTAGTAAAAAAATTGCTGAGTGTGTAGACTAATGAGATATTTGGGACTTAACTAGCAGAGGACTAATCAACTTGAATTTTCTCCTGATTTTTCAAAGAGGAATTTCATATCATTTTCTATTATTATAAATATTTGATTTTTCTTGCACTTAGTGACATTAGCTTAGGAACCTCAGTGTGCAATATTAGAGTGGGAAAAGTAGTGTAAATATGTCAAAGGACCTATTATTTCCTTTAAACAATTCATAGTGGATAGAGAAATCAAATTACTCCTGGTCTATATGCATCCTCCCAGCTGGATAGTTTTCACAGTAATAGAAGTTCGTATTTAGGTTGTTTGTAAAGAAAAATCATCAGTGCTACTCACCTATGAATCCTGTGAACTACAGTAATGAACCACATAGTAATATATATCCATGGTTGCATGGTTGTCATGAATGTTATGTGTGTGATTTCCACTTTCTGATTTGCTTGAAGGCCAGTTTTATGGACTAAATTGATGCCTGATGCAGTAAACTTAGCCAAGCATCATCTCTAAGGAACTCATAGGCCCAGGGAAGAACTTACTACACTTAATTTGTGAAATGTACACCAGTTGTTTCCTGCCTTCTAAACACATATCTCTAAGCTACAACTTAGTGAAACACTCAGGCATCGACAGAGAACTTCTTTGTGAACTAATTAAATGGGTGTGATGACACAGATTGATGGAAAATCCAAGTATTGAATAACCATTGAAGAGTGCTTAGCCATAAATAGGCCATCTGTACCTCAAACCATCATTCTAAAGCTCACTTAAAACTTTGTAATAATAGGGGCAGAAACAGAGTGGTTCGTACATGGCAAATAAATTATATTCAAGAACTCACATGATCTTTGGGATGGCAGCAGTAAAGATGTACACACAAGGAAGAATTAGTACCCAGGAAGCTGCATTGCTGATCAATGGTTCACTGGTCCATTGTACTTACTAATAGTGTAAAAGCTCTGAGAATCCACTCCTCAAGGAAAGCAAGGGGAAAACTGGTATGAAGTACTTCAGGGTCAACAGTGTCAATATTTGTAAACTGACAAAAGGATAGCAAGTCATCAGCAATGTTTGCTTAAGACAAAATCATCTCTAAACAGTTAGCTTTGTGACATTTTAGCATGTGCCGTTTTCACCTGTCTTATTCCAAGTCCACTGTAGAATAAAACAACCTACAATCTAATCTGTTAGTCTACAGCTTTCAGAATGTCAGAGAAAGCTTGGCACTCCTCAAAAACTTTGTCTAGTTAAATCATTGAGAGGCCTACAAAAGCCTCCATCCCCAATGATCATACATGTCTCAAAATGCAGACAATTAATAGATAACTTTGTTGATGTGGTTAGTAAATCTATGAGAAACAAAAAGGAAAAAGGAAGAAAAACTAACTGGCTCAAAAATCAAACTGAGTAAGTTTTCTACCTGTGCATAATGGGAGTTACAAAGGTAGAAGAGAGAAAAGGGGCCATCGAGTTGCTCCAGGAAATATAGGTTATATGTTTTCCAAATGATCTGAGAAACACTCTTCTTCCTATGATAATCAGTGGATTATCATTGGCTTTTCCTTCTTCCATTCTGATTTGTTTTTGATTGAGCAGACTCAACTCTGCTGATTGAAATGAGATAATGAAATGAAATTTGAACTATATTCATTTTAAGAGAGAAGGCCCAGCCCCTCTACAATTACATTAATCCTAAAAGTGGAAATAATAAGCAATTCACACACAAACACACACACACACACACACACACACACACACATGGACATGGATGCAGACACATACAAACACACCCTGATTCACAAACACAGACACATGCACGTGTGCACACACACATACATTCAGTGTGCAATTTGTACTCCTAAAAAAACAAACACTGTTGAATGAGCTTAAATATTTGAATAAATTGAATAGTATTCCATTCTATGAATTGGAGGAGAAGATGAGCATATTCCTTTGATTCACCTGTAGATTCAGCATACTTGAGGTTGTTGTGTGCACTTAGATACAAACTAAAGTGACATCGGAATTCAACTGAAAAATACAAAAATCTTAAGGAAATTTATACTTTCCAAAGTGTAAAACTTAATATAAAATTCCCAGTAATAAAAAAGTGCATCTTTGCAAGAGGATTGGTTCATAGGTTTGAATTATAGAAATGAAATCAAAGAATGCAGCATTTTTGGATATTTAGGTTTAAACAAAAGTACAAGATAATTTTTTAAATAAATGATTTTGGGAAAAGCTAATATTCCCATAGATCATAAATGATTCTGAATTTACCAGATTCAGAAATACAAATTCAACAGGAAAATGAACATATGTTAACACAGTAGAACATGTATAAGTAAGAGTACTAAAACTTTTACATATTGAATTAAGCAGTAGTTTGCTTATGTCAGATTTTAAAAGCATATATACATTAAGCAACAAAAGATGAATATTAGCTATAATAAAAATGTTTTCTTTCATCAAGGAAAGATAATAAAGTGATGAAAATAGTAAGAAATCACAGGAATGACAGAAATACATGTCATGATTATAATAATGTATATAACATGCATTGTGTATAATAATGGATATGAACATATATTTATTTTAGACAAATAATAACACTTCAAATGGGCAAATAATTGGAAAGATCTTTCCCTTGAGAAGTCTACAAATTGGTAAAACTCCCATAATGGTACTCAGCTTCATTAATCTTCAAAGAAATGCAAATCAAATCCACAATGAACTATATCACTTTGCATAAACTAGGATTGCTCTAGCCCAAAAGAATAAGAAGAAGTTACTATCCAGAATATATAAGGCACTTGAAAAATATATTCAAATAGACCTAATTTTAAATAAGCACAGACTTTCAACCAACCCTATCCTTGCTATTTCCTTCAAAGTTTGTTTTCTTATTTTGTGGATTCTGAGGTTTCTATCAACTATAAACTCTTAAATAATTAGATTAATTAAAATATAGCCAACATTCGAATCTGAAGTTAGCTGTCTGTGAACAGAGAATGATTCATCACTTATTTTATATTTTACATCATTTAAAGGTAGCGACACTTTTTTTTCCTACTTCATTTGTTAGGTAAAGTTTTAGGTACTGAATTATAATTATCATGAATGTTTTTCCTATTATATTTCTAATCAGGCTTTCATAAGCAGAGAATAATACTATCAGTTTTATAAGTTGATATTGTCTTAAAATCAGATGGAGCAAAAAATAAACATATGATCATAAAGATTCAGAGCTACAAATAATCCCATGAACACAAAGTAAACACTATAATCTCACCACAGGATCAATGACTGTTTTAAAGATAATACCTGTAGTTAATGCTTGTAGGAAAGATGTGAGGAAAGGGTACTCCTACAATACCTCTAGTAGATATGTAAATTAATAAAGCCATCATGGAAAACTATATAGAGTTTAAGAAAATTTCAAAGACAGGATTCAGCGTTCTGACAACTGTGCCTCATCTAACCTGAACTCCATATATTGATTGATTATCTGTGCTCCTTGTTCACTGCAGTAACCAGGAAAAAACTAGAGTACTGCCATTTGTGAAAATATGAATAGAACTGCATAGTAGCGTTTGAAGTAAAATAATCCAGACAAAGGAAGCCAAGAGCCACACATCTTACTCAAATATAAAATCCAAAGCACAGCTGAGAGTAATATGGTAGCCATCAAAAGTGGTGGAGAGGGCAATGGGAGTGGCCAAGGGCTACCTGATGATGAGCATTAATATATAGCTAAATAGGAGCAATTAGTCACTAAATTGCAAGGATTTATTCAACATATTTTATTGGTAACAAGAAGCTCTGAATACACAGAACTGATTAGTGATAATAATGCATTATATGTTTAAAAAATAAACAAAACAATGTTATGCACTCCAAAAACAAAGCAAAGCAATACAAAACAACACAACATAAAATAAAACAACACAAAACAAAATGAAACAAAACAAAACTAGAAAAATACACAGAGCTTTGAAGAGAAGATACAACTACCACTTTACTAAACTCAGATAGTAATGATCTACATTGCAAGTATTTATTATTATACCCACAGGTAAGTCTAGTTCTCACCCCTCTTCAAGGGAACTTCTTTTTGCAATACAAGAAGCGTGTTGCAAAGAAAAAAGACTCAGGAACACAAGGACAATGCACTTCAGATCTCTGGTGACAAATATGATTCCAGTTGGAAAGGGCTTTGATTTATATTATTGTAATTTTATAGTTCTTTTATTTTATCATTTTATCATTTATTGTTTTATTACTATATTTTTACATTACATATTATTACATTCTCTAATATGTTTTGATCAAATCCACACCCATACTCCCTAAGATTCCTTGTCTCTCATATCCTATCATTTTTCCCTTTCCATCTTAGTGTGCTCTTTGTTTTAAAACCCAAGTCAACTTAGTGTTTCCTGCATGTGCATAGGTGTAGGATCATTGACTGGAGTATGGTAGCTTCCAAAGGTGAAGAAATCTGACTCTTTTTTTCCCCAGCAGCCATGAGTTGCCAATAGCTCCTCAACTACAGCAGGTAGTCAACAGTGTCTCTGTGTGTGCTTCTATATCAGCTCGGTACCCTAAGTCTCCCATGAGGGATCTGACACTTAACAGTGTTTCCATGAAACACTGACTCCTACACATGCCTGAGGAATAGATGCTGGTCACAAAGCTCCCTTGGTGACCATGGAGATCTGATGGTGCTGAAGTCAGTCATTCTGTACTTATTTGTTTTCCTTGGTAAGATGCCTATAATCAATCTTTTGCTTAAATGTGTTACAACTTCAAATTCTACTGTAAGAATAAGTGATTAATTTCATCTTTATAGTAATTTACCTATTGTTTTGTAAATATAATATAAATACTCAATTTCTTTTTCATACACAGATGTTGAAAGAAGACACTGCTAATGCCAACTTGGATGTGACTACCCTATGTGTGTTCTAGCGCTACTTTTAATTTGGTATATGTCCAGACTTCAAGGTCCAGAGTGGATAGCCATGCGCATTAATAACTCAAGCCACAGTGGGATGTTTCAGTTTTAAATAATAATCAAATCCTTTACAGCATCATCTCACTTAGCCCTCATCCTAAGTCTATAGGGTATTTTTAAATTCACAGTTTGCAAAATAGAAAACAGAAAGGAAATGTTTCTAGTAATATGAATTGAAGGCTACTAGGAGATCCAAATGCATCTGGGGCTACTGTAATATTCCAGGCAGTACTCTCACATGGCCTTACAAGGGCTTCACCAGAGCAGGGAATTTCAACTCACATAGGCAGACTTGCCATTCAGTTGGTAGACTATGGAAGTCACTTTGGTACTGTAGTTTATAGTATAGTTGTAAATTGGAACTCTGGTGAGCCATAGCACAGTTGTGATTTTCTACTTTGTTCCCTTCACAACTTAAAATTTTAAAATAACTTCCTGCATTATCTAGTTAACGACTTCTAGGAGCTTGTGTGTTAGTTTAGTCTAGGTAGGCACTAGGAGAGATGGATGGAGACTTTCACATGTGGATCTATTAGAAGATCTTCAGGTGACTGAAGACATCCCCTTGAAGGAATGGTGAGATACCCCTTCTTCTTTTCTTCACATTCTGCCAAAAGGCAAAAGACCTGCTCTACACCTGCTTCATGATATCCTGCCACACTCTGTCACAAGAAGCAATGAACTGATTCAGTCCTGAACGGAAATAAACAAAATCGAACCCCCCTCCCTCCCCAAAAAAGAAGCATGTTGCGGAAAACTACCACCAATACAAATGCATAGCTTTGGAGCCAAGTTCTAATGGATAGAATTACCATACAACTCCTGAATGTTATTATTTTCAGGGAACTTTTTGGAAGAATGGGAGGGAAGATTTAAGAATAGAGATGATTAGGTAGTTTGCTGTGAGGTTGTCTCTAATAATCTTAGGAGCTCTGCCTACGAAGACATAAATATATGGTTGCATACACATGAGCTGAACACACTGAACAACAATACACATGCTGTAATGGAAGATAAAAGTCTAAGGAGACTCAACCCTAAACTAAGAACCATAGACAACTAAGCAATACAGAAAGCAAGACAAACAGTCATCCCAAGGAAAGAGCATTCCAATCTTGCTATCCAAAATTGGATGGTCATCTCTGAAATCATGTAAGCAAGTAACAGTATACAGACTAAATCATTTTTATTTATGTATTCAGGAATAAATATGTAGATAACACACACACACACACACACACACACATACACACAGTAATTAAACAATAGTCCATGAATTTGAAGAGGGCAAATGGAGGAACATATGGAAGGGTTTGAAGGGGAAATGATTTAATTATATTATGATCTCAAAAGTGAAAATAAGTGTAAAAGATAAACATACAGTTTGACAAAATAAAGATCTATAACCTGATTTAAACATTACTAAGCACAAATGTGTTTTAAAACATTTTATAATGCTCTACTAATGTACACCAGGTATAAACATCAGTTAAAGATCAATTTACGAAAAAGGGTAAAAAGATAACATGGCAAATAATATGAAGTCCTAGAGAATATTGTTCCAGACTAGAAGATTTTATTGATTTTTTCCCAAATCATGACAAAGAGGATTAGTCTATCAGATGATTAGCAAGTAGAAAACATTTTGATGAGTGGACTTATATATAGTATGTCATATTTAAATAAACCTTATTAAGAAGATCAACAATTTATATCATTTCCAGGGTAGAAATGGGACGGAATCAGTACAAAATGTCATACAAGAAATGAAGTCATCAGGAGGCTAATCAAGTAGTGTTGCATAAGGGGAACACAGGATATCTCACTGGTCCCAGAGTCCAAGAACATATTGGCTGTGGTTTTCATTCTCCACTCTTTTTACTGAAAAAGGCCAAGTTGTCAGGAATCAAAACTGTAACTCCTTTACACTTCTAGTCCTGACCCCAGAGCAGCCTTGCCAAGTCTACTTCTGGGCAAGGAAACAGAACTAGATCCTTTTGTTCTTTTCATCAGACCTTATGAAAAATCCTTGTATAGTTTTGGTTCTGAACAAGATACAACATAACTCAAATATGCATACAATTATCCTATAAATGTAAAAATAGTTTAACCTTTTTGGAAAATAGCCTAATTAGTTAAACATTTGCACTTAGACTTGCTAGATGAATGAGCAATTCTCTGATGTATGCACACCTGAGGATCACAAATCACATATGCATGTAAATATTTTAATGAATATTCACAGAGGTATTATAAATTATGGCTCCCAAAAGGAAAAGACACAAATGTTCATCAACTGATAAATGCATGAACCTTAGAGTTGATGCCCACACAAAGTAGGAAAGCAGAGGAACTGGAGATTTTTGCCACAGTGTAAAGAGAAGTTGAAATTGTCTCCACATGTCAAACACATCACGGAATTACATTACGTGTCTAAGACAGTGAAACCAGGAAGACTATGTGCATGAAGGGCAGCAGTGAGCTGAACAGAATGCGTTACTAGGCATGATTGCAGATGGCTAGGGTTTTGCTTTGGTTAGATAATGAAAGTTTTCTAAAATTTTTAGTGGTGATGATTAGACACCTCTCTAATTAAACATTTTAAAACTATATTATATACTTGACAGTAGTTAATACATCATATCCAAAATAGTCTCACAAAAGATATAATTTAAGCAAACAGACAATTTTCCGACTTGTATTTCTCTACATACCCTGCACAGTGGAACTTTGGAAAGATTTTGTAGGGTGACTATATATGCTATAAGCATATAATTTCTTTTAATGTTTATTAATAGTGATGAAATAAGGAAGAAGTTATTCTATTAAATGTAATATTCAGTCATAAGCATAGAAAACATACCTCTCTGTACCTGCTTCAGAAAGCTGCAAAAACCAAACAGATTTCAATGAAACATGTACCTTACCTATACATATGTCATACCAGTATCACAGAGTTATATAAATGATACAGAATTCAAAGTTGATGAAGCATAGAAAACCTTTCTTTAAGAAACACTATGCCATGATTTGAGTGCTTGTGTGTTGTACCATGTATATACCTGTTGGATACCTTGGAATCATGCTGTCTTAGGGTTTAAATTTCTGTGAGAAAGTCTATAACCACAACAACACTTATAAAGGGTGGTTATAGACAAGCACTCAAGGCATACATACACAGAAAATAAAATACATACAAATACAGTAGATTTTTAAAGACTCATAAAATTTATGACAGCATGCAAAATTTATATAAGCTCTTGATGGACAAAGTCCTATCATAGGCAGATGAGGCAGGCATGAAGTTGTAACCTTTGCTGAGGCAACTGATAGGTGTTCAAAAAAGAAGAGTATCTTGTCATTAAGGGTTTGACCACTGGTAGGCTCACAATGCTCCAATGGAATGCAACACATCCAAAGTAATGTGGACAGAACAAAAGGACATGGTGGGTTAAAAACAAAAGGGAAGAGAAGTAGATATAAATGTGGGTGTGCAGAGGAAAGTTGGGGATGTGGTAATATGATCAAAATGCATTGTACAAAACACACAGAGAACTAATTAAAACAGCAAATAATAAAAGATGTTGGTGTAAGGAGTATCTGAGAGGAGATGCGCCTGTCTTGCCAGATTGCTGACTTACAGTGCCTTTTACAAGCCAGGCCAGAATTTTATCAAGGTATGGTCCTATTTCTACACTGTCTGGAACGGCCCCTTCAATCTAATTACATACATTTCTATGGATGCTACTAAATAGATGATAGGCTGAATAGATGATGAATTGTTCTCATCGTTTGGTCATTAGAAAGTCGTAATGTTTACCTTTCTTGTGAGTGTTCTATGAAGATCCTAAATGCACACACAAGCACACTAGTTCATGAAAATATTTGGGTTCCCCTTATTATATTGCTATTATTTTATAAGTGATGAAATTAAATCATCTATTTCTAGTTCTTTAGATGTATTAAGTACAAACTGGCTATATTTTAACATTTTTATATCAGCATAACAAAATGCTATCTAAGAAATTAAATTGGATAAGCCAGAATACATTAATCTATTACAGCCTTTCATAGGTTTCAAACTATAGGAATCACCTGGGGGGCTTTTTTCTCTGTTTGATAGTCAAGCTTTATATTCTCTGTTGATAGGGTATCAAGATTAATTCATTTTCACGTATGTGTGATAGATGTATATTTGCATACATATAAATGTTTTCTAACAGACATTTAAAGCTGGCACTCATTGTCTTTAGCGGGAAGCCATGCTATCACTTTTTACCAGTGCTTCCTGTTTCCACGTATTTTGTTTCATTTATTCAAGGATAATTTCGCAAATCACAATGGTAAGCTTTTTCCAAGAAAACAACAACTGTTTTCTGTCCTTCTTTCTTGGTGTGTGCCTTTAGGGAAGAATTCACTTAGAGGGGTTGGTGGTAAAATACACATTCTGAGGCTTTCTAATTGAATTCAGTTTGTCTTCAAGACTGTTCATGCAAAGCCTGCTTGCCATGAATCCATTATATAGCTGAGGTGGAACTTTTCATCTTCTTGCTGCTACCTTTTGAGTGTTGGGATAATACATGTTTGTCATTTATCCTAGTAAATGTGTTTTTTTTCCTTTACCACATAATTAGAATGTTTTCTAACATGAGTTCTTCCTTTCCTTTCCCCTTCTAGATTCTCCATCATTCTCCATCTCTTAGTAATGTCTCATCTCCCAGATCTCTCCTTTGAAATCGTTCCAAGCAACACTGCCTAAGAAATGACTACAGACTTTTTTCCAAACCTATCAGTATTTACTTTCAAATTTTCTCAAAGTGATTTAATAGGGCATGAAAACAAATATATTTTAATGTGTTAATTTTATACTTCTCCACCTGGAGCTACTGCTCTGTAAGGTATATAATTTTCTCATGTTCTGAGATCCTGTGCTAAATAACAACAACAAAAATGGGCTGTTTGTCAGGGCACAGCTTGACATCATTGAACAAATTTAGGACTTTTTTTTTATTGTTGGTAAATCAATATCAGATGATAAATGTGTCCAAACAGAAGTTTATAGGTGACAAAAATGAAAAGTACTCCATTCAGCAAGCTAATTAAAATTCACACTGAAGGAGGTGCTAAAATGTTGTTGTTCCTTTAATTCCTTTATTTGAAGAGGCTGTAATCTAAATGGCCCTTCCAATTATGTGACTCAGTTTTAGAAGTATGCACTTGGATTACTTAGGCATGCACTATGTAATTTTACTTTTCCTTGTTTGCATGCCATTAATACTGCCAGTAGCACAATAAATATTTGGGAACCAAGTACTTCAAATAAAACCTTACAAAGATGAAGCAAGAGGAAGCTTAGAGGGGAAATGGCTTGGGGCTCCAACAGAAACACAGATTTTTTAAAATATTATTTATTCATTTTTATTTTTATTACATATTTTATTTATTTAGATTTCAAATGTTGTCCCCTTTCCTGGTTCCCACCCCTGACAACCCCGTAACACATCCTCCCTCCCCCTGCTAACCAACTGACCCACTCCTTCGTCCCTGTCCTGGCACTCCCCTACACTAGGGCATCTAGAGTCCTCGGGAACAAGGACCTCTCCTCCCTTGAAGTCCAACAAGGCCAGACTCTGCTACATATGTGGCTGGGGCCATGGGTCCTTCCATGTGTACTCTTTGGTTGGTGGTTTAGTCCCTTGGATTGCTGGGGGTCTGGTTGGTTCATATTGTTGTTTTTCCTATGGAGCTACAAACCTTTTCAGCTCCTTGAGTCCTTTCTCTAGCTCCTCCATTGGGGACCTGAAACACATTTTAAAAAGCTGCTACAGAGCAATTTCACTGCAGCATTTGGCCTTACCCCTGTTCTATGAAAGATGAGCAGTATAATGTACAGAGTATACACCTTAATGGGATGGTCAGAGAACCAGGCAAGACTCCATCCTCTTCTTAAAGGCTGAATTCATTCATGATGTCTGACCTAACATAAATGCTGTTCAGAATTGGGAGAGGCCTTCAGCACTGATGGGTGTGTTGGTGATTAAGTCAAGTCATTCTATTCTAAGATGGGGTATAAGCGGCTATTGATTGATTCTTTCCCTGTCTGTACACTTCTTTGCTTCCTTCTTCACACTTTGCCTTCCTCCCTAACTAGATGCTTTGCTTCTTTCCCCATATCTTCCCCACCCCCACTAACTTCCTTCTTACTTACTACCTGGCTCCCTTTCTTCCCATATGTGCTAGATGATTTCAAATGTCTCTAGTCACTTGTATGGTACCATGTTTTACAGGACAAAACTACTGAGACCTTGCTTGTTTGTCAGTTTGTTTGTTTGAATAGTTGGTTTGATTTTTTTTTTAATGCCAGTTGTTAAAATCCTAACTTTCATGCTTCAGTAAACATTGTTTCTTAGGTTTAAGCACCTAGAATGATTTTATTACTCAGAGATCTATTTTAGGAATCAAGAAAGAGTAAAAACAACAACTAGATAATATGCTTTTGTATTTCTCTATAGTGATTGTAATTTGTGAATCTTAGCATTCAACTCACAGGTCAGTTTCTCTGCTGTGTGGAAGCTTCTAGGCAACATCCACCAAACAATATATATATATAAAACAAATCTATGCATTCCCTGCTCTTAGAAAACATTCCTAAGTTTTTCTTCACAAAGTTAAGTAAGAATGTATAATTTCTTTTTCATGTTAACAAGCTGGTATTAAGTTTCTTTACTTTGTGGCCTTAAGTGAAGCCATCCCATCTTCTAAGTGCAGAGGAGACCCTTGTCCACCTCAGCTTTCTAAGCAGGAGGAAGCCTGCAGGATAGGAATGGATGTCTGACCTTCTCCTATTCCCCAACATTGCTAACTTGTATGAGAATTCCACATGTACCCTTCATCTCAGACACCATCCGATCTCTAGGGGCTTTAAACTCTAGTCTGAACAGCTAATGTGAGTTGAAAATGTACCCATGAGACAAAAAAATACATTAAAGCAACAAAAATATCCCTCTCAATTTCTCCTTTCTTGGGATCATTCATATTTTTTTCATGAACACTCCTGCCTGTGTTCTGTGTTCTTTTCTTCTTTCTTTCTTTCTTTCTTTCTTTCTTTCTTTCTTTCTTTCTTTCTTTCTTTCTTTCTTTCTTTCTTTCTTTCTTTCTTCTTCTTTCTTTCTTTCTTTCCTTTTTTCACTTCTCTTGTCCTCCTCCCCTTCATTCTTCTTTTAAAAAATTATGTCTGGGGTAACAGGGCCCATCACATGACTCCTGAATGTAAGACAACCTCATTCACCAAAAGCCACTCTAGCTTCCTTGCATATATAATTATTTTCAGAAGACTATAGGTTTTACATTTGTAAAGATGCCAAAATAGCCTTTGTAAGTTTTCTTGTGTTTCAGAAATTTTTATGCTCTTGTTGATAGATGTATAAATGTAAACTACAGAAACAATGGTATGTTAGATAAGATTAACAAAAAAATGGCCACATTTCTAGGTGAGTACATTCCATTATAATATTTTATACTGAATAATATAGAGATGTTTTACATAGTAGGAAGTCCAGCCAACAAGACAGAATGAAAAAAATATTTTACTACCAAGTATACAGTGTCATGACAAATACAGAATAGTGTATATGTGTATGTGTATGTGCATTGCATGTACGTATGCATGTACATGTGTTCATTCCTGTGGGTGTTTGTATATTTGTATGCATATGTAAAGTGCAGAGGGTGATATTGAATATGGTCTTTCAATTGAAGAAATATAATTAGGTAAAATTTCAATAACATTGAATCACAATCATTTGCAAACAGAACTCAGGGAGGAAAAGGTTTTATCAAGCACATGCTTCCTCATCATTATGCACTACTGAAGGAAGTCAATAAAGGAACTCAAATGGAGCTGGAAGCTGGAGGTAAGAACTGATGAGGATATGACCAGGGTGAGGCTGCTTATTGGCTTTCTCAGAATTCTTTTTCATAGAATCAGGACCAACAATCCATGGGTAGCCCCAACATAAGTGGGCTGGCCTTTCCAACCTAAAATGCACCACAGACTTGTCTACAGCCTGATCTTATGGAAGTATTTTATTAATTGTTCACTTTACTAAGGTGATTTTTAGCATGTGTTAAGTTGTTATAAAATAGCCTGCACACATGTGATGAAGTGTGTGAAGATAATGGGAGCAGGGGGTGTAAAATCTCACTTTTCCAAGTTTTAAAACTAAAGATTTAAGAAATTTGAAAGAGACATTGGAGAGTATGTGGAATTTAGAGAACTGTTATTTGATTTTAGACACTCAAACACAACACTTTTGAAACATGTTAACAATTCTTTTGATACATTTTGGTAGCTCTACTAATATTTAATGACCTAATATAGGAGCTCTAATATGTCCTATCTCTTTCATTTCTGACCAACTCTAAGATAGGGCTAATCCAAGGTAACATTATAATAAAGAAAAGTGAATTTGTTACCTTATCGGTATTTCTTGTTTTGCATTATAGCTTTTATTTATGCCCCAGATTTCTGACCATCTAGAATTATTCACACATTTCCTAGTTTACTTAGTACCAAACTTCTGTAAGTCAGGAAGCTGTGGCAGAGAAGGAGGTTCAGAAAGCCTCCTTCAAAAGCTGAGGAAATTATCATATAAAAAACCCAAGGTGGCAAATAGTAAGACAAAGCATTCTGACTGTGACTTTACTGAGTCCCTGCTGAAAAAGCTGAGTGCCTCTAAGCACATTCTCAGCTCATCATACTAAATCACATACCTTTGAGCAGAATAGTATGATGTTACTGCACCATGAGATGGGTGGAGTTGTATGTGGAACTACCTGGAACATCATACATGAGAAATATATTCTATAGAAATGAGTCAAAAGTTTACATTATGCAATTCACAGACAATAGCCCACTAACATAAAAGTTCCAAAACTTTGCATAGCAGGAGCAGCTGAGCTAAGTTTTTAAATCTGCTTCCAGTTTATATCCTCCTTTGCAAGTATGTCGTTCTTAATATTGTTCTCACTTTGCTTGCTACCATCTATTGTCTCTGTTAAATTGTTCAGGATACATTAATCTGGGAAATCCCTGGTTCACACTGGACTCCAAGTCTTACTGATAGCATTAGTATATTTCCCAAATCTAGTCTTCATTCTCATGGTGACCATGCATTTCCAGTGTGAGCCTTCCCATTTTCCTTTCTCGCGCCGTACCAAGAGAAATATGATGATAAATTCCTTTAGTCTCCCTTCACTTTTTTCTATTATGTATACTGATCCTGAAATATCTTCAAAATTAATTATATTATCATTATTTAGTCAGTCATTCCAGTAAGAGACAGCCAAGTATCCTCAGCATGGTACTCTATTTTAACATAAGAAGATAACAGGCTACACTTATTTCACTACACAACTTTTTGTGGCCAATATCAGCTATCCATTAAATATCTATCAACTAACCAATTACCTTATTTGTTTAGAGATATATTGAGTATGGGCATCAGAATAAGCTGTGTAATGCTATAACTTTTGTGAGAATCAATAATGGTTGATTAAAAATATTATAAAATTTATAACATCTATAATCATGGTAAAGGTACACTTCTGAGCATGACTGTGAATGATTGCCTAGGCAGCGTGAATAATGTCTAGAATATTCACATTACATATAGGTGGTACCATCAATGTTCTGGTAAAATCAAGCAATCAGAGCCAGGTATTCATAACATCCTGCTTCCTGATGATGGATATGCCTGTCTCACTCTTCTACTCTCAAGAATTCCTGGCATGGAGGACATGTATGTACTTTCAAATTGTGAGATAGAATTAGCCTCTGTGAAGTTTCTTTTGTCAGAAACTGTGTTGCATCAGTAAGACAAATAATTGACATGATATTTCTAATGAAATTAATGTATTGATCATCGTCTGGCCTTAAAACAAGTTAGAAATTACATGCCAGGATATTATATCAGTTTTAGTGACCTTTTGATGTGGAAGAAATTAATCAGGGAATTATCTCACTGGAATCGTGTTTTTATTTATTAATGAATAATCAAAGAGGGAAATGCAAAATGTTATTCCCTAATGAAAAAATTGACCCTAATTTCTAATATATCACATTGGTGGTGATACATGATAAAGACATTTAACTGTCTCTCTCTGATTTCCCCACAGTAAAATAATGCTAAATGCAAATCACAGTGTTAAGTCACCACACAACTGGAAAACAATCAGTGTTTTCTTAGAGAGACCCTTGGCATGCAGATGAAGGGAATGGAATGCACAGACGAAAAACGGCTGGGGAGCCAAGAACAGATGTGGGAAAATGAGATGGAGCCTTTTGGGTCCCTGAGGCTGGAGGCTCAGTCCCATCTGTCAGGCTCCTTTCTTGGCTCTCCCAAAGGACTCTGCCTCCAGAGCAGCAGCCTGGCCTGGCCCTGCAGCTCTGTCCCATTCATCACTGTAAACTGCCCACAGCAGGCTGCTGCTGGCATGCTGAGGTCTGATACCATCATGGCCATCCTATGACCAGGCTGTGACCTCCCTGGCCTGCATAGGCTTTTTGCTAGTAAGTAGAAACCTTGGCAGCCAGAATGAGAGTCCAGCCACCCTAGAGAATTCCTTTCCCATTGCCTATTGAACCTGCACCATCGGACTTGAGCTACCTAGATGCTGAGATTAGGACACAGAGAATTTTTCTTTTCAGACATAGTTCTTGCCTTTTGTCCCCTTAGTCTACTTAACATTAATTATTACAAGGAAAATATTCATTCATACATCTGAATTGAATTGCGCCTTTTTTAACTCTTAAATCTAATTATTTGTCTCATCCATTAATTTAGTAGAAACAAAATGACCATAACTTTCCTCTCTATATTAAATACTTATCTGTGATGGGCTGTGCCTTGCAGATATGAAACTCTATAGCAGGGGCCATAAAAAGATTAAGTTCCTGGCTTACAGGATGGTTTAATTGATAAAGTTCTTGCTGCATAAACATGAAGAATTGAGTGAAAATCCCCATAAAAGAATCCAGTGTTGTGGCAAACATCTGTAACCCCAGGGGCTATGAAGGAGAGAGAAAGGCTGATGCTCTGAGTTCACTGGTCAGCTAGCCTAGTTGAATCAAAGCATCTTAATTTAATGAGGAACAGGTACTGAGGAAGACATTTAACATTGACCCGTGGCCTTCACATGCATTCATAAACATGTGAACACACAAACATTTACATACACACACACACACACACACACACACACACTACTCACACATACACTACTCATGCATACAGAAGCGCACACCAAAAAAAGAAATGGACTGGATTAGACAGGATGAAATATCTGAGGCACGTCCAGTTCTGTTGATAGCTATAATTGAACAGCCAAGGGAAAATGTCATTGGACCTCTCTTCTTATTCTTACTATCTTTATAGTAGAATTCCCCACATTTAATCCATTTTTGTGAATATTGTGGTACAAAGAGTAAGCACAATTAATCCCTAGCAAGGTGATCAATACTTCTTACTTCTCTCACTGCAAGTCAGCATATATGATGCCACATTTCAATGGGCCTAGAATCTTAAAAACGTTTCATGGTAATGGTGACTCTTTCCTGTCCAATCACCAGCTCTGTTTAAACATTTGAACACTGCCAAACTTCATGTTCATTACAAAAAAAAAATAGACAATAATTAGTGGTTATTCTCCCAGTTTTTACAAGATCACAAAAGCCTACAAGCCACAATTGAACAAATACTGCCACTTGTAAGGTCACTTGTCAAAACTCACAGTGCAGCTCTCTCCCTGCCACTCACATATATCCATATAGCTAAAGTCTGCTCACAACATGATTTCTTATTTTCTACTGTATTTTTAAACATATGATTTATTTTTAATTTAGGCTGTCTTTAAAATAAAGATAAAAATAAAGAGAATTTCAAAAATGGTTCTGAGTAAGAACTATTTCTTAAGTATTAGAATATAGAAAAGCTGGATGCTTTGTGGAATGCAATCAATTCAAGAGTGAGCATTCATTATCCAAAGGTGAAGGAATAAGTGGCCTGGTGAATTCCTCACCACGGGCGAGGCAATAATGAAACAGATAATTAACAAAGAATCTGCCTTATTAATGAAACAAACCCTGTGCTTTTAAAACAAATATTTTAATTATGCTTTCATAACCATTTTCATGGTACATGTGTCAATTTTTGTAACGTAACACTTTGCTTGCTGCACACTATTTTTATTCTTATCAAAAGAGTTTGATGCTTTACTGACTCAGTAATGAGATACCTGGTTGTGCCAGGATAAAGTACGTGTTTCCTTTATCCTGAAAATTTGCTAAATGTAAACTAAAAATTCCACCTATAATTGAAGCAGATCTAAACATTTTAAAATGTGTAGTTTTTGTAAATATTAAACAATTTAAATATGGAATTTTAAGTTTACTATCAATATTTTATGTCCCAACATTTTACATCTCAACAATCTTGTGTCAAATTGTAGTTTTATATAAATAGCCTCAGAATAGATTGCAGGAAAGAGATCTATGAATTTAGATTTGCAGGGTTCTCCCTCCAAGCTGTTAGGCCAAAACTCCATTTGTTGGTATCTTTTTTATTCTGACTAGATTGTCAATCTGGGTGCCAGCCTACATTACTTTTTCAGATAGAAAGATACTTTGAAGTATACCCCCAAGAAGCCTAAGATAAGCAGGAGGTCTGCTGAGTGTCTTCCCTTGGAGCCAATCCAGCTGTCAGGGATCACTTTATAAAACACATGATGCACCTGCTAAAGATGTACTTGTTCTAAGAATTTTCTGTGTGGAATGAAAAATTGGTACAGCGATAGAGAGGGATATTTACATCATGTTCATAACTTTTCCAAGCTACAAATCACAAGGAAACCAGAGAATGAGTTTGGAAATTGAGACCTGTGTTGAAACTACGTGTTCAGCTTTTCCTCTGAAGATAATACCTATGGCTATTTACTTCACTGTAAGATGTGCACCAATACAATGTGTATTGGTCTTCGTGCTTGCTCAAATCTATTTTGTATGGTCTATAGTGTAAAATGATATTGCATAGAAAAAAAACTATATACTTTTGTTAGTTTAGACGATAATGGACACTAAATACTTTTATAAGTGATTTTGTTTTGAATCACATGCATACACATATAATATATTCTATATAGATTTCTTTCAATAAGTACTTTCTCTTATATATGGATTTCAGAATATCACAGGTATTTTAAGTTAAAACTGATGCCATTAGTTCATGGTGTTGAGTCACAGATTGTGGCCAACTTATTGTGAACCTTCCAAAATCTAACTCTAAATATTACCCAATACTTGGTATCTAATACTCAATATCCCAAATATAATACTCAATACATAATATCCAACTAAAATCTCAATAATCAGTCCTCAGTGGTATCATATTTATACTGAATTTAAACATGCTCCTATATGTACATTTAAACATATCTATATAATTGGTAATGTAAAACATATGGTAAAAACCTTGCAAATCATATTTTTCAGGGAATGAGGAAAAGGAAGAAAGAATACACATGTTTTATACAAATACAAGATGTTTTACATTGAAAGGTAAGTTCACAGCTATAGAACTCAAACATACAGAGGCGAACTCTATATTTGTTCCCCATATATGTATGTGAATGAGCCATATAGTCATGTACATCTAAATGTATATGTCTAAATATTTTCCACACAATTGGATAATTTAACATTTTCTTCTCAAGGATTTTACTTTAGAGAAAAATCTATCTGGTCATTTTATTTATTTATTATCTATTTATTTATTTAAAAAATTAATTAATCATTCCATTCATTCAGATATCTTTTCTCATTTTAAACAGCATTTTCTAGAATATTTGTCTCTCCATAATTAGTTTAAGCTAGTTTAGCTCCTTGCATGGTAAGCTTTACTGAGACTATTGCACAGATAAATTTAAATAACAAAAAGGAAAGAACCATCTAGTGGCAGCTTTTACTTCTCTCTACTTACTCTCCCATATCTTCTGCCACAAGTTCAAACTGCTATGAAGTTTTGCTCAAGCATATGCATAAATCCAAAAGAACATGGATTTAAACTTCAAAACTGCGACTTAAAAATCTTTACATTGTTACCCTCATGTGTTTGGTTATGAAGATAAAAATAACAACACAAGGAAATGTAGAATTTAGATTACAACTTTTTATTATTAAGTAATGCCATTTAAGGACATTAAGGTTGTAAAGGAAGTATTAATTTTTGGCCTATAGTTCTTATTTGATCAATCTTGGATTCAAATTTGTCATCATTTGATTTCTTCCCTGTAATCAATACTAAGTTTCAGAACCATATTTCATTATATATTTGTTAGAAGAAATAGTAAAAATTTGGAAACTAGTAGTTTTTTTTTTTAGAATTGGAAGTGGGAGCTAACATTCTGCCAGCAGTAGCATAGACTATCAATAAAGTATCATTATCATTTGCATGAGCATGTCATCATTAAATTCTCAAGAAGTACTGGGACAGAATAAAAATTTACCATAATATATACACATGGAAATAGTCATCACCCACCACTATTACACAGAGCTCCAGAAGCAAGATGAAACTGTAACTTTTTCATAACAAAGTCTAATTACCTCCTCTTGTTACATATTGTCCTTTTGCACTCTAAAATTTGTATAGATATAACTTCAATTCTAATAATATAGACTACTAAAGTGATTAAAAAAGTAAATTTTCTTTTGTTATAAAATATTTAAAAGCTGTCTGAAACTTACTTGTTAATGCCACTAATAAACTTGATGACTTATGACAGAAAGAACTACAAAGATTGAAGAATATATATCTATTTCTCTTTTTTATTTTTAGTACTAGAACAAATTTATCATATATTATCTTACTAATAAAACAACAAAATTGAATAAAATTGTGCTGTTTCTGTGATCTAGTTAATATGAATATGTCTTAATAAATATTTTGCTACAATAAATAATTTTTGTTGAAGAGTGATTCAGAGGAAGAAGCATTTTTATGTAAAACTGCCTTTCATAAGCCTTCCTTCCTGGGGAGTTTTAGGGATGTGTTTATTGACCAGAAGAACAACTAGTAGATAACTCATCCTTATAGTGTCTGTTGCCACGGTAATAGTGCTGTGACTTTTTTCCCAAGGAAGCTTTCTGTTCTAAAAGCAATAATGAGTCATATCCTGCAGCCTCCACTAAAACCAAAGGTGAGAAGCTTGGGTTACTCTCCTAATCGGCCGTGGGAGTACAGAATCCTGAGATCACACCAAAGCATTCATCCCTAGTACAGCCCCCTGCTTATTCTTCAAAAATAACCTACTGCCATTTCTATGACTTATTGGTTATTTTATTCCCCTTCACAACATATTAAATGAGTTAATAAACTGCAAGGATTTTAATTGAAGTGCAAAAATATGAGTTTACCTTTAATAAAAATAAATTTTCTGTGTTTGGTTATGTTTTAACTCCATATATCAGATACATATATAAAGTGAAAAAAGAGGTACCTATAGACCTAAAGCACCATAATGAAATCACTGGAAACATTGTAAAAGAAGCAAATATTCCTCTTCAAATGTCCCCATTGCCCACCTGTCCTACATGAATATATATTGTTCATGCTTTGTTATGGTTATGTTTGTGATGAATTCATGCTTGTCACCACACCTGCAGATTTGTACGAGTCCCTCTAATGATGGAAAGCAACAAACATCTGGACTTCTACCACTGAAGAGAAACTCAGCCTTAAGTTGAATAGTAGATATTGGTTGTGATGCCTAGACAATTCAGTGGTATAGGGAAACTTAAAAATGTTTAGCCCAATTAACCTGTCTTTCTGCGTGTTGGGCTAATACCTAGATCTCATGACAAATCCTGTTACTAAAGGGAGAAAGAATCAAAGAGGCTCAGCTCAGAGGATATTTGTATCTTGTAGGCAAAAATGTCAAGCCAGCTAAAAACTTAATTAGAGCTGAAGACTATTGATCACCGTCCTCAGCTGCCTGTTAGTCTGTAGTCTCAATACTCCCTTCTGCTTAATTTGTCTTTCTCTGTCTCTTACCATGTTTCTCCTACTTTGTTTTTCACTCTTCTCTTAGATCTCTCTCTAGTTTTTTATTCGATATATTTTTATTTAAATTTCAAATGATTTCCCCTTTTCTGGCTCCCCACTCTCCGAAAGTTCCATAAGCCCTCTTCCTTCCCCTGCTCCCCCATCCACCCCTTCCCACTTCCCTGTTCTGGTTTTGCCCTATACTGCTGTACTGAGTCTTTCCAGAACCAGGGGCCACTCCTCCATTCTTCTTGGACATCATTTAATATGTGAATCACGTCTTGGGTATTCCAAGTTTCTAGGCTAATAACCACTTATCAGTGAGTGTATACCATGATTGATCTTCTGAGACTGGGTTACTTCACTTAGTATGATGTTCTCCAGCTCCATCCATTTGTCTAAGAATTTCATGAATTCATTGTTTCTAATGGCTGAATAGTACTCCATTGTGCATATGTACCACATTTTTTGTATCCATTCCTCCGTTGAGGGACACCTGGGTTCTTTCTAGCTTCTGGAAATTATAAATGGGGCTGCCATGAACATAGTGGAGCATGTGTCCTTATTACGTGCTGGGGAATACTCTGGGTATATGCCCAGGAGTGGTATAGCAGGGTCCTCTGGAAGTGACAAACCCAGATTTCTGAGGAACTGCCAGACTGATTTCCAGAGTGGTTTGTACCAGCTTGCAACCCCACCAGCAGTGGAGGTGGGTTCCTCTTTCTCCACATTCTCACCAGCACCTGTTTTCTCCTGAGTTTTTGATCTTAGCCATTCTGACTGGGTTGTTTTGATTTGCATTTCAGGCTTTGGAAGGTCTGCATGAGAGTTTGCTAGTGATATAATGATGACGAAATTACTAGAATTTAAGAAAACATTGTAAATTCTGTGAGGAACTTCCTTAAACTTGTTCACACATCCAGTGGTTTTCTAACAAAGCATTCTTGTAGAAGACCACCTTTTATGCCATTCACTCATCTGGATAATAAGATACTTATGAGAGAGCTGTTGCTTTTGTGAGGTCTATTAGCATCTGTTTGGCACTCAGGATCTACCCTGTCAAACTTTGAACTCTTTGTCTTGTTTAATTACAATATTGATCACCCTTCTAAGTATTATTATCTCTATTCTAAAATTAAAGATGGAATATATGAGCACTCATGCATTATCTACGTGATTCTTTTAATTTTAAAATATTTCAGCCTGAAAAATAATTAATAAGCCATGCAGAAAGAATGAGTTGAGTTTATATGACTTTAAGGAAAGACCACTGTAATCTTAAATACCCAGCCCTTATATTCAACTATAAAATATAGTAAGATATATATTAAATTACTCATATATCTCAGTGAAATAATCATTTTATAATTACATTTATAATTAAATATATTATACTTAAAGTTATAAAGATAACTTCTACACATTCCATTTATTAAAAAACAACCATAAGAATATATTACTCTTATATGATTTATTAAATAGGAGCCTTAATAATCTTTCAGCAAGCATACTATTTTCTCTCACTAAAATGTAAATGGGATTAATTCACTATTATAAAATAGAAATTATATATATTTGAATAACATATTGACAAAGTAATTTAATTTTTCAATCATGTTATACTTTAAATGGTTTAATTTTTGCTTAAATTCAATGTGATGTTATGTTCTTCAAATTCAGGTCCTTGGTTATGTTACCCTAGTGTTATATGATGATATAATGCTCCATTTTTTTTCTGGGATTTTCTTTCTATTTTCTTTTTTTTTTTTATTTTTTTCATGTCTTTTATTATTTTTTTTCATTATTTTTTATTCGATATATTTTTTATTTACATTTCAAATGATTTCCCCTTTTCTAGCCCCCCACTCCCCGAAAGTCCCATAAGCCCCCTTTCCTCCCCCTGTCCTCCCACCCACCCCTTCCCACTTCCCCGTTCTGGTTTTGCCCTATACTTCTTCACTGAGTCTTTCTAGAACAAGGGGCCACTCCTCCTTTCTTCTTGTACCTCATTTGATGTATGGATTATGTTTGGGGTATTCCAGTTTTCTAGGTTAATATCCACTTATTAGTGAGTGCATACCATGAGTCACCTTTTGAGTCTGGGTTATCTCACTTAGTATGATGTTTTCTAGCTCCATCCATTTGCCTAAGAATTTCATGAATTCATTGTTTCTAATGGCTGAATAGTACTCCATTGTGTAGATATACCACATTTTTTGCATCTACTCTTCTGTTGAGGGATACCTGGGTTCTTTCCAGCATCTGGCAATTATAAATAGGGCTACTATGAACATAGTAGAGCATGTATCCTTATTACATGGTGGGGAATCCTCTGGGTATATGCCCAGGAGTGGTATAGCAGGATCTTCTGGAAGTGAGGTGTTTAAACTAAAACTTGCCTTTTCCAATTTATGAATTGAAAATAATTGATTATAGGAAATGTAATCCTAAAGTATAAGTCAGGATTTGATTAGGATCATAGTAAAGATATCATATCGTAGAGTGACAAAATATCTCTTGTGGTGGCATTAGTTGATTTTTATGTGGACTTCGTTTATTTTCACCACACAACTCTGGATGTGTGAACGAATGGGTTTTCAGAAATATTTCATGAAGGAGGATGAAGAGCTTCCCTCCATATGAAGGGTGCTGCTCCACAGGATAAGACACTTGACTTCATAAAAAGTTTAAAGTAAGCTGTGTGTGTGTCCACATTCACCTCATTTCTCACTGTGGAATTGATGTGTCCAGCTCCCTCATATGTAATAACATTTTCTCAGGATGATAGGCTGTATGCTTAATATGTGAGCACAAACAACCTCTTTTATTAAGTTGTATCTGCTGGGTATTTCATCATCATAATGGGCAAAGCAAATGACGTAACCTCACCCTGCCACCGTTTCAGGGAAATGAGTAGTTCATGCATGACAAGAGTAC
This sequence comes from Apodemus sylvaticus, assembly GCF_947179515.1. NCBI lineage: Eukaryota > Metazoa > Chordata > Mammalia > Rodentia > Muridae > Apodemus > Apodemus sylvaticus. The sequence continues at coordinate 70,231,372 of NC_067473.1, read as the reverse complement.
AGCAAAGTTTATGCTGGCGATGTTGCTAAATAATGAAGAGTATGTGAGGATCCTGATAATCTTATTTTTCATATTTGCTTAGTTCCATAGAATGTCTCTACCATTCATTAACATATTGCTTGCAGTTCTATCCGCTGATCACTTCAGCAAATAACAATAAAAATTATTATTGAGACTGATGAAACTATTTAGAGGTGGTGCTTCATAGGAAATAGTCAAATATATTTTTAAACTAAGAAGTATCATCTCAAAATGTATTAAATCTTTGTAGTTAGTCTTATCTAGAGTTTAAAATACCAAATACAACTGAATTTGTTTTGTTTAAAAGGAATAGTCTCATTCTAGGTGGACATTTTATATATGTTAGCAGTCATTTTAATGGAAAGAACAAATATTTTTTGATCCACAAACATACTTAGTTCCTAACAAATACCTACATTTCCCAAAATGAAAAAGAATAATGATAATAATTATAGTCATACAAAAAGTGAAAAATTGAATGCAATCTGCTTTCTATTGAGAACATAAATACCAGGAATTGGGCGGCTTCTTTTATTTTCCATAGCAGCTATGAAGTATCTTCAAAAATGGTAAGCCTGGACAAAAAATATGTAATTTTTCTTTTGTTCAAATTTTGGATATGAAACAGAATTGCTGACGAGTGTAAACTGTTGCAAGGTTCCTTTTTGTGTATTTTAATGAGTTGGCAATAGACACTAAAATCTGAGTCTAAATTAATTCTTGTGACTAAAGATGAAAAACTGCTTTTGATGAAGCAAGGGAGAAGTAAACTAACAGTGGAATTAAATTTTCCCCTATTGGAAATTGGCCACCATGTCCAGATATGCATCTTTAAGACAGACAACTAGTAGGAATGTCTTTCAGACAGTTTTCCTTGGGGTTTTGCTAAATCACCATGTACACAAAAACTGCCCTGCATTCAGTATTGGCAATATGACATCATACTTGAGCATCATTTTGCCTGATCTTTCCTTAAGATATTTTGATTTTCTCAAACTTAAAACAGAAATTAGACTAAAATATGTATTCTTTAACTTGTCTAAGTGTTCTTTTACTTTAAAGTTAGCTGCCAGTCTTCACTAACATCATTAGCTCTAAGCCCCTGGCCAAAGACATCAGAGTTATTTTCGGGTATTGGGAGGAGTTAAAGAATGACCAAGTGCTGTCAGCTGCATATTCTCCATCTATCTCAGGTACGTTTATTTTTCTCCATCCCTCCTGTTACCACTGTGGTATGTGCCCTTGCCATTTCCTATTTAGATGATTTCAACTGCTTACCAGTGATCTCCCATCTATCAATATCAGTCTTCCAATCTGGAGCTCATCCTACTCCCTGCCAAAAGTATACTGCTAATACTGCTATTTAATCAATACACCTTTCTGTCTAAAACCTCACTATAATTTAGTTTTGCCATGGAGAGATGCAATCTTGTCATGAAGACTCTATAACCTACGTTTGTCTTTCAGCAATTCCAAATTAGGACACCACCATTCATTGACATGTCACTTCTTTCCTAAGCTGTTCCTAAAATAAAATATTATGTTGGGTTTTCTTATTCTAGGCTTGAGCTGTGTTTTGGCATTGCTACTTCAATACACAACCCATCTCTTTAAATTATAATCCAGAAAGCTGTCTTTAAAAATTCTGTACCTAGTGGTTTGGTCCACCAGAAATACCTATAATACCTATCACCAGATAGCTAAAAGCATCCATAAAAAATATAATAAAATATTCATATAATCAACTAAGTTTGGTCTATGATGTCATGGAATTTTATAAACATGTAATTTGGAGTTTATCTATAAGATAAAATCATGAATGTATATGTCTATATACATTGTATATTTTAATGTGATATATATGCATCTATTATGTTTGTGCCTAAGCATTCTTATTTTAGATACAAGAGAACAAAACCATCAGGCTTAGAGACACAATCATATATTCCTAATACCATAATGTTTGCCGTTAAGATTCTGAGATGTTGTGGATGGCACAGTGTCTTGCATTCTTGGAGGCAGCTAAATCCTGGACCCAACGTTCTCTGATACAAATATTGATAAAATAATGTAGTGCTGGTTAAGTAATGCATTTATATCTGACAAACATACCAGCATTACCAGGATATACTTACCAATATCCAAGGGCAAATGTGTCTTTTATTTTTCAGTTTGATCTTCAGAGTGATTGGATGTGATATCATCTTTCTTGTGTCACCACTGCTAAAGATCAAGCTACACAAAACATACAGCTTCATTTGTCTTACTTACAAAGTAAATGGGGAAATATCAAAGGTGAGTGATTACAACAAAGGAGATGAGGCACCAGTAAGTTTTACTCAGTGATCACTTTCAGTCCTCAGATTCAAATGTTACCCATACACTACTGTCAGGAACTGAAGGAGCTGTGCCTGGGCTTAAGAGGCTAAGTTGTGGAAGATTCTATGATGAGATTTATACTTTAGGTTTCTGTCATCTCAATACCCTAGACTCATGAGAAATGTGCACTTGATCTCCCAATGAATTAAATTATGCTCCATTAATTCATTACATAAATAATACCCTGCAAACAGGAATGGATACACATGCAATTTGGCTTTATTCTTTTCTATCCTAATGGTAATGACATAAAATCTATTTTTCACTTAAAATAAAATGGTGGGAAATTTTAATATAAAAAGAATGTTAATGTTCTTGAAGTTCTTGAGCTAGAATTACACCTGCATTTTGTTTTTTTCCAAATCATGAGCCAATCATATAAATGAGAGTTACAGCTAGGTTGATAAAATTAAAAGAGGAAAAGGAGGTCCAGTAACAGAACCAAATTGGGATCCAGCTCAGGGGATCTGACACTATTACTGATGCTATGGTGTGCTTACAAATAGGGGCCTATCATGACTGTCCTCTGAAAGGCCCAACAAACACTTGAAAGAAACTGGGAAAAACCCTTGAGGACATGGGCACAGGGGAAAAGTTCCTGAACAGAACACCAATAGCTTATGCTCTAAGATCAACAATTGGCAAATGGGACCTCATTAAATTACAAAGTTTCTGTAAGTCAAAGAACACTGTCAAAAGGACAAAACGGCAACCAACAAATTGGGAAAAGATCTTCACCAACCCAACATCCGATAGAGAGCAAATATCCAATATATACAAAGAACTGAAGAAGTCAGACCCCAGGGAACCAAATAACCCTATTAAAAATGGGGTACAGAAGTAAACAAAGAATTTTCATCTGAAGAAATTCAGATGGCCGAGAAGCACCTTAAGAAATGCTCAACATCATTAGTCATTAGGGAAATGCAAATCAAAACAAGCCTGAGATTTCACCTCTCACCAGTCAGAATGGCTAAGGTCAAAAACTCAGGAGACAGCAGGTGTTGGCAAGGATGTGGAGAAAGAGGAACATTTTTCCACTGCTGGTGGGATTGTAAGATGGTACAACCACTATGGAAATCAGTCTGGCGGTTCCTCAGAAAACTGGACATGACACTTCTGGAGGACCCTGCTATATTTCTCCTGGGCATATACCCAGAGAATTCCCCGGCATGAAATAAGAACACATGCTCCATTATGTTCATAGCAGCTTTATTTATAATAGCTAGAAGCTGGAAAGAACCCAGATGCCCCTCAGTGAAGGAATGGATACAGAAAATGTGGTATATTTACACAATGGAATACTACTCAGCAATTAAAAACAATGAATTCATGAAATTTTTAGGCAAATGGTTGGAACTGGAAAATATCATCCTAAGTGAGGTAACCCAATCACAAATGAATACATATGGAATGCCATCTCGGATAAGTGGATATTAATTAGCCCAGAAGCTCTGACTACCCAAGACCCAATTAGCATAACAAATGACTCCCATGAAGAAGTAAGGAGAGGGCCCTGATCCTGGAAAGGCTTGATCTAGCATTGTAGGGGTGTACCAGGACAGAGAAATAGGAGGGAGGTGATTAGAGAATGGGTGGAGAGAAGAGGGCTTATGGGACATACAGGGAGGGGGCAACTGGTAAAGGGAAAATCATTTGGAATGTAAACAAAGAATATAGAAAATTAAAAAAAAACTATATAATGCAAAAAGAAGAAGAGGAAGAAGAAGAAGAAGAAGAAGAAGAAGAAGAAGAAGAAGAAGAAGAAGAAGAAGAAGAAGAAGAAGAAGAAGAAGAAGAAGAAGAAGAGGAAGAGGAAGAGGAAGAGGAAGAGGAAGAGGAAGAGGAAGAGGAAGAGGAAGAGGAAGAGGAAGAGGAAGAGGAAGAGGAAGAGGAAGAGGAAGAGGAAGAGGAAGAAGAAGAAGAAGAAGAAGAAGAAGAAGAAGAAGAAGAAGAAGAAGAAGAAGAAGAAGAAGAAGAAGAAGGAAAAAAAAAGAAAAAAAAAGAAAAGAAAGAGCCAGATGCAGACTGCTGACCCCTGTGGTAGATTTAGGGAAGAGCTGGCTGGAAGAAACTGAGGAGGGCAACCCTGTAGGAGGACCAGCAGTCTGTTACCTTGGTTTTTTTTTTTTTCCTTTTTCCCACAGCTGAGGACTGAACCCAGGGCCTTGCACTTGCCTAACACTGAACTAAATCCCCAACACCAGGACCCACAGTCTGAATTAACCTGGAACCCTGAGATATCTCAGACACTAGACCAACAATCAGGCAGCACACACCAGTTGATATGAGACTCCAAACACATACACAGTAGAGGACCGGCAGGTCTGGACTCAGAAAAGATTCACCTAACTCTAAAGAGACTTGGAGCACTAGGAAATGGAGAGGGCTGGTGGATTGGGGGGGGGCATTAAGGACATCCTCTTGGGGATGGGAAGAGGAGGTATGGAATGTGGAGCACTATGAGGTGGACATGGAGGGGGATAAAATCTAGACTGTGAAAACGATTAAAGAATACATATTTTAAAAAGAAAGTAAATTAATCTTGAAAATAAAAAAAATGTTCAATGTGTAACCAAAATGAAAACAAATATTTTTGTAACAGTTATTTTTAATTGAGGAGAGATGTGAGATAAAATATTTGAATTTACTGGTAGAGTGTCACTACATTTTTAAGTTTACAGGCAGAGATTACAGCTTTCATACCAATTGTTTTATGTGGGCATTTCAATATTTGAGTTTCAGCATTTATACTCTGGTTTACATGAGTATGTGGTTATAATACATTTTAGGTAAACTACGAGTAAAGAATAAAATTGATTAGAGCTATTGTGGTCCTAGGTCCTAATGCTTATCCAAGGGTAATGCTTTAACTTGAAGGCTGCATGTTATATTTGGTTCAAAAATCAGCTATCTACTTAGAAAGCCATTTTCTACAGTAGATAAGATGTGATTTTTCTTTAAAACCTGCAACATAATAGGTGCAATTATTTGGATGGAGGACATACAAAACGTCACTGTAAATGGTGCATAAATGTGGCCTCATTTGCATTGATTTATGAGGCATACACAGCGCAGCCCACAATATCCCCTGCATTAGGTATAAATATATTGATGTACAACTATGCAGTCATATCTACCCATTGTGAAATAAAATTACTAGGAACACCGTACAGAGCAGTGGCCCACGTAACGGTGCATTCACACAATGAAGCTAATGCAGGAATGTTAAATTGAGCTACATAAAATGTTTATAATATTTCTTCAAACCAGGACGCCCATGAGAGCTTTTATTTTCACTATTTTGGGGCCATTTTGATCCAGAATAGCAAGTTCATTTTGGATTCTTAAGAAATTCTAAGTAACTAATGGTATCTTTTGGGGTTTTCTTTATTTAACCATTTATATAGGACTCAGTATGCCATAAGAAGTTGGCTCTGGATTTAAATGTTAATGTGTGATTGTTTTCAAATTACAAGATCTTTATTTTTTCTATTGTTGTTATTGTTGTTGTTGTTGTTGTTGTTTTTAGATATACAGTTTGGGTTTCTCTGGGTAGCCCTGACTGTCCTGGAATTCACTCTGCAGACCAGATTAAACTCAGAGATCCACCTGCTTCTGCCTTCAGAGACCTGGGATTAAAGGCTTGAACTGCCTCAGCTCAACTTGTAGTTCTCAGTTATGGGTAATATCCAACATATGATGATAAGAATAAAATTCAATTTTTGCTGATTAGTAACATATATATTTATATATAATAGTTCTTAAGGCAAAATGCATTTGAGTTACATGATTAATTCTGATCCATTTTAATTTGGCGATTATTACTTGGCACTTATTATTTTAATTGTATGAATTCCAACTATATTGAAAAAGCACTATTCATGAAGAATTGCACTTATGCAAATGAACACAGACTTAGAGCAGACCGTGCTCTTTCATATGGACTCAATACATTTTTGCCATCAGAAGGATCTTTTTAGAACTGACTAAACCCCACAGCTATTCTTGCATTGCAATTATCAGTAGGAATTTTTGCATCACACAAGCAGTGAAGCAGCAAGATATCTAAAATATTGACATAGAAAACCTGAACCTAAGATGAGAAACCAGAACTAACTCTGTAACTCAACATAGAGCAACATTCTTTGTAGTATAGGACATGCAGAGCACATAGGTTATAATGCTTTCTTCAGACAGCTTCTCCATTCAGTTTCCTAGTGCATTAAAAAGTTGCATCAGGTCCACTCAGAGTTGTATTTATGGCTTATTTTACTATAAAATTATGAATGACCATACCATTTCATATACATTTCCAATTCTCATTCCATTTATAACTATTCTATGGACATTATAATTTATAAATGAACATATATATGTAAGTATACATGTGTATATATATGAACACACATATATATGAACATAACTATGCATTTTGATTCAATTTGTTGAATCAAAAAATGAGGCTGACATTAGTACAGATTCTTCTTCAATAAGACTGATCCCATCTGCCATCTGGCTATAGTATTTGGTTAAGAAATATAACTCGAACATAGATGATAAACAAAATGTGAACATTATGGAGCAGAAACAGTATATAAACATGAGTTAAGCTACAGCATCCAAAAAGGAAAGGGATGATATAAAAAGGTGGGGAGATCTATTAAGTAGTTGGTGTCGCATTTGCAAAACTTCTTTCAGGTAGAATTTGTTGATCCCCTGCCCTTTCTTAGTACTGTTTAATTATTCTATTATCTCTGTATTTTTTCATGGGAGGACTTCTTTGTATTTCCTTGTAATTCCAGTTGTCTTACTAACAAGCATAAAATGATGAATAGCATCAAGAAACCAATGTCATGTGCATAAGTTTCAAAACTATGCCAAAATAAAACAAAATGTTTATAAAACAAATACATATAATAAAGTGTCATTATATTCATAAAGAAAATATAAGAGGATGGAAAGCACAAAGCTGATTCAGAGACTCATTCTCACTCTATAAAAGGCTACCTTGGTGACAGGAATCAATGGAAGAGTCAGTGCATGGGTACGATTTCAATGGAAACGGTTTTATTGCTTGATGTGATGAATGGGGCCATGTCCTCAACAAAATTATAGAAGAAAACTTCACTAACCTAAAGAAAGAGATGCCCATGAACATAAAAGAAGCCTATAGAACTCCAAATAGTTTGGACCAGAAAAGAAATTCCCCCTGACACAATAATCAAAACACCAAATGCACAAAAGAAAGAAAAAATATTAAAAGCAGTAAGGGAAAAAAATCAAGTAATATATAAAGGCAGACCTATCAGAATTACATCAGACTTCTTGCTAGAGACTATAAAAGTCAGAAGATCCTTGGCAGATATCATACAGACCCTAAGAGAACACAAATTCCAGCACAGGTTACAATACCCAGCAAAACTCTCTATTATCACAGATGGAGAAACCAAGATACCCATGACAAAAACAAAGTTACACCATATCTTTCCCCACATCAAGCCTTTTAAAGGATAATAAATGGAAAACTAAAACACAAGGAGAGAAACTACACCATAGAAAAAGCAGGAAACAATCTTCTTTTAACAAACCAAAAAGAAGCTAGATGCGTAAGCATAATTCCACTGCTAACAACCAAGATAACAGGAAGTAACCATCACTTTTCCTTAATATCTCTTAATATCAATGGATTCAATTCCCGAATAAAAAGACATAGCCTAACAGACTGGATATGTTAACAGGTCCCAAAATTTTGCTACATACCAGAAACCCACAGCAGTGACAAAGACAGACACTGTCTCAGAGGAAAAGGCTAGAAAACAATTTTCCAAGCAAATGGTCAAAAGAAACAAGCTGGAGTAGCCATTCTAACATCAAATAAAATCAACTTTCAACCTAAAGTTATCAAAAATGATAAGGAAGAACACTTCACACTCACCGAAGGAAAAATATACCAAGAAGAACTCTCAATTCTGGACATCTATGCTCCAAATGCAAGGGCAGCCATGTTTATAAGAGAAATTTTACTAAAGCTCAAAGCACACATTGCACCTCACCCAATAATAGTGGAAGACTTCAACACCCCACTTTCATCAATGGACAGATCACGGAAACAGAAACTAAACAGAGACACAGTGAAACTAACAGAAGTTAGGAACCAAATGGAGTTAACAAATATCTATAGAACATTTCATCATAAAATAAAAGAATATACCTTACATACCTAACCATACCTTCTCCAAATTTGACCATATAATCTTTCACCAAACAGTGCTCAACAGATATAAGAAGATTGAACTATATTGAAATCCCACACATCCTACACTTTAAACACTGTCTCAAGGTAGACTCTTTGGGAAGTAAGCTCTGAGACTGTAAAAGTGTGTATATTAACTAGAGCTTGACATTGGGACAAGCTCTAGAAAGAGGGAGGATTAGCATTACAGGCTTCCTCTAGGGAGAGCCCAGTTGAGACGCAACCTGCCTTGTGCAGCCAGACCTATTCATCAAGTCCATTCTGTATTCATAGAGTCATCCTGGCATCGGCATTTGGCTTGAGATTTCCCCGTAAGGATACAGTTGAGAATGCTAAGGGTGTCTCAGAAGGGATAGACAGGTACATACTACAATGTCCTGTCTCATAGTTATAACCACAAATCTTCCTCTGTGCAGCTATGGACAGGGTATATAACAAAGAGTAAACTTTGCTTCAACATACCAATTTATTGCTTTTAGGATATTTCCATGTTTTCTCTTGCTTGAGAATAATGAAAATAAGTCTTTTATAAGCATTTTCTTTTCTGTGTAATTTTGTCTATGCCTCAATGTATTATGTATACACCATAAGCATGAAATTTCCCCGGAGATCAGAAGAGGGTGGTAGGCCCCAGGACTTGAGGTCACGGGGCTTGTGATCCTCTTAATGTAGGTACTGAGAACAGAATCTCTATTCTCTGGAACAGCAGCAAGCTTTCTTAATTATAGAACCATTTTTTGCAAATAAAATTCAGTCTATAAGGAAAGCAGCAGATATTTTGTTTATTGAAAACGCATTGCCCTTAGTATAATGTCATGGCCCCGTTGTCACTTCTCTGCCTCTGCTCAGGTAATACTTTATTTCTGCTTCACCGTTCCCATGTATGGTTACCATTTTGCAGCATTGTTAAATTCCTCCTGCTTATTCAGCCAATCTAGGACAAAAGGTGGATCACCATCAATAGTCTGCCTTCCTTCCTTCCTTCCTTCCTTCCTTCCTTCCTTCCTTCCTTCCTTCCTTCCTTCCCTTCTTTTCTTTTTCATTTTCTTTTTCATAGTAGTTATTTGTCCCTTTGGAAACTTTCTTAGCAAAAGGGTTTATTCTACTTTTGCAATATTAACAAAACAAAACAACACAACACAAGGCAGGCAAAGCAGAGCAAAGCAATGCAAAACAAACAAAACTAAATATGTGGTTAGTACTTTTCCTCCCAGAGCCAAGCACAACAGCTTGACAAATTCCTAGTGATACTCATCAGATCCACTCAATCTGATAGTCTCCTGACATTTGCCTGATGCTGTGTGACTGAACTGCATGCTGCTGGCGTGGCCTGCATTCTTTTCATTCTTTCTCTATAGTTCCTCTTATGGTTTGTGATGCCAGCGACATTTCTTCTATTTCTTGAACTTTGTGATAATTTTGAAATACTTTATTTCTATCTTAAATGTCAAGACCTATTCTTTTTCTTCCTTCCCAGTTTCTCCCTCTATCTTTGATTAAGACTCCTCCTCTTGCCCTTGGGCATCTTCTCTCCTTTTATGATAAATGAACAAAATGGCCTATTCCTAGCATGAGCTTTCCCTTTATTTTCTAACATTTTCTCTCCTAAAATATAAATAGGATGTATGTTAAATCTATCACTCTGCATTTTAATAAACTGTTATCATATTCAGAACCATTTTTCCTACTGTTCTTGAAGCATATTTAATATTTCAATAACAGAATAACTTTATAATCTGATACTGAATATTGAATAATTATATATATATATATAAAACCAAGACAATAACAAGGTTATTAGTACTAATTGTCTCCATTGTGGTACAAAGAACCCATACATTTACTTGAGAATTAGTTAAATACTTATTTCCCAAGGAAACTCAATAATTATGAAGCATGAAATTAACACTATCAAATATATTCTTATATATCTTGGCAGGAAATAAGAATCCAAAGCCGTTTAATGTGAGAAAGCATTTTCTCTAAAATTATTTCCTGTAGGACTTATTGAATGTAGTAGTCCAAGAGATGGATGAACACTCTGAAAAAATGCAGATGGATCAATTGAAATGACAACCACATTTAACTTTATCAGAAATGACCTAAATACCCATTCACAACAGTCATCTTTTCATCAGCCTGTGTAATAAGCTTGTAATGGGAGAGACAAGCACAACTTAACTAATTACTTAGAGACATTAAAATCAGTCATGTCAAAGATTCCACCTCATTTTTCCCTAGTTTCTAGGGAAAATATTCCACATTTTTTAAAGATCTGTTACTCTTATTTTATGTATATGAGTATTTTGTCTTCATGTATTTTTGTATACTATATGTGTGCCCATTATCTGCTGAGACCAGAAGTGGGATTTGAATACCTTAAAACTGATATTGTAGATGTACATGATCTACCACACAGGTCCTTGGAAGAAAAACACAGGTTCTCTGCAAGAGCATCTGTGCCATATTTTGAACCCTATACTAGTTTTCTTAAAGAC